>NC_040236.1:6179835-6492208 GCF_001444195.1 Xiphophorus couchianus
TGTTATTTAGTAAGGTGATTGGAAGGTTTTTACATGTGATCTGTTGAGAAAAGATGCATTTAAATAAAAAGCAACAAGTAAACATAAAATATTTACTTTTATTGTTAATCTCTTTGTTTTTCCAAAGAGATCGTTAGTCTCTTCTGTTTTTTCATTTGATTGCTATGGAGCTCTTCATTTGAGTAGCTATTGCAGTAACATCTTAATGTTATACATGACCAACATTGAAAAAGTCCCATTTCATTTTTACTTTTGGAGAAGGCTAATAATTTTCTGCAGTGTTGCAGATGATTGCGTTATCCTCACAATGGATTCAGTCTGGTTCCTACGAAAGACTCTGCTCTCCTTAGTAAACACTTTTTGTGTGGCCCTAAATATCTCACTTTGCTGCTCTCATTCTCGTCTTGACCTGCTTCTCTGTGTGACAACATTTTATGTTATAAAAGAACATGATGACATAAGGATGTAAGTGATTGCATGTTTATGCTCTACATCTTGCCGTCTCCACTAGTAATCTCACTATTGTCTTATTAATCAGCAGCCATTTGAAAAGAACGAATGCAAATGAATGCAAATTGTGGCAGACAGAGCTCCTAGTCCTAGTTGTAATTTAAAGAACAACTCATGCACAGAGTACTAAAATAACTACATCTTTTTAGAAAATAATCTCTTTTCATTCCACCTTCTTTTCCATTTGTAAGCATTATCCTTAACATCTGTGTTAATGCACATTTCAGTGCTCCAGTACTATTGCTGCTGTTTTGTGCTTTCTAAGGGAGTGCAAAAGGTAAACAGAGATGTATTGGAAACACCAGGAAATTAGTTGTTGTTGTTTTGCAGCCCTCAGCAGCACAGTCAGCAGTTTGAACTCCATCACAGGTTGTGACATGCAGCCCATTAAGGCCAATTCCCATCAGATCCGAGCAAGCAGACATGCATGTTTGCAGTTACAGCTACATTACAAATTTTGGCTGAGGAAACATCAAGAAACCTCCTGTAAAAGGATGTTTCTTTTCAAAAAGCAGGTTTTCAAAGACATGCAACTTTGCTATTTTTTCAGTTAGATTAAATGCCTTAATATATTTTTTAGCATCTTTGCATGTATTTGTATTGTTTTGTTGGGGGTTTTTTGTGCTCATTTGTGATCATTCTGCATAATTCCTCCTAGAAACATTAAGAGATTCTGTGGCTAAGGGGCCGATGTTGCAGATGTCTGCCCTGCTGATTTCACTTGTAGTTAGTTTGGATTTCTCTTTTTTTATCTTTTATTTGTCTCTTATTTTCTAAATAAATTTCTATTTACCACAGACAGCAGTAGGACCACAGGGAGGAGGCAGATGACCTTGATTTTTTTCCCAGATGATCTTTCTCATCTTATACTGTGACAACATAGTTACAGTATGAAACAAATAGTTAATATTGTTTTTTTGTATATAAAAGTTACCCACTGCACCCTTAATGCTTTCTGTACCCAGACAAATGAAAATGTTCAAGAGACTGCAATGCAGCAGCCAGCCAATCAGTAACCATCTCTTACTGATTGTTAAAAAAAATAGCTCTTTCAAATTGTCAACAGACAATCTGCAGTTTGTGGCTTTCAAGAATTGTTTTTAATAATATATTTGTAAGAATAGAGGAGAGGCAGGTCAGTCAACATGTCCGACAATTTGAAGTTTTCCTTCAGACAAAATTAAAGTATTTCGATAGTGTCACAAACACTGTGATGGAAATAAAGCTTTAAATATTTGTCTATGTCTGCACTTCCTGTAGAGTAAGTAGATCCCTATGCGTAATAACATTCCATGACAGACAGATTTAATCTCTTTAAAAGATAAAATAGAACAACTTTGCTGCAGGACATTGAATTTCCTATTCTGTGCTGATGTTTCACTCTCTCATATGGCAGCCTGAAGGAACTCAAGCATGTTTGAGTGATACAGCTTATTTTCTAGGAGCCTTTACAAGCTTTTGTGTTTTCACTGACTTTATTTACACACAGTTCACTGATGATGAGAATTACTGAGTGTTCTTTATTCCGTAACAACAGGAACTCAAGAGGATTGTTGTTGGCTGCCGATCCTTTTAGCACGCAGGTGTGGTGCATTCACTGACTGGGGGCACCAATGAATTATAAAATCTAATGAATGTTATTACCAGTGGATTTATATGTGAATCTCAAATTTCTATTGATTTCCATCTTTTTAAATCATCTATGCTCCTTTTCGGTGTGTGTTTGAAGTTTACACAGTATATGCTTGTCAGTTTTGTCTGTGTTGTGATCCTTGACTTTCCCTTCAGATGTCCACGGTCCCATTTGGCGTCTGAAAAGTGGCCACGGTTATTGCAATTTCACAATTTCACTCATGACTATAATTTTAATCTTCTTCTTCTTTTTTGATTAGATTTTCAGAGTTCATTCAACTAGAACTTACACAACAAAAAAACTTGATTAACAGATAGAAGTGGTGCACAGCACAAAATTAAGACTTTAAATGTCAGTGCATGGTGTTAATTACATTTTATTTTCTTTTATGTTTTTGTCAAAAAGAAAAAGGGCTTCCTTTTTCATCTGCACAAACCACAGTGAAGCTGCAGCACACAAGATTGTGCCATCTCTAATTACAAGGATGTGAATAATTAGTTTTTTGAAATTAATTTGCCTGGTAAGTGTTACTGATGGTGGTACGTCTGAGCACAATGAGTGGCAAATCAAACAAATCACCTGTTAAACAGCCCCAGTTTAGTAATTCCAATTATGTTGCTGAAATAGCAGCATATTTGTAAAGAAGAAGCAGTGCTGATATTCATGATGCCAACAATAAAGTGGGAGACAAATGTACTGTGTGTGCCCATTAATTGTATTTATATTTCCCAGAACATAGCAACATTAAACAGTGTGACACGGGTCCAATCGTCACCTAATTTAGCAGAAGATCCTCAGTAAATGGTAATGGTCTGTTTTATTAAGAAGCAGACTTGCTCTGCAGAATGTTACATTATTAAAATTTGGTTAAGTCAGCTATTCTACATACTATATAACAATTGATGTATTTGCATGTAAAAACACACCAAACACAAAAAACATGATGCATTGTGCCAAGGTGGAAGATTACTTTTGATTTCTTAAAATAGGAATAAAGTAGTTTTCCATTAATTAATCATTCCTGTGTTTGAATATTCCTCTTTGGAAATTTTATTTATTTATTTATTCAAGTTAATTTTTTCTCTTGAAAATCATCTCAAACTATCCTTGGTGATGTTCCTACATGAATAAATGTCAAAGATGGTTTTAATTTAGTAAGGCAAATATCTGCTTATCACTGCATCAAACTGATGATGTTTATCATACAGAAAAATCAGGAAATGACCCTTCGACCAAAGATAATTAGCACAAAATAAGATTAAAAAAACTGTTGCATTTGCTCAGCTAACTTATATATATTCACTTGTAACATTTCTATTACTTCTCTGTGGCTGTAGTTGGGGACTATTGACGTTGGAATGCAGAACAATAAGTAGTCTTAAACAAACATCAGATTTGCATTCATTCTTAGGAAACCGTACCCTTCAGTGAAGGTTCAGGGACAGTCCAGCAGAGAATTGGACATAAATAGTGATAAGACACTATTTGTATGTAAATGAATCAGGCAAAGAAATTTCAAGTAGTCTCCAAACAGTTGAAGTTGAAGCAGGAGATTGTTCAGAGAAAAGCTGAAGAATGTTAAAATTCAGAGTTATAAATTAATGAACATGTATTCAGATAGGAGCCTTTAAATATTAACGCATATATATATTCATATATATATATAACATTTCTTTTTTTTTTTCAAATACAAATATTTCTTGACGGCCCTACTAATAATAAATTGTCCTCCAAAAATGAATGTCTAGGATTTCCATTGTTTTGAATATGGGAAAAGTGTAAATAACTGTAGAAATGGCCAACATGAAGTGAAGTGCAACAAATACATAAATGCTGACATGCATGGGTAAAAAATTAATCAGAAGTTAAATACAAATAAATGAATCTATCCAGCCATCAAATCTCGAATTATTTAAGTCTCGAGTTAAAGTTGGAGCTTTATTTCTGGATGGAATCAGTGTATTTGGAGCTTTTTCCAGGAAAAAAGACTTGTTCCTGCTTATTGCATAACAAAATATTTAAATTAACCAAACCTCTACTGGAAAACTCCCAAGGTTCCAGTCAAGTTGCTGTAACATTTTTGTGTGATAAAACATTCAATATAACTAACTATTGATAACATTAACTGATGTGTTCAGGTTTATTATCGTCTTTCCAACATTCCACCTCCAAAAGAGTTGGTTAAATACAATGAAATGGACAAAAAGTACAATACATTGCCCTAAAGAAGCAAAAATCTTAAAATGTTTTTCTGGTAGACGACTGGTCTCTTCTTCTGCTGATGTTTGCTCATCTGCCTGACATACTGATTGGATCTGATATAAAGAGACTAAAAGATTAAGCTGCAAAGAGTAAACATGTGAACATGAAGCCTGTTTCATCTGCAATCAAAACAGCTGCAAGTCACCTTGAAGGAACTATTTTGTAATAAAAGTTTGCAGTCTTTGCTGTAGAAAAAAGAAAAAGCTCAAATGAGCTCAAATCTGTCAATTGCTTGACTTGCACTAGATCAGAAAATGTGTTGAATTACTTTTTTTGTCATGCCATTTTTCTTTTAGAGTGTAATCTCCTACAAAGAGGGTTTCATCCGACCACTAGTCAGTTGACTACCTTATGTCACTCATTACAGATGTGTTTCAGATTTTAATGGTGGACTCACTCTGTTCCTCTGTTCTACAGAATTTTATTTACAGTCCTTTCTTGGTAGCTGCATGTTAGTAGACATTCAGTTTTGTTCTCTTTCCCTTTTCATATCCCTTTCTATTTCCTTGAAGTTAATGGACTTTACATCACATTGATTTGTACTAAAGGGTTAGATATCCTCGAGCGTCTGGCTAATGGGCCCTTCTAGATATCTTGATTGGAACAGCAAATGGAAGATTTGAGTGCAAAGAGGTGTCAAGGTTAGCCTTTAATTTTGAATTCATTTCAGTGTTTTTCCTCCATTTATTTGTGTTTAGAGGAGTTTTTGATAAGCAACATTTTTTGTTCCGAAGCAGAAACATTGGTGTAACGTGCACATTTACGGGCTAACCTGATCTGAAATCTAATTCTTCTCTGTCTCGTTAAATGCTTTCCGAGAAATATATCTCTGCAAGAGGTAAGATATTTGGTGGACTGATCTGAACTGAACTTCTTTCTGTTTTGCTGTTTCTGAGTCTGCATTCTGACTCATTCATGCATGATTGCTGCTACTGTCTGCTTGTTTTGTGTTCCACTGCAGTAGTCTAACATGTTGTTTATTAACCATCCTTTATTCACTTGGTATAGTTGTGCTATTGCCTTTATTATTTAAATTCCACAAGCTAAATTCAGTTTCGCAAAACAAAATTGAATCTTACTTTGATGATGCAATATCAGTTTGCTTTAAGCACAGCTGAATCTTACAGTGAGAGAGTTTTCAGTCCTTCAATAAGCTCAAACAATAAAAAGTAGCCTGAATTTAAAAAATGGGTTCCTACTTTTTCTGAGAAGCCCTGAAAATAATGAAAAGGTAAGAAATAGGATCTTTTTTTTTCAGGTCAGAAAACTGATCAATTTGCATATTTCTATTTTAATCCATGTCCTGCTTGCTGAGTGTGCACATCCGTCCTGCCATGCAGCAATCTCTTGAATTTGTGGTTTTTGCAGATTCTGCACTCAAAACGTTTGAAAAAGAAATTGCTCAAGAACTCTGTAAACTTTTTAGAAGAGAATAGCAATAATACATAAAAATGTGTAGGAGCCCTAAAATAATTTACTGAATCTAATTATTCTTGGTGCGGAGGAATACGGAAAAACATGTTCATTTCTGTTGGAACCTCATCCATATCATTTACTGTTTTAAAAGTTTGCAGCTTTGCTGTACTTCCTTTTTATAAAACACTTTTTTTGGTTCTGTTTAAGATGTTGTGGTAATTTTTATAACACTCTCTTTTGTTTGCTTTTTGTACAGTTGATCAGAGTTTGTTTGAGAACTCCATTGCCCAGAAGCAGAGCCCTCAGACCTCCAGAACAGGTCAGCACTCCATCCGATCCCTCTCAGCATCAGCTAATTCCAATTCTGGCTCCACCTTCATCGACTCTCCATCCTCTGGAGGACAGCAAAGGCTGAAAAATGCCATTAACCTGGGCAAGGCAGTTGGGGCAAAGGTCAGTACATCATAAGCTGATTTGTAGCAAGGACCTCTGTGGGTTCTCAAAAATACCCAGATAACTTATCTTTCTTCAAAGCTGAGATTTTTCTTTTCCATAAGGTCAACGACCTGCTGAGAAGAAAGGAGCCGAGCCACCTTGGAGACATCGGCGTCACTGAGGTCAACAAGAATGTTGGCGCAGTTTGGAGCTGCATGGACAAACTTGGCCACAATTCTGCTAGCAGGTGTGTAAATGCATTCACTCACAAAAATTGTCATCAGTTGTATCAATTCAATTTAGATTTATATATAGTCAGGGGTTCTAAAAATTATCCAGGACTTGTTTATGTTTCATTGTGTCAACTCAGGACTGTAAAATATAGACAGCAACCCATGTAGCACTGTATGATGAAATATTTAGCAGATGAGCAACTGTATGATTTCTTACGGCAGGTGAATTGCATCACAAACGTCCAGCAAAGGTTCAGTCCAACAGTGAGTTAAAAGTAAGCCCTGATGCTAGCACTCAAACTACCATATTCAGACCAAAAACAGGAGGAATTGCGTAGGTGTGACTGTGCTTATTGCTGAAAATAAGAGAACAATATTTGGACACTTAGCTTAGCTTCTAAAATTGGTCAAATCAAAAATCAAATCAAATTTTATTTGTATAGCACATTTCAGCAGCAAGGCATTTCAAAGTGCTTTACATCATATCAAACACAGAAACACAATGCAACATAGAGTCAACAATCAAAACATGACATTAAGTCAAGTTCCGTCATCATCTTTATCCTGTATCTTTTTCAGGCAAAAGGTTGGTAAACAGTGCTCCCTCTGCCACAAGGCGAAGAACACCAACCAGGCTAGAAATAAAATTTTCTAGAGATCTATTAGTTAATACATACATTTGATACTTTTGGGTGCTAAAAAAAGCTTAATTTTTTTGAATATACATATTTTTACAGCCTTATTTGTTCCCCATAACATTTATCAAAGGAGCATAGTGCTGAAAGAAGAGTTTCCTCAATTCAAAATATTTAAAGTTAGGTTTCAGAGTAGAATTTGCTGAAATTCCACGTCTGGTTTTAGATCCTCTATGTGGATTTGTGATGCAGCTGTTTGAGAAATATTACTGCAAATATTACTGCAGTGCGAGATGGATCAACAAACCTAATTGATTTGACCAAACAACATTACAGTTGTATGCTTTACCAACTAATTTGATAACATGGAGAACAATGCAAAGAAAAAGAGAAAAAAAAATCTCCTTTTAGCTTTTGAAATACCACATTTTAGCAGTGACTGAGCTTATTCTTGTAATTGTTCACAGGATTGAGTTTTTCATGGATAGCACAGAGACTTTTGTGCAGAGTGATCAATAATTATTAGTTCAATTTTACCTTTCAAGGATTGTCATTATGGCACAGTGCCAAAATCTAAAACCCTTTTTGAGAGAGGAAATCTGACCACCGATATCAGTACAGCTATTCTTCACATTGAGGTTTTTGGACAGCGGGACATTTCAGTTAAAGCTCATGGACTCCTATGGAATGACACTTTTGGGGTATTGAAGGAATGATGGGTTGTCCTTGGACTGGCTAGAGGATTTATTTCTACATGCCTAATAATCAAGTCATTTTGGCTTGTGTAGTTGTGCACAATACTGCAGTGGACAGTCAGGTTTAATTTGGTGCTCTGTTGCATGATACACTGCTTTGAGTCAGAGGGAAACAGCATGTCTTTTATATGACTTATTTTCAGCAAGTAGTATAAGATAAATCACAATATTTGCAGATACTTCATTTGTGTAAAGAATGGCATTACTGGTTGACTTTTAATGTATCTGTCGTCTTGCTGTTTGAAAGTGTGTTTTCTGCTGTTTTATTTGTATATTTTTCAAATGGTTTGTGGGTAGTGCCACTGCAACAATGAATTAAGGGGTTCCTTGATTATCATTGACAATTGTTTCTTACTGCCAAACATATCAACACCTGTTTGTTTGGAAACTGGGATTAGCCAAAAGACACATGGTTTCATAAATCACACATGGAACTTGTCCTCCTACCATTTCTGACCCCAAATGTATTCCAGGTTTTTGATAAATGAGACTCGAAAAGTGTAAACAGAGCTCAAGTGTCTGCTTTGTTTGCTATCAGTTCCTGCTGTTTGAGTTTTCCAGTTCATATCGCCATTTCATCCTCTGGTACTTCAATTTTGCACCTCTGAGAAAAGATTTTAGGTGCCCTAATCTAAACCATGATGTATCAGGACTATTTTTGTTCTTACGTATTTTCCTGCATTACTATGATAAACTGTTTCAATAATTCTAATGAAATTTATGATTTAAATAATTTCTGTATTATCTGAACAGATTACCTTACACTGTAATCCAATGTATGATGGCTATTATTCCCACTTAGACCTGTCAACGTTTATTTAAAAAAGAGACAGATAATCTCTAATTAAAACAAATAAAAATCTTAATAATGCTGCCGGTAGATATTATTTACCATATTCATGCAAGCACATTTGAAAATGAATCGTTATTACCCTCACTAGGTTAAACCCTCTCAGCAGAAAATAGTTCTTCTAAGTGTTCTGTTTAGAAAAATAAAACACTTAAGACCACATTTTTAATTCCACTTTAATTAGTATATTTTTGTTTAAAAAAAGGTTTTATAACAGATTATTTCTTTGTGTTTTATTTATTCAAATGTTCAATTTATTTCACAAGTCAAATTGTCCAAATGCAGCAGTTCCTTTTTTGTTGACAGATGAAATAACACAACCATGTCTTTTTAATGGTGATGAAAGGACCTGCTGCAAGTGATGTATAGCAGCAGCATCTTCCTCTTTGTCGTCCTGATATTGATTGTGGAATGGAGGACTTGTGTCCTTGAAGAAAGCAGAGGGTGTGTTACTCTCACTGTTCTGCTCCAGAACAGTTTGTAGGCGACATCTCGAGACAGTGGAGAGGAGCCACTCCCTCAACCAGCAGAACCAGATCCAGGACGGTCAGGATGAGCAGCCATGTGCTGCGACCAGCTGGTGGCTGATCGAGAAATGATTTACAGTGATAACACAAAAGTATAGAAAAGGGAGTTTTTTCTATGGAAAAGGAACAGAGAGTGTGCAAAATTTGGTTAAAAATGTGTAGATGGAGAGCACTAATTGACTTCATGTTGTTTAGGTTCGCAGATGTCTGAACCTTCAACTCCTCTGAGATTTATTTTATTCTTCAGTGGTGCATAGCCTCTTTATTGTGTTAATTTAGTTTGCTGAATACTCTGGGCTTTGATTATCTGTGATACTAATCATCAGAATGTTGGTCTAAAGTGAAACTAGCCCATTTGTTCTAACTTCTCTGTCACCCAACATGCTGTCATTTGCAGGCAGAAAGAAGTTGAAAGTCTTAATCTTAGGACAGGATTTGTGTTTTCAGTCAGCTGCACTGAAGCAGCACGGAAGCTTTAAATGGTTGTAATTCAGTGTAAAGGTAAAAGGAATGATGGTTTTATTCAGGCATGATGGTGGTGTTTTTCCTATTCTCACATTTTCCATATTTTTTTTAGAGGCTTTAGGCCTATAGTAAAGAGGGCACCAGATTAAAACCTGAAACCTGTACTGAACATTCTACAACAGTAAATAATTTTATCATATTATATTTTAACAGTTTCCGCTTTTGCAGTAAAACCTGGTCCATTAGTTTCTGAGATTAATCCCTTCTTCCGTCTCCTCTTTTCCAGCCACATGTTTGACTCCTTTCCTCGTCTCGACCCACCGCCGCCAACAGGAAAGAAGCGCGTCCCTCGAGCTCTGAAGACGACCCAGGACATGATGATCTCCTCTGACCCTGTAGTCGCCTCGCCAGACCCGGCAGATTCTCCCCCCTTTCTGCCCTCCCCTGAAGAAACATCTCAGGGCCCCAACGAGGAGAGGAAGAGTGAGGAAAAGCTACAAGGAGGCAGTGAGGAGCAGGAGGAGAGGTCGACAGAAATCACAGAGCCACTCGGTCTGGTGGCGAACCAACCCGATTCAGAGACAGAGGAGACCAAATCCACGACTGATGAAGTCAAAGATGGGGAGGAGGAAAAAGGGAGCCCAGAAGGAGGTGAGGAGGAACATCGACACCAGCTTCAGCTTTCTGTGCCAGACCTCATCAACAAGGATCCTCCTTTGGAGTCCCGAGCCAAACACTGCGACGTCTGGCAGAGGGCATCCTCGCCAGACTCCCGGCTCGCCTCCTCTCCGATTTTGGGCAAGGCACCCTGCCGCATCAGCCTGGGGGAGGAGGTCCTGCTTGGTAACGGCGCCCCCTGCAGTAAAGACTCAGGAGGAGGCACTGAGGAGGCAGAGCCTCACCCAGACCTGCTGTCCTTTGAGTAACTCAAATTTTTACTGTGGCTTTTAAATGTATCACCCACCCTGCTTTAGTTTAGGACAAAGAGAAAAGATGCTTTTCAGAAGCAAGGCAGGCTTGAAGACCTGCTGCTTTTCAAACTTTATATCAGCTTTTTAAACAGTTTCGTCACTGGTTTGAGGTCAGTCAGACTACGTAAATTATATATTTTATGCATAAAAATACACAGGAAAAGGCTGGCTGTTTGCCATCATTTCTAGCTCACAATGCAAAAATAACAAACAGTAAAAAACAAGGGCCATTATTTTATTGCAGTTTCAGTTTTTAAAATAAGAAAGTAAAAAACAATGTTCATATTTCATTAAATTTTTTTTTTAACTTTGGCCTTTAAAAGTTCCCTGTCTGCTTTAACAATGTAATGACAGCCTGATTATGTATTAATGAATGTATTTAGTGTGGTGACATTACCTTTAGATGGGTTAAAGACTTATAGATATGAACAAAACCTTTAAATCCTTGAAAACCACACCATTTTTTATTCATAAAAGGGTTTATTTTTTAAGTGTGTTACTAAGCTGCTGCATTAAAGCCAGTTAAAAACTGCAAAAAGTATATATGTTAAATAGAATTATATATTTTACATTTCATAATTTTAAACTACATGGTAAAGTTTTTTGTTTATTTTTTTCTTTCTCAGTTGTTTATAGCAGTCTGGAAAACATGCTCAGAAAAAAAAAACAGGAAGTGAGAATTAAAGGCTTAAAAGGACGTGTTTGAGATTGAACAGGTAGGGTGAATATCACAGTCACAGCACGTCTGCGACCTCCAGTTTATAAAAAAAAACAATCATTCTGAATCAAAGTTTTTTTAACTCCACTTCAGGATGATTTAACTCTCCAAAAGAAGCTTTTTGTCTCAATTCTGTGCTGAAGCCAATTTCTGGCTTTTCTCAGAAATTGATCGATAACACAGAGTTAGTTATTTTCAAAACTTGTGCAAATCAAGATCCACATTTTTGCCTGCAACAGGAGTGTCCAAAGTGTTCCCTGTGGGCACACATGATTGTGTGCAGCCCATGTCCACTGTTGAACAATGATGCAAATTATGACATTTTTTTTAGACAAAGACAATAAAAAAAAAATCAAGCCAAGACTTTAAGAAATTATAAACCTTTTCTTGAGCAGGGCAAACTTACAAAAATTGACGTCTTTGTTTTCAGTAAACTAGTGTGTGTTTGTTTTAATGTTAAGCAGGTAAAATGTTCAAATTTCACAATAAAACCTTTTTGCCTGTAGAAACCTTCTAGTATTTTCAACCAGGCGATTTTGACCCACATGGCAAACAGTTTTGACACCACTGTTCTAATGGATCCAGCAATGAGAGAAATTTTAATCACAAATTGTTGTGTTTTGTTCCTGGATTCTGCCACAAACCAGACTGAATATGTGAAGTTCTATAGAAATCTGACTCGTCATTTAAAAACAATATTAAATCACCAATGCCTTAATCTGTAAAATATGCATCCTCTAAAACATAACATAAATAAGATGACTATTTTTAGGACTAAAACATATTTGACATATTTGACTGTATGAGCTAAAATCTGCTGCTATACTGGAACTAAATGCCAAGGAATGAGACGAATTGAAGTAATTACCGGTCTGTGCAGCTAGAATGTGCAAAGACAGGTTGTTCCACATATTAGCTGGAGCAACATCTGTTCAGGCTATAAATCTGTTTTCTTCCTTCCACACCCAGTAAATTAATTAGCCGTTAATACTTTGATGCGAAACGGATCAGTTTGGTGTGCCTCTCTCCAGAAACAAACGATGAAAGGTTGTTTCCCTGCTCAGACCTGAAATGTGCTTGACTTCATATTCCATCACCCTACAGATGGAGACGGGACTGAAAGACGTCTGAATGGAGTGTTTTTAGAAAAGGGATGAGGGGTTCCTGAGTTAAAGAGAGGGCAAGGTAATGAGCTGTCAACAGGAAGGGATGAAAGAGGTGTATTTTTTATTCAAGCGGATCCTAAAGTGACAGACCAAAGACGGAAATTAACAGCTCAGTCAGACAGGTTGTTTTATCACTTTTTTACTTGCCAGAGGAGGAAAAAAGCAATAATATGGAGGAGTGTTATTTTTGTTATTGTTGCTTAAAAAGATGAAAGCCAAAGAGTGAACTTTTCTACCATTTCTTTGTAGATGACGTCCGTGTCTTTATTCTTCAAAAGACAGAGGTTGACTCAGGTGCTTGTTACATGTAAGCTGGCATTGAGAGAAATTATTAAGCCTTACTTCACACCTGTTTGTCAAAGCAGGTAGATTGGGGTCTGGTTGCCGTGGTTACTTTAACTTTTAATCAAGCACTAAGAAGTAGAAATCTGTAATTTTCTAACCTTGCATTCTGAAGATGTTCTGGGGATTTCTGCTTCTGGGTTTTGAGGCGTGTTTCTTTAACACCCTGGATATATATTTTTTTGAGCAGAGAACTAAAGTGCAGAATTCCATGAATTTCCCAGAAGAAGCTGAGACCAAAAGCAGCACCAGCTGAGAATGAGAGGAATGTGTAGCTCGTACTTATGAGGGAAAAAGCAAGCTTTGTCTCAGTTTTTTTTTTTTTTTCGTTTTTTTTTTCTCTGAATGTGTCTGAGGCACTGAACTGTAACCAAGCAGCTGAGGCCTCCTCTGCGGTTCTGAATCATGTTCCACTTTTTTTTCTTTTTTTTTTTTTCTTTTCAGTGAAATTACTCAGAGCTGCAGATGTTTGAGTAGAAAGCACTCCAAAAAAAGAGAGATATTTTTATACATATCTAAAAAAATTAGCTTTAAAGTTACGGGGAACTGAGCCTGTGGATATGCAAATACCATACCCAGGTTTCTGACCATTGCCTGTAGGGATGCACTACATGCACAAGTCTTAATAAGTACCTTATTTTTTATTGCAGAATAAGACAAACTTTCTTGTAATATTTGAAGTGGTTTTGATCTGTAGTTTTTAGGCTTCTGAAGGTTTTCCTAAAAATAATTATTTGAACTTTTACTTATTTTTCAGTCAACATTAGCCTATTAACCATGACCAATAAATGGTACAGATTTAAAAAGGTTGCTAATATCAAGCAATAACCCAGCGGTGTGTTGACAGGGCTTTTTCTTACCAGAGGCCTGCCATAAATATGAAATTGCTTCCTATCATTTAACTGAATTTAAAACTTTGTTCATTTTGGTTGTCATGGATCTTTTTTTTTTTTTTCCAATAATTTTTTGTCTTCAACTTCTCCCTCTTCCGCTTTGGGATTATACATGACACCAACAGCTAAGATATCTTCAATTAGAGTGATTTTGCATGTTATCAAGTTGGATCTCTTCGCGGTAACATCCAGTCAGTATTTCCACCTCACAGTGAGTCTGTCTACTTAGTCATATCTATTTTAGCTGTGTGGAAAAACCTCATTGTGGGGAGTAGCTAGCCAGTTAAATCTGGTTTGCATCACAAGCTCCATCCTGAAGGTAAAGGGAAGTATAAAGTCATTCAGAGTTTCTGTGTAGCATTGATATTAATACAATTTACTCTTAGCATGTTTAGAATCTGCTTATAAAAAAATATAACTGAGTATGGAGATGCATCTTTCCATACTTGGATATGTTTTTTATTTGTAATAAATGTGTGAACAGTAATAATGGCTGCAAATTTCAAGATCATGAATTGACTATTTCATTATTTTGATATATGAAAGTATTTTTTAATAATAATAATTGTCATTCAATATTTAGTAATGCATCAGTCTAGGATCAGGTTTTTTCCATCTTAAGCCAGTAGACCATATCACTCTAATTTGAATTTTAGCCTTTATATTTTAAGATCAACTGTGATCATAAAAAACCAGTTTGAGGTTTAATTTTCTTCAGATAAGTCGATGAAATTCTAATCTCAAGAAACTAAAGCTATGCTTTCTTGAGATAACAGAAATAAACTGTTGTGACAAGTCAAGCTACCATTTGGTCATCTTAATATGACTTAATTTTATGACAAAAGGTCTATCAAAAAAAAAAAAACAAGTTTAAATCTATATGACAATTTAGATTTTCCTAATTTCAAGATGATAGGTAATTAAAATAAGTTCATAACATTCCATCTTAAGTTGTTGACTGTAAACCAGCCTACCCATGCACATTTACAGTATATGAACTTTCCCAAACTTTCATGGGTTTGCATTTCAGTTATTACAGTTATATTACATAGTTCTGCTGCTTCAAATACCTGGAACACATTGATACTAAACCTCAAACACCTAACAAAATAATCCAAATCAGTTGCAATGTTAGATCTTAAAAGTCATGACACATTTGAACAGATGCATCTGGACAAGGGCAATAGTTTAGAAACATAAATTGTGTAGGAACCCTGTTACTGCCTCACCACCCGGGCGGATTAGGGGGTTCAATTTCCACATTTATTATTTTTTAGCCTCACAATGCACAATACACTGCCATAGACAAGTAAAAGAAACTGATCAGAATGAAAATGATTAGAGTGAAAGAGCAAAAACAAATGAAATCCTGGAGAGGCCTTTTTGAAGACCAATTAAGAAGTTACAAGAAGGTTTGTAAGCAATATGTTGATAAATAAGCCAAGGTTAGTTAATTTTACAAATAACAGCTGGATAATGTACAGTACAGACCAATAGTTTGGACACACCTTTTAATTCAATGATGAATAACACATGTGGAAATATGCACTAAACAAAAAAGTGTAAAACAACTGAAAATACCCCTTATATTCTAGTTTCTTCAAAGTAGCAACCTTTTGCTGTGATTACTGCTTTGCACACACTCTGCATTTTCTTGATGAGCTTCAAGAGGTAGTCACCTGAAATGGTTTTCACTTCATAGGTGTGCCCTGTCAGGTTAATAAGTGGGATTTCTTGCCTTACAAATTGTCATGAAAATAAAGAAAACCCATTGAATTAGAAGGTGTGTCCAAACCTTTGGTCTGTACTGTATATAATGAGCATATGCACAGCAAGAGAACATCAATAAAAACATGATAAGCAGAATACTAAAGTGTTTGTGAATTCTCTGAGTAGAAATTAGAGACAGAGCCTTAGCCTGATTTTAGTGAGAGCTTTTTTTTAAAAAAAAAAAAAAAAAAAACAGTACCTTTTCTGGGTTGTTTGCATTTCCTCTTCTTGACTTTAAAAAACATTTTTAAACATTGAGCAACGTTTAAAACATATAAGAGTCTGTATTTTAAAAAATAACCAAGTTCGTTATAATATCACAAGATTGCTGTTATGCTTGATTCTCTTTTTATGAAATTACCAAATTGATTGTCTGACGTTTGTGTTGTTTTATGTATGTTTTTATGCCCATTTGGATCTGGAAAAAAAGGCAACATTTCTTGTGATTTTCTTGTCTAATTTAAGATGACTTTAGCATAAATAACACACTAACATAATCAACTAAAGATAAGGGCAAAATGACACTACATAGCTGTTTAGAAAACCTGAACTCTGTTTCTTTGTTGGAAATAGTAAATTCTTTGAAGATATCAAGCATTGTTCATTTTTTTAAGTCTGTAAACCACTAACTTTATCATTTTTGTTGAAGGAACAGTAATGTACAATTTTTACCAAAACTTTCTTTTCCTAACAACAAATGAAGGAGTTATAGAATGTAGTTTTTATTTAGCTATTTACTTTAATTTTTTTATGTTGAAATTTTATGTTTTTGTCTCTGCAAAGCCAATCTGCATAATTCCAGTTTTTATTGATGAATGAAGGACGCTCGGTGTAACACATGGACTTTTTAATTCTAAGGGACTGTTGAATGTCTAAATGAAGCTTCAGATTTTTTATCTTGAAACTGTTGCTAATTAAGTAATTTTTTTATCAAGCAAAAGATGAAACTGAATGATTTCCACCTTGTACTTTCCTACTTTACTTGTCATAAAGAGGAGACGTAATAATTTCCTACAATCACTGTAATCTTATAAATTTTGATTTAACCATGAAGTCATTGTCTTCACTGATTGTGTCCTTGTTAACATCAAATGAGTTTTTTTCCCTCATATTCCTTTAAATCCTATTCAATTCACTTAGAAAAACAAAGGAGTGCAAAACAATGAAGTAGTTACCATAACCTGATTGTGAAAGTATCTACATCATTAAGCAAAAACTTTATCGAAGCACGTTTTGATTTAATTTCATCTTTGATTCTTTCTGAGTTCTGCCAGGAGGTATAGTAAATCTGATCAACCAGAAATAAAGCTCAGCCGTCCAAGATAACAATTTTCTCCAGACATTTATTTTGTACAGTCATCTTCCTTCTCGTGCCATGAAATTCAGCCAGTAGCTGTGCTGCATTTCTAATACTTACACAGATGTCACACCGAACTGCAACCAGGTCACAGAACAGATGGCAGACATAAGTTTTATGTGATGCTCATAAAATATCACACAATCTCAAAAACAGACACAAACCAGAAACTGTCATTATATGTCAGCATGTTCAAGAGCGCAAGACTTTATTTACTTAATAAACTTCAACTTTTATCCTACCTCTCTTTACTCCTTCACTCTCCCCAACTTCTCTAATTTGTCTTTGAGCTCTAGGTATTTTTTTCAGGTTCTTAAATTGTTCCTATCCTGAGTGTCCTCTTTTTCTTCCACGATAAATGATCACCCGTTTATCATGGAAGTCTTTTCTCTTTTGTTCCCCACCCCTCTCACTGGTGCTTCCTATTTTGATCGGGGAACTCCAACCAATACTCCACACAGACACACTTGTGCACTGTTCCCGTCACTTATTACGGCATCCCATGTCCATTTTGCCTGCCATCATCTTGCACCCAGATGTTGGACACTGTTGGTTGGGATAAAACTTGTGCTCAACAGAACTGCTTAACCAGAGGAAAGGTTTTTGACTGACCTGCTCAGAATCTTCTAGAGAATGCTGTGAAGAAACTGCTCTCATATTTTTAACAAATGCTCAGATCTTGTGCAATGTTGCAATATTGCCATAAATATGAGAATCTGATACTTAAAGACTCAATGCTAAAAACCTGAATTTAAAAGTAGTAGTTTAAAATGTAGGTACTTATGCAACTGGGTTATTGCAATTTTTTCACATGCCAAGTAAAATTGTATGACAATTGTCACATTACACCAAGGAGACGTTTTGTAACAATTTATTATGATCTCATTTATGTCACCAAAATCTGTACTTTTAGGAACATCAACTCTGCTTGCACATTTCCTGTTATGACAAAAGCTCTGTGCTCCAAACTCTGCCAGTCTTTAACATAGATAGCTCCTTATTTTCAAACTCGCGAAGAGATTCAGAAACCGACAGTGTCCTGATGTTTAATTCATCTGTTTGTCCTAATTCGTGGAAATCCCGCTCTTCCTCTTGGCACATGTCGCTGGCCCTCTTACTCTGCCGAAATGAGTTTGAAGCCCTACGGGGGTGTGAAGAATGGATGGAGATGATTGCAAGATGAGAAGCTTTATTTATCTCCCTGCAACATTAGAGCTGTAAACAACCAATCAGGTCTTGTCTCTTGTTTAATGACTCAAACATGATGCAAATATTGATTCTCTACAAAGGAATCTGGGCCTCTATGCATAATGAATATCAAGTATCAGCTGAAAAGCCAATGTTTATACATCTTTGTTTGTCTTGAAATTATTTTCTGGGATAACTCATACAAACAAGAGCTCTATAGTACAAACAGTAAGCACTAATGTTCATTGCAAATTAAAAGTTTTCATGTACAAAAACTATTTGTATATCCAAAAATGTTGAAAGTTTCAACAGAAGTTGACAAAAACATCTTAAGATTCAGCAAATGTAGATGTAAATCATAATGTGATTGTTGTTTTTCCTTTTTAATTCTTGTGCTAAATTGTTAGAATCTGTGGGAATTTTATGCTGTTGGGTATTTTAAAAACATCACAGCAGTTCAGCCTTTCAGAAAATCAAACACATCACTTCAGACATGTTCTGATGCAAGAGAGCTATGAGTGATGCCTTTGCTACATGAAATTTACCACTAACTAATCCTTGAGATTTCATCTGGTTTAAAAAACAAACTAACCCCCACTATAGGTTTGCAAACCCACTCTTTTCTCACGTGGGTTCTATCGTGTGAATAAATTTTGATCCTGTAGTTGTATTACCGAAGAAAACAAGGGCACAGATAAGTGGCTTTTTCATCTATCTAACAGCAATCTCGACCTGCATGTCTGCCAGCACGTTAATCAATGCCAGTTGGCAGGATTGAGTTATTATCAGGTTTATTGATCTGCATGGGGAGAACTTGCTGCTCCTTGTTTCTGTCTGTTTGTATGGACAGATTAAGACAACCCAAAGTCGCTCAGTTGTGCACCACAAATTCCTAAAACATTGACAACCAGCAAGAAAAACCTGAATCTAATCAGCTGCTACTGCTTATCAACAAAAACAGTGGCACACGACACGCCTAGGAAGTACTTGAGTTTTTGCGCTGTGGACTAATCTATTGACTGGAAAAAAATGAGCAGCTAAAAAATCTTTCACCAGATTAAAAATGTCAAACTTTGAATATATTTATATTTTCTGCTGAAAGACTTCATGTCTTTGAATTATTAGAAGTGAAAGTTTCTTCAGAGTGTAAATCATGTTTTTCCAAATAATTTACATCAATCTATTTTTTTTTTTATTCCCAACTAATTCTGATTTAGAAATGTTCCTGTACTTTTACACAATGCCTCTGCATTGTGAGGACTGTTTATTCCTTCCAGCCCTAGCAATCATCAGGAATGAATCCACTCACTGGATCAGTTTCATTCCCCATGCCTTAGGATTGCTAAACTCTCAGAATCATATTTTTGAATGCATAGTTGAAGCTTTTAGAACTTCTTTACACTAGAGTCTTCTGGGTTAAGTTTGCGTCCCTTTTTATGATGTCTATGCACCTATTCTAGCCAAAACTTATGCTATTTCTGTATTTTATCACCTGGAACAAGTGAGTACTTGCCTAATATTCTTATATTTCCACAGTAATTTATTCTTTTTGTGTCGTAATTTTGCAAATATTTTTTCATATACTAAGCCGTGCCCGCCCTCTTGTGGCTATTTTCGGTATACATAGTTATTATGTTAATGTTTACTGTTAAATGATTTTCAGAAACTCATGTCTTGCAGGATCTTTGAGGAATTTTGCTGTTCTGCACAGGTTCTTTACCATCTTGATTAATTATATAATTTGCTATGTTTTGAGGCTGTTTTGTTTGCAAATTGCAATAATCTTGTCTTTTTATCACCACATGCACTTATTGATTTGATAGATGTGTATAACTGGATAGGGTTTTTGATTTAGTTTGATATTTAACATTCCTTGTGTTCCATCAGTCCAAATATGTCAGTGCAATGCAAAAATAGCAAATTTAAAGGATTTTAGCCAAATTTTGAACATTTATCTATAAACTTACAGGAAGAGACAGAAATCCCAGTCTCTTGGTTGGTATGTAGAGTGATATTTATTGAAGAAAAAAAAAGAAAGACATATGGAAATTAGATGGAAGAAGAACCTGGATTCAAATCATGTCCTGATTGTGCTCTTGCAGGGATTCATCTTACTTTCAGACCAAAAAAGATGATAACTAATGAAAGTCTGGCAAGGGAACAAAAAAATGTGACAACCAACCACAGCAAGTTGGAAAACACCCCAACAAAAGACAAACAGGCGAATAGCGGTCAGAGTGCCCTCAGTTTTAAGAGTCAGTAGACACTCAACGGTGAATAAAGTGAACTAGAGGTCAAAGCAGCACCCATTAAAGAATGTTTTTTTTTTTTACCATCTCAAAAAAAAAATGCAGAATTTAGATGGCCATATTTTCCTGCACTGTTTTGTGGCTCCACTTTTGTACAGGCTACTGAACTATCCCACAGCAGTCAATATTATGAGTTGTAATCAATCAATCAATCAATCAAATTTTATTTGTATAGCACATTTCAGCAGCAAGGCATTTCAAAGTGCTTTTCAAAAGTAATCTCAAAAGTAGAACTGCTTCTTATACTGTTGGAAATAGGAGTCTGAACAAAAAATACATTTGATACAATTCTGTATTTGAATTTTAAGAAAATACATCTAACATAACATAAACACACTGCTATATGTATTCAGGTGAAAACTTGTGAACATTTTTTTTTCTTCATTCAGATCCAGTTGAGGTGCAGGAATCCTCACGTCCACATCCCTGCCTGCCCACACTTCATGTCCCTCTGCCCTTCCTGTTCTTTGTCTGCCGCTCATAAGATGAATGACGTCAATAACAGCAATTGCTTCTCTCTTTAACAACCAAAGTGCACAGTTGGCTCTCACTGTGGAATATTTTGTTTACTTGGCTGAAGTAATGTTATCTACCTCCATCTTATTCTCACCTCCAGGTTCTTGCTGCTGTCAGAGAGCCGCTTCAGACTTTCAGGGACCTGAAACTGTCTTCTTTATGGGAACACGTAGTCAATAAACCTCTGAATAAGAATTAATTTAGAATGAAGGAAAATTTGGCAGGCAGTCTGTTAACTGAAGGGACAGTCTATAAGGACTTCAATGTCCTTAAAACCAAGTAGTTTTATTTCCTCTGAAGGAAGGTCAGGGAGATTGGAATGATTGTTTCATATGGTTTCTTCTTATCCACAAATTGTTCATGGGGGGAAAAGAAAACATGCAAATCAGGGGTTTTATAAAATACATTATCTCCAAATGGATGAATAGACATTCTTAATAATTCTTTGTTTTGTGGCTGTAGGTGCAATCTTTTTCCCCACAACCCTGCTCCAGCATATCCACGTAGTTCAATATTTCACCAGCAGGTGTCAAACTCAGCTTCCAGTGTTTCCTGATCCTCCTGCTCACAGAGGCACACCTTTCCACAGAAAAACGCCAAACTTCAGGTTAGTGGATTACATTCTTCTGCTGCTGAGTAGTCAGGCTCAAGAAATTTTGTCAGAATATTAATATAGCAACGCATTTTCTGCTTTATTATGAGGAGCATAGCAGTAGACAAAAGTGTGCTCAAACTTTTTGGTTATGTTTAAAACATGACAGGTTAATTTTCAGCAGATGTACAGCATCTGCAGAAACTGGATTGGCTCACCACATATACACGAGCTGCAGAACTGGGATGAATAGAGGGTCTGCAGCTGCCCACAGTGCAGACACCTCATGTGGTGGACATGCTGACCAAGATGCTCCAGAAGCTTTGAGCTGCCAGAGTTTGTGATCCTTGAATGGAAAATACATTTTCTCCTGATGCTTTTAGACTCATTCCCCTCAGAATCAATAGAGAAATGCATTTAGCTGGAATGTATAGCATTTCCTGGAGTAAAGGGCCACAGCAGCAAAGGATACCAACATGACCCCCCTGCTGGAGCTCATAGGCTTCCTCAAGTGTCATAAAGCAGCTCATCAGGCCTAAGTGACCCAACCTGTTTATAACTTGATGACTGAAAGTTGGAGTTCCTTCTACTATTCAGGTACTTTTCCCAAAGTGTCTCCTGTAGTTTAGTCCTGTGTCTACTTTTCATTCCAGGTGTGTTCATAAGTAATGAATAATTACTTTTTTAATGTTTCAGTGAAGAGCAGTAACCTCATGCAGCAAAAGGCAGACAGCAGAGGTGAATGTAAAATTTGTCTTAAAACCAGTATGGTAAAATCATGGGTTTGTTGCAATTATTCTAAATCGCACAAATTTTCTAATATTTAAACCTGAAAACATGACAAAGCAATTTTACCATCTTGTTCATAAATGATGGTGTCAGAGACTTTTTATTTTGACACTTCGACATAAATATTTGCTTTTGAGAAATGAGTTTAGTTTCAGATGATTAATCTCTCCTATGCTTTGTAGCCCATTAAGTAAAAGTTAAAGTAAACCTAAAATAATTTTAGTCCCTTAAGTTTTCTACAATTAAAGGCATGGAACTCATGTGGCAACAAAAACATGGATTCTATAAATTAAGTTTTATTGTCTTTTTGAACCGTTAACCATTGATGACATGGTGCATTCATGAGTGTTTTCAGTTGATCAGTTTGTATAAGAATAAAATTTAACAAAACAGTTTGAGGAAACATAGGTTATATAAAGAATTAAACATAATTTCTGAAGATTGATGTAACAAAGATTATAGTTTCAATATTCAAACATTGTTCTAATAATCAAGTGTAAATCATTGTACCTGCCAGTGTAAACCCAGGTTACTCAGAGTAGTAGGTTCATAGTTTTCCAGCATTCAATTTAAATATTTGACATTATATTGGAATGCTAATCACACACGATATATGGAATATTAGTTATTGATTTGCTTACATTACCATAACACAATAACTTCAGTGCAAGAATTGCTTTATTGTCTACTGCTGTCACAATCAGCAGAGAAATGGGGAGTGATGAAGAGTTGCTGCTGAATCAGATTTTGTTGAATGCGGCTACATCCACACTCTGAACCTGAAACAAGCAGGAAAGGAGAAAAAAATTCAGTGAACTGCAGAAATTGCTTGTAGATAAACTTGATATTTTGACCACATGATGGCAGCAATAGGCTAATACAGCTGATTGTATTGACTTATATCAAATTTCCACTAATAGCTGAACAGTATTAATTACAGAATCTACTGAGAGGATGAAGCTGACTCAGTTACTATTAAAGTAAAACCCCATACCATAATACTTGAAATTCAGTTCAGTGGAAAAGTAGAAACTCGGTTGCAGAAACTGGCTCTTGGGACGTGGAATGTCACCTCTCTGGTGGGGAAGGAGCCGGAGCTAGTGCGTGAGGTCGAGAGGTTCCGGCTAGAAATAGTCGGTCTCACCTCGACGCATGGCTCTGGTTCTGGAACCAGTCTCCTTGAGAGGGGCTGGACATACTTCCACTCTGGAGTTGCCCAGGGAGAGAGACGTCGGGCAGGAGTGGGCATACTTGTTGCTCCCCATCTCGGCGCCTGTACGTTGGGGTTTACCCCGGTGAACGAGAGGGTAGGATCCCTCCGCCTACGGGTGGGGGGACGGGTTCTGACTGTCGTTTGTGCTTACGGGCCGAACGACAGTTCAGATTACCCACCCTTTTTGGAGTCCTTAGAGGGGGTACTGGAGAGTGCTCCTCCTGGGGACTCCCTTGTTCTGCTGGGGGACTTCAACGCTCACGTGGGCAACGACAGTGAGACCTGGAGGGGCGTGGTTGGGAGGAACGGCCCACCCGACCTGAACTCGAGCGGTGTTCTGTTGCTGGACTTCTGTGCTCGCCATGGATTGTCCATAACGAACACCATGTTCAAGCATAAGGGTGTCCATATGTGCACTTGGCACCAGGACACCCTAGGCCGCAGTTCGATGATCGACTTTGTCATCGTTTCATCGGATCTGCGGCCGTATGTCTTGGACACTCGGGTGAAGAGAGGTGCGGAGCTGTCCACTGACCACTACCTGGTGGTGAGTTGGCTCCGGTGGCGGGGGCGAAAGCCGGTCAGACCTGGCAGGCCCAAACGTGTTGGGAGGGTCTGCTGGGAACGTCTGGCGGAATCCCCTGTGAGACGGAGCTTTAACTCCCATCTCCGGCAAAACTTCGAACACGTCCTGGGGGAGGTGGGGGACATGGAGTCTGAGTGGACCGTGTTCCGTGCCTCCATTGTCGAGGCGGCCGATCGGAGCTGTGGCCGCAAGGTTGTCGGTGCCTGTCGCGGCGGCAACCCTCGAACCCGTTGGTGGACACCTTCGGTGAGGGATGCCGTCAGGCTGAAGAAGGAGTCCTATCGAGCCTTTTTGGCCTGTGGGACTCCGGAAGCAGCTGATGGGTACCGGCGGGCGAAGCGGCATGCGGCTCGGGCGGTTGCTGAGGCAAAAACTCGGGTGTGGGAGGAGTTTGGAGAGGCCATGGAGAAAGACTTCCGCACGGCTTCGAGGCGATTCTGGTCCACCATCCGGCGTCTCAGGGGGGGGAAGCGGTGCAGCACCAACACTGTTTATAGTGGGGATGGTGTGCTGCTGACCTCTACTCGGGACGTTGTGGGCCGGTGGGCAGAGTACTTCGAAGACCTCCTCAATCCCACCAACATGCCTTCCACTGAGGAAGCGGAGCCTGGGGACTCTGGGTTGGGCTCTCCAATCTCTGGGGGCGAGGTCGCCGAGGTGGTTAAAAAGCTCCACGGTGGCAAGGCCCCGGGGGTGGATGAGATCCGCCCGGAGTTCCTTAAGGCTCTGGATGTTGTAGGGTTGTGTTGGTTGACGCGACTCTGCAATATCGCATGGACATCGGGGGCAGTTCCCCTGGATTGGCAGACTGGGGTGGTGGTCCCCCTGTTCAAAAAGGGGGACCGGAGGGTGTGCTCCAATTATAGAGGGGTCACACTCTTAAGCCTCCCTGGCAAGGTCTATTCAGGGGTCCTGGAGAGGAGGGTCCGTCGGATAGTCGAACCTCGGATTCAGGAAGAGCAGTGTGGTTTTCGTCCTGGTCGTGGAACACTGGACCAGCTCTACACCCTCAGCAGGGTCCTGGAGGGTGCATGGGAGTTCGCCCAACCAGTCTACATGTGTTTTGTGGACTTGGAGAAGGCATTCGACCGTGTCCCTCGGGGAGCCCTGTGGGGGGTTCTCCGGGAGTATGGGGTACCGGGCCCTTTGATACGGGCTGTCAGGTCCCTGTATGACCGGTGTCAGAGTCTGGTCCGCATTGCCGGCAGTAAGTCGGGCTCGTTTCCGGTGAGAGTTGGACTCCGCCAGGGCTGCCCTTTGTCACCGATTCTGTTCATCACTTTCATGGACAGAATTTCTAGGCGCAGCCAAGGTGTTGAGGGGATCCGATTTGGTGGCCTCAGGATCTCATCTCTGCTTTTCGCAGACGATGTGGTCCTTTTGGCTTCATCAGATCGTGATCTGCAGCTCTCGCTGGATCGGTTCGCAGCCGAGTGTGAAGCGGCCGGGATGGGGATCAGTGCCTCCAAATCCGAGGCCATGGTCTTGAGCCGGAAAAGGGTAGAGTGCCTTCTCCGGGTCAGGGGGGGTGTCCTGCCCCAAGTGGAGGAGTTTAAGTATCTCGGGATCTTGTTCACGAATGGGGGAAGAAGGGAGCGGGAGATCGACAGGCGGATTGGCGCAGCGTCTGCTGTCAAGCGGGCGCTGTACCGGTCCGTCGTGGTGAAGAGAGAGCTGAGCCAAAAAGCGAAGCTCTCGATTTACCGGTCGATCTACGTTCCCACCCTCATCTATGGTCATGAGCTTTGGGTCATGACCGAAAGAACGAGATCGCGGATACAAGCGGCCGAAATGGGTTTTCTCCGTAGGGTGGCTGGGCTCTCCCTTAGAGATAGGGTGAGAAGCTCAGTCATCCGGGAGGGACTCAGAGTAGAGCCGCTGCTCCTTCACATCGAGAGGAGCCAGTTGAGGTGGCTTGGGCATCTGGTCAGGATGCCTCCTGGACGCCTCCCTGGTGAGGTGTTCCGGGCACGTCCCACCGGGAGGAGGCCCCGGGGAAGACCCAGGACACGCTGGAGGGACTATGTCTCTCGGCTGGCCTGGGAACGCCTCGGGATTCCCCCGGAGGAGCTGGAAGAAGTGGCTGGGGAGAGGGAAGTCTGGGCCTCCCTTCTGAAGCTGCTACCCCCGCGACCCGACCTCGGATAAGCGGAAGAAGATGGATGGATGGATGGATGGATGGAAAAGTAGATTTTTCTTACAATCAACTCATGAAAAACCAAAATGAACATTAGAGAATATTTTGTGATCCCAAAATTAAGACATTTTGGGATTAGCTTAACTGTCACTTTAAAATACAAGGTCACCATATTGATCTCAATTCAAATTGTGTTGGTGAAGAAAACCGAACAATTTTTAGCTTTATGACAGTAAACCTCTGAGTAAATGTATTTTTTTTTCTGGCTTTATGTTGAATTAAAAGAACCTGTCCGAACTGAACTGTTGCACAAGTTTTACTGAAACATTCAGAGCGACAGATGTGGTCACCGAAACTTATGAAACTTTCTGTTTATAGTAATTGGGTTAGAAAATGTTTACTGCAGCTCATCATTCTGGAGAAAGATTTGTGAGGAAAGATTTATTAGTGCCCATTTCAACTCTGACAACCCAACAGAAATGTACAGAAAACATTGAATTATTTTAAACTACAGGTGTTAAATATTCTAACTGAAAATTAATATGGTGAAATCTTCCCAAATGAAATACTTACTTTTATGTTATAGGGCCAGATTTAACTAGATAGAGGGTCACCATTACCTGGCCCTCAGACTTGTTAAGAAAGTAAACTGAACTGAAACATAGTACTGGTAATAAAATAAATCAATATACTTACATAGTCTTCAAACTTGGTGATCTCTTCCTCCAACAAATCTGTTCCCACCTTGTCGTCCTCCACCACACATGCAATCTGAAGCTTCTTGATGCCGTAACCCACAGGAACCAGTTTGGATGTTCCCCATAGCAGGCCGTCTGCCTGCACCGAGCGCACACACTCCTCCAGCTTCGCCATGTCCGTCTCATCGTCCCACTACGGCAAGCAGGAAAGAACAAAGTTAAGCAGAACATGACGTTGGCCTGTATTTTATAAATAAATTGAATTTTAGGCTGAGAAGTTTAGAAAATCTTACAGGCTTAACATCCAGTAATATTGAGGACTTGGCGATGATAGCAGGTTTTTTTGCCTTTTTCTCTGCATATTCCTTCAATCTCTGCTCTTTAAGCTTCTCTGCTTCTTCGTCTTCATCACTACCGAACAGGTCGATATCGTCTTCATCATCGTCGTCTTCTTCCTCCTGTTTAACTGGGGCACTGGCCTTCTGCTGGACAACAGTGCCCTGGAGAAATTAAGTGAGAACTTGCACTTTTTGATGACAGATCACCAAATGGTCAGCATCCACTCACATTTGTGTAGGCAGCAGGAGCCGGGGTCACTGATGCTGGACGTTTCTCAAGAACAGCAACTCGACATTCCAGTTTGGAGAGCGCTGCTCGTAGGTTGTCTACCACTGAAAATAGAATCCCAGTGATGGAATTATGCATATACAATCTGGATAAGGTTAAACGTATAATGAAAAAAATGTAAGAAAAAAACCCCAAAAACCACAATCGACTATGTTTGTCAGACTTCTTTGCACTGACAAACATCACAGATATTCACTATAAATAAAAATGGATGTTAAAATCATATCATCATAAACATCATGTAGAAATGAAATATTATTTTTTTACCAAAGTTTTGCAAAATATGTCAAAGACTTGTGTTCCAGTTAAATTATTTCCTATGCCAAAAGAAATGTCATATCGCTTATCATTTAGCTTTTAATAGAACCAGACTGTCAAACCCAAAGTTGAGATTCAGCACTCAATTACCATAAATGTGGTAAAATCCAAACTTTTCCAGACTGAACTTTTGTTTTTTTCAGGGCTAGGAAGGGGGAAATCTGGATAAAAGTAAGTATTTCATAATATGCAATTAAGACTTCAAAAAAGATGTAAAAATGGAAAGGATTACACAACATTAAATACGTGGTATTTAAATCAGATCTGTAATTTGTGATACTTTTATTTTTGTGAAACATTGTAAAAGGAATTTTAATGTTTTTATTATTTTATTCTAAACCAGTTTTAGAACTACAGGTTCCGTTTAAAATCCCGATCTAATAAGGTATAGTGGCAACAGATTAACAACAAATATAGTTATTGCTCAAAAAACATAAGATTTCTTATGCTCTTTTGAAATACTACTCAACAAGAATTGTGCAGTGGTTAATTTTTAAGAAAAGTGAAAATATATATATTTTTTTGTCATTTGTGGTAAATACATTATGAAATGACAAACCTTCAGATTCTAAAATATATGGCTAATCTTCTTTTAAAGAACATATTTTCTGTAAAAGAAATTTGCTTTAATTGTGACAGTTCAAATCCAAATTCAGCATAAAGCCTAGAGCTATCCAAGTAGCAACATAATAGGTTCCAAGCATTAAAGACAAGAAACTGCAAACTGATGACTGTGGATGACAACCAACCTGTGTATAAACTCTGGTTCTCCAATTCGAGGCTTTTGATGCGAGAAATGATTTCTCCCTGATCACCTGCACTGTTGTTGCAGCTGCCGGTGTTCTGCAGAGGTACAACAATTAAAAAACAGAGAAATGTGTTACTATTCAAACAGAAGTTATTCAACATGACAGCCTCTTTAGCAAAACAAAGACTGAAGAGAAACAGGGTATATATGGAAACAGACAGAAAAACAACATTGATAAGCAGGTGCTGCCACTTTGCAAGTTATCCACAAACTGAATTTGAATTCAGATTGATCAAATTTTGCTTGCTTAGGCTACCTGCTGAGAGCAGCAGCAGATGCTTCCAGCGACACACAAGACTCAGAAACTTACAGGATGAGACAGTTGGGTCAGGGAAGCTTGGGAAGACCCTTTGTTACTCAGCGTATTCTTCAGCTTGGAGGAGGGGAGTGCAGGGTGGTACAAGGAAAGAAATCAGGGCAGGGAAATGGAAATGAGGCAAAGGGAAATTGAATGAGCTACATAAAAACAGAACGATGAGGAGAGGGAGTCTAAAAGCAAATGAAAACCAAGTTTCAAGTTCGAATAAAAGAAAAAAGTTCATGCAGGGAACAAAGAAATCCATCAACAAATTATATGCTTTCAAATCTGCTCAGACAATGAAGAAACAAATAACTTTTCTCGGAGATAAAGACACAGATGGTCATCAAAAATGTTAAAAATAATTTAACATTTATTTTAACATGATTTATTTTCAGCACAGTTTGATCCTTTTCAGACCAGTTTTGCAGCAACAGTCTGGCTGAATGAGACGTGCTGCTACAGAATCCTCAGCAGATTGTTTGCAAACAACAAAATGACAGAAAAGTTGCTCTTCTGCAAAATTCTGCCAGATAAAGACTTGGAAGTGTTTCTTTCTTGATACAGCCGGCAGTCAGATGACCAGGAATTTTCCCTTAGTGTTTCATTCAAAAGTGATGACTACAAAGGTAGACTGGTTGAATGTTTTAGTTTAGGAATTGTATCAATTCTTACCCCGGCTAGAGATTTCTGGATGTTCTCCCGAGCTCGAGCAATGTCTTGCAGGATGGCATTAGCTCCAACATCCTACAATTAAAACAAGGAAATATTTGAGAGTATTTTACTATGAAAAGAACTGAGCAGAATGTGCACTTTTAAAGCCAGTTTAACGATGAAAGTGCCACTTTAAACTTTAATGCTTCTGCACCAGTTGTCTTCATCTCAATATGGATCTTAAAATAAAAGCAAATCTGCCCCATCTCTACACCCTACTTCTTCACAACCTCATCAACTTTTTCTGTACTCATGAGTTTTGCATTACAATGATTTAGCCATGAATTTAATTGTAAACGTTGTGCAACACACACTCACCATTTTATAATGGCTGTACGGTAGAATTACAGCTTTAGGGCGAATGAGATGTTGGAAAGATAGAAAGTTGATTCAAAAAAACCTAAATCTACAGTCTGAGTGGGTTACCTGTATGTTTTGCGATGAGCCGTTCATTCTCTCATAAAAGCATCTTTCCGCCTCATCATAACGAGGCTTCTCAAACCATATCTTCTCCTGAGCCAAGAAGTCCACTGAGCTCATTTTTCTAAGAAAAAGAAAAAAAAGGAATGTAGGGAAAAATGTCAGGGGATAAGAAAATGAACTACTACATTAAACTTATGATCTAGAATGTATCAAGCGTGAACTCAAGCATTTTATATGGCTTCCATACATCCAGACATCCCAAGTACAACTCTACAAATGCTGAAAGAAAGATGATGGGAGAAACAAAACAATTTTGGTTGAACTCAGGAAAAGAAAGAATAAAACAATTAGAAATGATTACATGATCTAGAAGGAATGAAAGAAACAAGGTGAAAGAAGAAAAAAAGAATTTGAAAGGAGGGAAAATTATAATGAAAAGTAATGAACAATGAACTGAAACATCTGGAGCGGTTCCATTCCCCCGGTTTGGTCATACTTGTCCCTTTTAGGCGTCTTGGAGGACGCTGATGACTTTTCTGCCTCCGGCCTCCGATTCTTCTTCACCGTGCAGACTTTATCCAAACCACAGCTTTGAAAACGGTTCTCTGCAGCATCGTACCGCCACTTGTCCAGCCACACTGGCTCGCTGTCCGGGTGAAGGAAGAAGCACACTCCGGAAGGTTCTTCAGTCTCAAGGGACTCAGCTGGCTCTTCTTCCTCCTGAATCGGGTGAAGGGCATGAAAGACTTCTGCTTTACACTGCAGGACCAGCGGTTTCTCTTCCTCTGCCATGTCCTCACTGTCTTCCTCCTCTTCCTCTTCCATAAGGCTCTGAGGGTGGTCACTTACTCTGGTGGTGGGGGTGCAGATTTGCCTCTTGGAGGAATTGTTAGCATACAGGTTCTGATAAAAGGCTGCTTCGGCACGATCGTATGCAGGTTTGTCGAGCCACACTTCCCTCAGCAGCTCGACTGGAATGCGCGGCAGCCCGTTAATCGACTGTCGAGAAGCCGGCGTACCAGCTGCCTGTTGGACAACAGGGGTTGCTGGAGTCAGGGCTTGAGACTCATACCCTTCATCGGGTGTTCTGGAGGCGCCAGAGCAGTTAGTCGGAGGTGAGAGGTCAAGGGAGTTAGGAGCTGATGGGGGAGCAAACCCCTCAACAAAGCGCCGCTCTGCTTGGTCGAAAGTCGTCTTGTTGACCCATGCTTCCTCCACTATGTGGTGGCAAGCCACCTGATCAACATGGTGACAAGCTGGTCTGGAGGAAGATGGAGCCACAGTGGACGGATTGCTTGAACGTTTCCCTGAGGACAGATGTGAACGGTTGGGCTTGGAGATCCGGTTAGCGGAGCTAACTAGCCAGCACTGGTAGACGCTCTCAGCTTGTTCGTAGATGTTGCGTTCAAACCACACACTGCCACATTCCGACTGCAAGCCCATCAATGCAGCCGGTTGCTCAGGCGACTGGCTGGTGTGTTCGTCAGGCTTCTCTTTGTTTTTCACTTCATCTGCCTTTCCCTCATGGTGGCTCCCGGGATTAGATGAGCGTTTCTTGCGGCGACGGCTTTTCCCACTGTGCTTTCCGTTTCCATTCAAGCTACCACTCTCTGGAGATGAAGAGGTTGTTTCTCCATTTCTCTGGCCCGGTTCTGTCTTTTTCCTACAACCCAGGTTGGTTTGATCCAAATGACTTTGGCTGGGAGGCTGATCATGCTCCGATTGGTCCTGAACATAGCACTGGGAGATCTTCTTGGACATCTTAGGGCAATTGTAGGACAAAAAGAGAATAACAGGTACAAACTTTTGGGTTAGTTACAGAGGCAGGAAGACAAAGAAGGGTTCATTTTTAGGCGACAGATCATTAATGGCATATTTTCCAATGTAACGGAAGTATACGCAAACTAGAAAGAATCCACAAGCAAGTCCTCAACAAAAAAAAAAACAAGCAGCATGCAGACTAATGTGTTCATTTTGGGTATGAATTGGCAGATCAGAATTACGGCAGAATAAGCAATCACAGACCACTATAATAACTCTAATTGTTCAAAAAGTGGCGAGTTGACATGCAAAGAGTGACTACTCCTAGAATCTTTCCACATTGTCACCTTAAAACCACAAACGTCAGTGTATTTTAGTGAGATGTTTGGTTCCGGCATCATTCTGTGGAATTGCTTTTCTTCATCAGTGAAAGAATCTGATCAGAGCTGATGAGCACAGCGATAAAGCTACATACAAAGCAATCATAAAAGAAAATAAAGACTCCAGAAAAGTGGAAATTGAGGCAGGACAACACCACTAAATATACAGCCAGACCTAAGGTAGAAAAGTTTATTTCAGAAGACTGAACTTCAGTCCTTAGAGGCTAGTGTCCTGCAACATGTACCCAAGTTGTACAGTGTCCTGCTAGTGACTCATTTGTTTGAACTAGGTTTGTTGTGGCAAAAAGACAACTAAAAGTTGCAGGACAGCAGCACCCAGGACTTTACATTGTCAGTCATGGTTTAGAAGTAATCACTGCCCAGTCAAAGTGTAAAACTTCATTCAATTTAGAATCTGTGGAAAGACTTGAAGATTAATGAGAACATTCAATCTCACTGAGCCTGAAAGCAGAAGAAAAACCTAACATTGCAAAACTGGAAGAGACATTGATGCTATTACTGGAGCAAAAGTTGGTTCTATTGGAAAAAAATAAAAATAAAAAATTCTTCTCACAATTCTGCACTACTTTAGTGGTTGGCCTATCACATAAAATCACAATAAAACACACAGAGGTGTGTGGTTAAAACATTAAATGTGGAAGAGTCCATAGGGCCTGGACACTGTTACAGTCCCCTGCATAAGGTTTAGAATAGCAAGCTATATCCACTTGCTGGTACTGTACAGGTTACTATATGAACAATGTAATAGAGATATAAGAGAATCCAAAGAAAAACAACGTTCATGCAAATTCATGTAATAAATTATATATACATTATGTAAATCATGCTGTTTTATAATACAGTGAACCCTCGCTATAACGCGGTTCATTTTTCACGGCCTCGCTGCTTTGCGGATTTTTTTATGTAGTTTTTTTTTTTCACAGTGCATTGTGTTCTGCGTCCTGATTGGCAAAACAGTCTCCGCGCTTCTTCGCTACCTGTGTGCCAATAACGTTGCGGTGTTTAAATATACGTAATACAGCTTGGCAAATATTTTTGCCCAGAAAAAAAAAGAGCGACAACAACAACTACCAATAACTATGTTCTTCTCTCGAAAAATCACACCTGCGCCACAGGTTTCAGAAGAAAAAGACACTACAAAGCGTAGTCAGGCTGCAGTGTCACAGTCAGGGGCACAGTGAAATACGCGAGTCACAATTTGTCCTACTGTACTTCGTATTGATGGATTAAAATGATTATTTTGCTGTAGTTATTTGTAACAAAGCATTCTATTCCTTAAAAAAATGCTTGTACCTGAAAACAGGTTTTATTCTTTGGTTTCAATATAGAGTATTTAATTATGCTTTATAATAATTGTAAAAAATAAAGGTAACCACTTCACGGATTTCGCCTATCACAGGTTCTTTTCGGAATGCAACCCCCGCAAAAAACGAGGGTTCACTATATACAATAAAATTAGGCATTTACTCACTTACACAACATTAATATGGAGCTAAACATTAATATGGAGCTAACAGTAATTCCCTTTTGGACAGTTCAGGACATTCACATGTGATTTTTATGTTCTTAACTCACCTTCCTCGGTAAAGTTGTAGCTGTCAAGCTATAAACAAAGTGAACCTCTCAACACGTTCTTTTCATCCAGTTAACCGCAAGCAAGTGAAAGAGAAATTTAACAATCACCACCTTGTAAATTTAGTAACACAAATACATGGCATGCAAATGTAAAAAAAAAAAACAAAAAAAACTAAAGCTAAGGTCATGCTCAAGCCAAAATCTATTAGTTTCAGACTATCCACATATACCATTCAGTTGAAAGAAAGTGTTATTAGGGATGTTTCGATATTGAGTTCATGAGAACGAGACAAGATATTACTTTCAAGAAAATTTCACATATCAAATTTATGCTGCACAGACTTTTATTAGACATTTTTATACATTTTTTCAAAATTACAAACTGATGTATTTTTCTGATTTCTTGATTCTCTTCAAACCTTAAGAGAGTGCTTCAACTGTGCATGGACTGCAATACCCCATTTACCATTTCCAAGTTGGACAAACTGTGATTGTGATGTAGCTCGACGTACCCTAGACGTCCAGCAATTGGCTTTTTAAGCAATGCTTTCTACCTCCTACGGGATCTGAACAATTTTCTAGTTCTTGCATATTGTTCAGGTCTTGTTCGTCGCTCTCTCATGATTTATTCTTCATAACTTCCTACTGGCTAGTCCTCATTAGATAGTCAATATCATAAAATCTGAACATTGTGAGATCTTGTATTAGATCTCTTTACCCCTCCCCACCCCCAAGTTATTTTATAAGCTTTGATTAGCTATTGCAATAATTGCAGAATTACTTATTGTCACAGAGGACTACAAATTAAGAAAAGGAACCTCTGATTATTTTTTAAAGAAACAAAGATGATTCACTATCTTATAAGATTCTTTCAAAATACTATTTATAAATCCCAATAATTAAATCCAAATTAGAACAGTAAACATCTGAAACTGTGTTCATTACAAAAAATCTAGTTCCAGGAATATATTTAGGAACTAGACATAATGTCTTGACTCAGGCTACAAATGTCATGCCCAGCTGGTTTTTTTGTTGTTGTTTTTTTATGATTATTATTTTAATCAGCAAACATTGCTTTGTTCTTGCTGGGACCTTTATGTTTAGCAGCAGGTTTAGGGTGTAACAGAGTTTCAACTGACAAGTGAATTTGGAATTGGCTCCAATTACTTACCAGTGCAAGACAAGTAATTCCTGTTTATGATCTGCCTACCTTAACCAATACTCTCCATTAGCATTTGTTAGATGTTATGTTTAGAAGTGCATATATTAACATTACCAAGAAACAACACGTTATATTTGCACTTCACGTGTGCCACTGATTACTAAAAAGCAGCAATTGAGCATTTAACAGATAAAAGGTGAGAAAAAAGGGGATTTCAACACCTTTTAAAAGTTGATATAAGACACATTTAATATTAATGTCCAGCTGTGTACACACACATTTCAATAAATTAGAATAGAAATTTCAAATGTTAAATATAGCGAGTCATTAAACATAGTGATGCATTTCAAATGTTTATTTTGATGAATATTACTTAGAGCTAATGAAAACCCAAAATTACATTTCTCAAAAACATAAAGATGACTTTGGCCAGCAACAAAGTACGTTTGTGTGCAGTATATGTACGCAATACTTTGTCAGAGATCCTTTTGCATAAATAGCTTCACCAATGTAGAGTGACGCAGAGGCAATCAGCATTTGGATCTGCTGATGAATAAAGGAAGCTTGTTGGCCTCCTACTTATCTATATCTTTGCCCCGTTTTCCTCTTGACAATTCTATATCAATTCCCTGTGGGATTTGGGTAAAATGCTGACAAATTAAACAGTCAGCAGTCATTATTGTCCCTGTTCAATAAATCAGTAGTATGGGCAGGTGCTAACCCCTGCTGGTAGATGAAATCAGCATCTTGATTATCAACGACACATAAAATCCTCTAAAATATTGGGTATGTCCTGAATTCATCTATGTGTGCCAATTATTGACATGCTGACTCAAACCGCTGTATACATCTTGTATGACTTGGTAAAAGGAACAAGCGAACATTGGCTGATGGCAGAACAACATGTGGACACCAGCTGTTAGTCTTACACTTTTTTTATTTCACAAAATCTTCCCAAAATACTTAAATCAGTACTTAAGTAGTAAGTACTTAAGTAGTACTTACTACTACTTCCTTTCCATTGGAGAGGAATGGAATTCCTCTCAAGGTTATCACTGCTCCTTGGGCGCCTTCTTCCTTCCACTAAACTTACCATTAATTATCTTGGCAATAACGTTAAGAGTGATATTGACCATCTCTTACTCAACTGTAAAGTAAGGAGTCTTCACCATGATTGTGCAGCAAATAAAATTTGTAAAATTTAAGTTTTCAGAGAAACTGAATTTTGGGTTTTCGGTAGCTCTAAGCCATATTTTTTAAATAAAAGCTTAACATTGCGCTTTGACCTAAATTACACCCATTCCGATGCACATGTAACATGTTTTATAAACTAATACACATAATGTGAGAGATTTTTTGGTATTATCATTTTATTCTTACTTTATATGTACCTACAAAACAAACAAAGGTCTGTCCTATGATGCAGTAAAGAGCCTCATCAGGGTATAAAAGTGCGTCTTGCTAACCTGAACATTAGCCATATTTCTCTGAGTGTCAAGTCGATGGGAACACTGATAATTAATGGTAATTAATTATCAGTTCCCACTGGAACAATAATTCAAGTCATAGAACATACCCTTTTTCTCGTGCCAATACCGACATTTAGAGAAGAACATAAAACTGGACCAGCGGCCATTCACGCCGGTATTCGGAAGGCGTGCCAGCTAGCAGCCTGCTAGCCTCGGCTAACATCAGTCTTGACAACCGACTATTCTTCCCAATAAATACCCAGTGGTGTCCAGTTAACAAGTTCTGACAGCATTCCCCACACTGGACCCCTGTCTGTCAGTCAGCGTCATCGTTACTTACTGCTGTATTTTTGTCTTTTTTTCGGCGTAGCCGCAGGCCGGTGGGTAAAACGCGTGTTTCTCCAGCCAGAGTGAGTGACAACGGGAAGGAAGAAGAGGAGGAGGAGGAGGAGGAAGCAAGGAGCAGCAGCGATTGTGTGAAATTAGAGGAAAGGGGAGGTGGGTTTGTGAATCATTGATATCTCCACATGCTCAGGTTGAATTGATGCCAAAAACAACTGACACCAGGGAATTTTAGGGGCGTTAATTTTTCTATTGCCAGGGGCCCTAAAATATTTGTTCTATTTATATATAAAAAAAGTTGTTTTTCCTTTTTTGTGGGATCCTCCTGACTGTCCTTGGAATTGTCCAAACTCTCCCTCCAAATATGGCACCCCTGGCAGACACACAATAATTAAAAGTATTAGAGTGTATTTTTCCAACTGATAAATCACTTAATATAAATGATTTCCAACCTGGGGGACCAGTCCCCCCAGGGGCTCGGCTAGAAAGCTTGAGTGTTGGACTGTGCAAAGGCTGTCATCATATTTGGAACCTATTAAAAGTAATGTATGTCATACTGGAACATATTTATGGAATTACAATTATCTATCCATCCACTATACGCTGCCTACCTCCAGCAATCATTGGATGAGAGGCGTGGTGCACCCTGGACAGGTCGCCAGTCCATCACAGGGCAACTCAGAGACACGCAATCATGTAAACACAAGCATACACACACATTCACATCTTATCTTCGCAAATCAGCAGATTACCAGGAAGATGCAGCATCCTGAGTCAAACCTTCCAGTTAAAACTGTAGTCAGCTGCTAAATCTTTATCTCTGCACAGATCCATGTACAAAGTGGATGATTTCTTGACAGTTTTTCTTATGGCTTTTGCACACATACATGAATTGTGCTTTCTTTTGTAGCATTGTATCATGACTGGGAAAAAAAATGTAATTAGAAACAGATTCCTGTTTGGAATAATTCAAGATTTCAGGAAAGGGATGAATGGACAGCAAGATTAAAGCCATGATTTTCTTTCCTTTTTTCAATATTTTTCACTATCATATTTTCAATTAAATATTAAAAATTTTAAACATTTGGTGAACAACATAAATTCTGTATGTAAATAACTGTTTGCTAGGAGCTGGTAAATTTAAAATGGTTCATATTTTTACTTTACATGTGCTCGTCTCATGTAGCAGGCTGGCATGTAAGCCAACATACCATTCTATGGTTTGCGTGTGTATCAAATTACATCTGACCGTTTCACTAGCCGGGGACTGAGCTATGCGAGTACTGCTAATTCATCCACCAACTTTCCTCTAACACAACCTTACAAGCGCATAACAATCTAGAAAAACAATAAGGCAAATATACTTATTCACTATCACAATATTGTTTATTTATTTATTTATATGAACATCTCATTATGCATACCTGCCCTAATATAAACGAAGGATTATTCTGCATGTTAATGCATACTCTAAACTTGTGATCCAACATATTTTCTTGTTTATTATCACACAAAGTGAAACATAAGAAGCCTGTCCTTTGAAAGAGCTAACAGAAGTGTAAACTACATTTTAAAGAAAATCAAGACTATCATCTTTTTTTTTTAATTCTTACAATACCAAGTTATGAAATATGAAAAAAATAAACAATAAAAAAAACAGTCATCTTATTTTTAAGACTTTCCATGGTTAAAGTTCAAAATGTAGTTCCGAAACATGGACCCTTCCTGCTGCCTATTTTTTCCCAAGATCCCTTGCTCTCTGAGTGGCCGATTCCACCGCGCTCATGACAGACGCCCTTACGCCTCCCTGCTCCAATGTGTGAAGCCCATAGATGGTTGTTCCACCCGGGGTGCAGACCTCAGCTCGAAGCTGAGCTGGATGTTTCCCAGAATCACGTAGCAATTTACCAGCACCCTGCAGCAAATGACAAACAATCAAACACTGAATTTGGACATGGGTTTCTAGTCAAGAGCATTTTTGGAAGACAAAAGTGCAGATATTGTAAGACTCACCAGAACAGTTTGGGATGCGATGCTGTGAGCCAGAGCACTTGGCATGCCCATTTTAACAGCTCCTTCTGCCAGCGCTTCTGCAAAAAGATACACCTAGACAAAAAAAAACAGCAAAAAAAACCAAACAAAATAGACTAATAAATAATGGCAAAGAAAATTTTATATAATGGATTAGTGTCTAACCTGGTAATGTTAGTTGTGGGACATCGGCAAAAGCTTGTATAATTCATAGTGTGTAGATATGGCAACACTGAGACTCACAAAAGCGACTCCGCTCCCGCTCAGCCCTGTGTGGACATCGATCCAGGTTTCAGGCACTTCCTCCACCAAACCACAGCAATGCAACAAGCTGAGAAGTAGAGCGCCATCCGCCCCTTTTGCATTGGTGCCCAGTGCAAACAACAGGGCCCCCTCTTGAACCAGACAGGGAAGGTTAGGCATCAGCCTGATGACAATCGAGTTTTCTGGGAGGAGCTTGAAATGAAAGCAAAAAACTAAAAAAGATTCAAAATATTTGATACCCAGACAGATGAAACCTGTAGAGTGAAAACCTTTTACAGCGGCTGTGGCCCTCACCTCCTCCAACATAGCTAGCGTCACTCCTGCGGCAACCGACACGATTATCTGTTTCTTTGTGATGTGCTGAGAGACTTCAATGAGAACACGTGGAATCATATGAGGCTTGACGGCGACAAACACCACATCTGACCCACAGACCACCTCAGTGTTGGAGTGTGTCACAGAAATGCCAAGTTCCTGAAAACATTTTACCAGTTGAACAACACATTTATCAAGCACATAGAACTGATAGATACAATACTCAGAGTTAGGTATGCTGGAATAACTGATTAAGGTTTTCTCTGTTCACATCTGCAGGGATTCAATGCAGCAGTTGGCTTGCAAGTGAAAACATGGAGCAAAACCAAACTAAACTTAGATACAGTATCATGTCCTCTTTTGTTGCTGCTCATCGTCTTGAGTTACCTTACAACTCAACTCTGTAATAAATTACAGAAAATCCTAAATTATTTTTTAAATACCTGGAATCGTCCTAAATTCATAGAGGATGGTGCACTGACTTTGATGTTTGCAGGCAGAACATTTCCTGCAATGCAAAAAAATGACCATGAAGATTTACACTCAAATGTTGTTTCAGTATTTCAACAAGTTTCTCTACACTAACCTGACAACATCCCCTTTGCAATGCCAAAAGCCATGTTTCCCGCACCGATAAAGCCAATCCTCTGTTGTGCGTCCAGGTTCATTTTGATCTGAGGAAAATGCAGCGAAACCAATAAAGCAGCCAGAAAATGTCATATTATCTGCCTTGTTTAAAAAAGTGATGCTTTTTATAAGACCCTACACACATATCAGCTAAGAAAGGGAAAGTGAGGCTATCATTTACCCTCAGGCTCACTAAAACTAGGAAATAACAAATTGGAAAAACTTTGACTTGAGCTTAGACATTAAGATAATACAGTCAGAATTAGACATGCATAAAAGCAAAAATGCAATCCATCAGGTATCAAAGGTTGAAGCTAGTGGTGGTTGTATAATGGTGTGGGGGAATATTATCTTGGCACAGTTTGCGACTCTTGCCAAATAAGTAATGGATTTTGATGCAATCCATTACTTTATGGCCACATTGTACCCATTTTCTGCATGATACTTCCAGCAGGATAACGCACCATGTCCAAAAACTCAGATCATGTCAAACTGGTTTCTTGAAGATGTTGTGCAGAAACACAGAAACCTACACAATCACCAAATTTGTGACAAATAGTCCATACATACTGGGATGGCACCCTGCTTTGGTGCCAACTCAAAGAAATCGGTTGTAATGCTCTTGAGAGTTTCAATCACTAATCTAGTCGCTTCTACCTCCCAGTTCTGTTTCTTCGTGCTGGCTAATGAGCTTCACTCGGCTATGTTGCTAATAACAATGTGCTAACGCGGCTAGTTAGGAGGAGCAAACCCTGCAGACTGATGCTCCAGCACTGCACTGCTACCCCGATAATCTAAACAAGCGGTTCCGACAAATCCCTGAAATACACTGACAGTAAATCTTTCTGTATCTATCTAAGGACAGTGAGAGAAATTGGTTTTAATTAGATTAGAAATCATACAAAGGTGTTTAACTAATTCAAATAAAAGAAACACGGCGTATAGCGATGTCAGAAGGCAGAGGGAGCTTTATTCACCTGATTCCGTTTTCTTAATCACAGTCCGGCGCAGTTCAAGTAAAAACGTTCTTTTCGAACTCTATGGCCTGCTTTGGTTACTCCCCCTGAGCATCCACGTGAACCAACGGTGTTGTGTTGTTCGTGAATGATTCGAATCATTCGAGTGAACGAACTGAAGCAAATCATTCAATCGAGCTGTCAAATCCCTGAGTCAAGGGAGCAGGGTCCTGTATTACCGCCTGCTGCTTAACACTCGGATAATTCAATCTTAAATGTCGGAGAAGGTTTAATGTGGAGCCACCTTTGATTGAGAGTTTTACTTTGCAAATGTTGCACAATGCAACTGTATTACGTACGCACGCAGCTAACGTGGCTCTTGATAAAACTTTCTCTTTGACTCACTCATCTTAGGATTCATTCAGTGTCTCACTTCTTCTGCAGGCTTTTTGGCGGTTGGCAAACAATCATGGGGTACATTACTGCCACCAACTGGCTTGGAGTGCGTTCTTCTTCTTTTCCATTATGAAGGATCGCAAACAACTTCAAGGTGCATACCGCCACCTACTGTACACGAGTGTGTAGCAACATTAACTCACATGCATATTTTATGCTTGTGGCTCATTTCCTTAGATTCTCGTATATTTTGTTTTCCTTATAGTGGAATAAAGCCATCGCCCTAAACGTTTCTCTTCCTACCGCTTTTGTAATCATTCCTTCTGATAACTTTATATGAAGTTCCATTACTTTTTGTTCCGAAATCTGGGGTAACGGGGACGGGGGCGTATATGCATTTGTTTTTCTGTTGCTTGATACAACATTAGCAGTTAGCTGGAGAAATTGAGCAAGCGACACACTGTGCTGGACTAGGCGCTGTATCACTCTGGACGAATGAAAAGTGGGATCCGGCGAACGGATCATTTTACTGATTCCAAAGATTCAGCACACTCAAATGAACTGCCGTTTACAGTTCATGTAACTTTGTTTGTTTGATTTCTTCAATCCGCACTGCCGACAGGGTCGGGCGGTGCAAAGAGCGTCGTCTGACACGACCTTGGCAGTTTTTTGCCCCGCAGTTTGTCGTTTATGCCGAAAAGCAAATTGAGCGCACCCATAAAGGCATCGTTGAAAAATGCGACAAATATGATTGGTTGCCTGGCCGTGGAGCAAATTTAGCCATTATCTCCATCAGCTGTCATTGCCTGTGAGATCTCCAGAGTGGTGGCTTTTTCTGCAGGAGTTTTCTCCAAACTCAGATAAGGTAATTTGCATGTTCTTTAAGCGTATGTTCCTTTTTTCCCACATTTTCCTTTATTTCAAATGAACGATAAGGCAATATATATGTTTTATTGTTTGTATAAATTATCAAGAAAATAAGCACTGTCATTTTAGATGCTTGTTTTTGTATACTTACACAAAAGGGTTTGCTATAAAAATATTAGAAAATATCATATTTGTAAACCAGTGTATAGTTTGTGCTTCTTAGTGAGCAGACATGTCTGGGCAAGCCTCCTATCGTTGGTCTTTTATTTATAAGCAACCGAATTAAGTTTTTTAAAATTTAATCTCGGCTACTACAAAAGCTTTTTCTTTTTAGAATCGCTTGGCAAAAGGGGAAAAGACATTTAGAAAGTTGTCTTAAAATTCTTCAGACATTAATTTAATAATGATTGATCCGTCTCTGTCGCCATCTACAGTCAATAATCAACACTGAGTTATTTTTAGTATAGAAAACACCTCATTTTATGTCAAATTCGCATATTTTGATTTATGGGTTTAAACCATCGCGATACCTACTCACTTTTACTTTAGCAACACAAAACGGGGATTAGAACAATCTAGAATCCAGAAAAACTACCCAGCAACTGGGTAGTTTTTGTGGAATGGATCATCAACATTATTAGATTATCTTTCTTCTTCTGCTCTTTCTTTTGGTTTGTTATTTTGTTTGTATTTCCTTGTTAATTCATGTAAAGCACTTTGATTTGCCTTGTTGCTGAAAATGTGCTATATAAATAAAATTACCTTACCTACCTTAAAGCCACAGAATGACAACTGTCACCTGTAATCAGCTAGAGTGTAAATCAGTTGGCTTTCAAATGTAAATTGTTTTAAGTGGTCATTTATGTTGTCTGTCACAGAATGTTTTATTGTAAAAATATTTTTGGGTTTAGCTGAATCAAACTACTTTTTAAAATCTAAATTTGTTCCTTTAGTGGACCACATGGTCTAAACACAAGCCACTTAGATGATATGCAATTTTTCTTTCTCTGTAGAGTGTTTTGTTTAAAGTGTCGGTGTTAAGTTTCCAGTCTAATCTGCTATCCTTGTAACTAAGGCATATGTACTACTCCTACATCTTTTTTAAAGCTAATTAGCAAGTTTACCTTATTACCATTTTCATGCATAATAGTAGCCAAAGTATGTGGTGTTTGCAATGCCAGTTCTACAGAGAGGACTCTAAATGCATTTCCTGCTTTGTCTAAATGAGACTATTTTCTGAGGCATGCTCCAACCTCAGGACCTAAAGTAGTTTCTGAGGTGCGGCACGTCTTTAAGGCAGTGTGATGCAATACACTGTTGCAGCTAGCCCAGAGTAACTGCTTACTTAAAAATAAGAAACTATGTGGGATTATTAAGTATACTATAGCTTGTTCTGCGAGTTTGTTCAGTTACCATTCCTCATATGACATTTTTTTAAAATTATTGTTTCATCTGCATCATGTTAATAGATCAAGTTAATTTGTAATACCTTTTATTAGAGTGAATATCACTCTAATAAAAGGTATCATAAGCATTTAGTTTAATACAAGAAAATCTCTAGTCGGATTAGACAACGTAACTTCTTTGAATGAATCCTAAATAAAGTAAGAGGTCCATAAAACCACAAGATATTTGAATTTATGAGCAAACATGCAGTTTAAATCTCTCTATCCATGTTCTAATCCAGATATGGGCCACCTTCTGATCCACTGTCCGCTCCTGCTGGTTACGGCCTGCATGCTGGCCTGGCCTGTAGTCAGCGGGCTCTTTGAATGGTTGAGGACCCCGCAGCCTCCCTCTACGGTGGCTCCCCCTCCCGTAGCTCCATTGCTCCTGGCTAAGGATGCTCAGTTTGAAATGGTGACTTCAGACGAGAAGTTTCTGGCTGAGGCGAAGCAGCTGGAGCTGAGCCCATTGGACAGCTGCCATTACAGGGTAAACATGGATTTCCTCCATAGTTCATTTTCATAAAATAATTTTTCTTGTAAGAAAAGGAAAGTGTTTGTAGAGAAATAAGGTGAGCACAAAAAAACCCCCCTCAATAATTAGACTGGCCCACTCTCCATTTCATCATCATTATACAAAGGATTGAGTCTGCTTTTTAATCTCTTTTAAATTGCAACCCAACCCGATTCACTATTATTACCAGTAAATGTCGCTGACAGACTTTCTTAAACACACCTCCAAAATACAGAAAGATCTGCATGATTAAATAAATGATTTAAAAGTTTATTTGGGAATGATGCAAAAATGTGAAACAGATTCCAAAAACTTTGAATTTAACTTGAGGAAACAAACAAGAGCAAGGAAAAACATATTGAAGCATTGTACATGTCTGCAGGTGGTTGCTCGTTTGAGGGCAAGCTGTGAAAGCCTCTCTGAGGAAAATCTTGCCAAGCTCGGAGTGGAACTGTTCAACTGCCAGGCGGAGATCGAAGGGCGTCGGTCCTTTCCATGTACTCAGGAAATGGTAATATTGTGAAATGAGGTTTATTTTTAGAAAAAGTTTTCTTTCCCCATAGAACCAATTGGAAAGTTTTGTAACAGAGTTTTTGTTGTTTCAGACCATTAAAGAATGCACAGAAGATATGGACCCGGACACCTGGAATGCCTATCACATAGTGAGCAACAGAGCACGCTCAGTTTGCTACGCGGCTCGCCAGCAGCTGTTTCGCCGCCGAGCAGAGCTCACAGTCAATTCCCTCATCTCCACGGCATCAAGCCAGTTAGATGCAATGAAAGACCTGAAGGTTGAGTTTTGGGTTTCTCTTAAGCTAACACTTTCTACTCTTTGCTTCAGTATACCAGATCCTGAGTTTCTTGTGCTGTTTTGATGCAGGTTGGACAGCTAGAGCTGAAAGAACTGGCTGCAGCTTCTCTCGACAAGCTGCTCGAGGGCCATAGCACCCTCCAGGCTCAACAGGGCAAATTGCATGAGGGCCAGGAGCAGATGGAAGGTTCACTGAGAGAAAATCTGGAACGTCTTGGTCAGGAAAAGGCCCTCATTGCCTCTGGACAAGAGCTGGTGGCCCAACTCATTCAGGGCATCGCTAAAGGAATGGGTGAGAGGCTTGGTGTGTTTTATAAGCTAATTAAAGTGAAGTGAAGTCAATCTGGCAAAGCTACCAGTAGTTTGTGCTAAACCACTCTATGCTATGAGAAAATACTGAAGAATCAAACACTTGTAGTTTATTGCTGTCTTTTCATTCCTATAAATCACAAATTCAGCCTGTTGAATGACAAAGGGATGTTAATTGAAAGGAGCAGTTTCAAATTGTTTTCTTTTCTGTTAGAAAACATGAGCGAACATCTGCAGATCCAAAGCTCAGAGGTCCAAGATGGCCACAAAGCAATCACTGATGACCTTGCAGAGGTCAGGCACCAAGCTCAGGATATCTACCAGAAAATTGGTATTTGATCAACTTCACACCATTTTTGTAATCGCAGTAAATGACTGAGCTGCATTGATTTCTAATTATCTGCTGCTGTGAATCAACAGACCACAGCATGTCTGAGTTTCTCCAGTACCAGGACCAGACCTCCCAGTACTACACTGACCTGATGACCAAACTGGAGCGCATGAACAGCACACTGGGAGTCATGCTGCACTATCTGGACAACATGGAGGTTCGGATAGAGGAGAGGCTTCACATGATTCAGAGCTACCTTGGCTGGGCAGGCAAGTTTGGCAAATTAAACTTCACTCAGGTCTAATAGTATAAGATAAAAAATTTGAATCAGAGGAAATACGTAATGCTTTGACTGTAAAGAATTGGATTGTGGAATTATGCTCTGATGTATAATTCCACAATTATACATCAATGACTTGTTGTTCACTAACAAGTCATTCACTGACTTGTTATATTGTTTGCTTTTTCTGCCAAAAAGAGAATAAATTTGAAATTAAATGATCAAAGTTCTGAGATTTTCAGCTGGAATATGTTTTCCCCTCACTTGAATGATTCTTATTGGAGACTCATTAAAGAAATTGCTTTAAAATTTAATGTGTAGAAACCTTTATTTTAATGCTTTATACCAGCTTTGAATTACCAGAGCAAAGTCACTGTCGAAGGATTTAGTTTGAAATCACAGAATGTTTGCATAAAAGTTTTGGATTTCTTCTTTTTGCAGGTTTAAGTCTGACTGCTATGTGGACGTGTGTTGCACACACAGCCTACTTCGTATTGTGTGCAGTCCTTCTGACGTTCCTGCGCTGTCCGGGTTTCTCCAGAGCCATGTTGCTGCTCATGGTTCCCCTGAATGCAGTGGCTGAGGTCAACCAGCAGCCGGCGCTGGACCTCACCAGCCTCAGTGTGCTGCTGCTGGCTTTTTCCCTGGGTACAACCTTCAACCCAGGTACAAGTCAAATACGAGGCTTCCAAATACATTTATAACGGTGTCCTTTGTGTCTGTAGGTCAGTGGTTTGTGACTCGTTTTTGGGATTGTGTGCCAAGCAAAGAAGAGTCAGTTCCACCATCGCTGCTTGGTCCATGCAATGTCATGGAGCCTCAGAAGCACACGATGTTGGGTCCACCATCATCTACATCAGAAAGGTTTGGATATTTCACCCTTATCTGAAGCTTTTATTCAAATGCTGTTTGAATAAAGTTAATTTTCTCAAAAAGTTACAGATCACTTAATATTTGTACTTTGCATTTCGAATCTTGATGTTAATGAATTACTGCGCCTATAAATTCTTCATGTTGTAAATTTTAATCTCAAGTTTCAGATGTGAAAAAAGCGACTTATTTGAGCAAGACAGCTTGTTGAATCATGACAGCTTTTTATCAGGTAAAAAAAATGAAACCTGAAGTTCAGTAGAAAAGATTGGCTTTAATGGATTAACTTTTATTACTCTTTTTGTTTTCAGATGAACTTGGGATATCAGCAGTAACTCCCCCTCAGAGGAGACCCGTTCGAGAGCCTAACTTCCCACCAATATTTGGAACACTGAATCAGTCCACTCCCAGGCCGATATCCCACAAACTTTTATCAAGGGTGAGCTGATTAACTTGTCATTTTCTGTTTAAAGGTAACAAAGTTCAGCACTACATGAGTCGTTATTTGATTCATTCTAATTGTTTTTTTTTTTTCCCAGGCTCTAGTTGATGATATCCCTCAAAAAATCTTGAGAGGAGTTTTTGATGCAGCAAATGATTCTCATGATTTTGGCAAAGACTCTAGAAGTGCAAGTCCTACTCTATCGATTATCACTAACAGGTTAGTGTTTTGAATGTGTCGAATATTTGCTTCTCAAATTCTGGAAATGTTTGATTTCTTCTTTTACTTTAAACATGCTTGTTTACAGTATAGTGTCAGTCTAGAATAGTCACAGTCTAAATTATTTTAGGGATTTTAAATGCTGGTGTGTTTACATAGCTCTACTCCTAATATTGAAGAAAAACAGTCAATGAAATATTTATGGAGTAAATGATCACAAGCTCCGTCAATCAGAAACACTGATTCAGTTTTTTTTTCACTATTTAAGAACACTGCGCGTTCTAAAAGGCAATTGTCTTCATCCTAAAATCTAATCTGAAATTATTTCTGTTCCTTTTATACATATGTTAATTTTAAACCTAATTTTACTCTGAACAATTAATGCACATTGCCGAATACTAATTATGCTATTTGGTACAGTAAACGCATACACATGGCTCCACAGTTTTTTGTACTTGCATGAAAAATAAATTCTCATACATTTTAAGGAATCGTTTTCATAACAGTACCAAACATTGCCATAACTACTGATGATGTAATACTACACAAAACGTTTAGTTTGTTTACAGTAACACAGTAATGTCTGAGAATGACCTCGTTCCTCTCTCTGATTTCTGTGGCAGCTCTTTGTCGGGCCGTTTCTTGTGTAATGGAATCACAAAAGCAGGGAAAGCCTGTAAGAAGAAGGCAGTTCCAGGTCAGGAATACTGCCATGTCCATGAGGGGGGACACAGTTCTTATGTTCAGTCCTAAAATGTTGAACGTTGAGACATTTTATGTTTTTAATTGGAGCCACTGCTCCAAAGACTGTTTGCAGCATTTTTTTACTACACTACATCTGTAGAAATTTTAAATGTTTGTCACTAGAAATAGAATTTTTACCAGTTTTTTTTTTATATATATAAATTATTTCTCACGGATGTATTTTGTTTTTAAGTAAAAGGTTGCAGGCGGTGCAAATTTAAACCATTTGTCAGTATTTAATAAATTCAAATAACCACACATTGAAAATTTTGAGTCTTTTTTTAATAAACTGTTTTATGATTCACACTTATGCTCATCCTGTAACATTTATATTAATCAATTCTAGCATTGCCACCATATATGTATCAAGGAACTATTAAATTTTCAAAGGTGAGAAGGGGCGGAAATAAACTCGAAATACAAAATGTAAATCAATCCACCTTTATTTTTCTAAAAAAATAAACAATTTGAAACTTTTACAAAGAGCTCCCGATTCTAAAGTGGAATGCTACCTTTTTATATGATTGGCATTTCATCTGGAACTACAGAACATCAGCTCCTGAACATCAGTAATCTGAATTTTTCTCAAAGAATCTATGCAGCAGAAGTGAGTTCGTTAGCTATGAGTTAGCCTCATGGAAGCCAGGAGAGGAGTATACATTTCCTGAAATTAAAAAAAATCCCTTTGCCAGAATTGTGAAAAACTTGGAACAATGGCCTTAATGTAAAGTTAGTTTGGGTGTGAATAAGGCGAGTAACATTCTATGAGTAACATTGACAGCTATATTTCGTAAAGTCCCACCCCTGAAAGTAAGGACCTGACTTGTGTTTAGAAAAGTGAAACTTTCAGCTGTTTCCATTCACTACTACGTTTTATACAACCACAGTTTGGCTTGGTATTTATTGTTCTGGTGCCTGTAAACATCAGCAAAATGCTCTTCAGAACCAGAATAGAAATTAGAAAGTCTTAATAAAATCTACCAGAATTTAATTTTATCACAATATTCACCAGAGTGTTTTTAGTTTCCTTAGTAGAGTGCCGGTTTAAATCTCCAAGCTACTGAACTGAGAAAATTATTTATTAATTAACTTCCTATTTCTAACTGATCAATTATTTAAACATGTTTAATGAACTCTAGAGTGGCCTTTGTGATATGGGTCCATCAACCTTTTAAGGAACTTTCAGGGGTTTTTTTTTTCATGCTTTTCTGTATTACTTTGAATAAGAAAAGGAATATAACTGACGTAAAATACAAGCAAACACATTTGAAAACAAAAAGATGAAAATGATGAATATCATTTCAAGAAAAAAAGTTGCAACTGAAAACTTAAAAAAAAAAAAACGAAAAGAAGCATCTAAAACATCATGTTACAGTTTGGTCCTGGAATCTCAATTTAAAACTACAAAGCTTTATAATGATTACCAGACATCACTATTAGCTCACTACTTTCTGCACATGATCTAATGTCCTGCAACACTCTCCAGTGTTGACCCCATCAGTTTTTTTTTACAGAAATGGTCATTCAAAGGACAGCTTTGATGCCAACTGGTTCAGGGGTCGTCTTACTTGCGGGCGGCGTCATAATTGGCAACAAACCAATCGCATGTTTCTTTTAAAGCTACAAGCAAAAACAAGAAGACATCTGTCATGACATATGGTTACTTGTTTTAGTAAATACAGGCAAAACAAAAGGATATGATCTCACCTTGTCGGAAGGGTGTGAATTTGAAGTCTGGCAGGTACTGATGTAGTTTTGCATTACTGGCAGTCTTCTTAAACTGACCATCTGCTTTACTGGTGTCATACTGGACATCATGAGTCAAAGAATTTGAAATTTAAGTCGGGTAAAAAAAAAAAAATCACAATGTTTAACCCATTGATATGTCAGTAGCATATGTTATTGAACATTTAAAATATCAGTATTAGAAAAAACTTGAGGAAATCAAACAGGACAGAAAATTACACTACTCCTTACTAAAAGAACACCACTGTGTTTTACCACAATGAAATGTTGTTTTTTTCATTAGGAGACAAGATTTAGAACAATCAATATACCATTCACCTTCAGATGTCTGTTAAATTTCAACAAAGTGTTAGATTTAGGATGTTAAATATATGAAATCAGGCTGTAACACCATTTATTTTCTTTAAATTGTCCTTTTTTTACATACAGAATCACTATCTACTGTAAATGAGAATTTTCAGAAGCAGATCATTTTATTGAAAGGATACCACTACTTCTCCTTTAAAGCTCAACGACTCAACAACTGCCTCTGCAGCTTCTTTAATGGAGACCTCATCTTCTTCCCCAACTGCAACCAAACAGCATATTACTAAAGGTCACTGTTAACTATTTAAATTCATGTCATGCATTGAAACTCACCAGAGAGAATGATTGGGTCGACCTCTGGATATTCCCTCAGGACCCAGAGGAAAAGACGAGCCAAATCCAAAGAGTAGATGAACTGCCTTCTAGGAGAGCCTGAACCCCAGACTACCAGGGGCTTCCCCTCCTCTGGCCAAAAAAAACAACACCAAAATTTCAGTCTCTGTCCTCAACTTTCACCTCCAAACTCCAACATACTGAGCCCTCACTCTCCTAAAAAGCAGACTTACTTTGAGCGATGTATGCCTTATGTATGAGCCCTGGGAGCACGTGGCCATCCTCGATGCTGAAGTTGTCATGAGGACCAAACACATTTGTGGGAATCACAGCTGTGTAGGATCGGCCATGTTGCTGGTAATAAGCCCTGGGAGATGTACACATAAACTGAAACTCAGACCCAATTTATCTACTTAAAGTGTTTTTTTTTGTTTTTTTTGCTTGTTACAAAACGGCACCAAAAACTCACCTGTTGTGAACATCAATCATCCTTTTAGCATAGGCATAACCAAAGTTGGACTCATGAGGAGGGCCGTTATGGATCTGGTTGCAGACACAAGAACATGTGGTCACCTTTGAAAAAATCCATTATTTATTCTAACATTATGGATCAGAGGGAGCTTTTACCATGGTCTCGTCGATAGGATATGTTGTTTTATCGGGAAAAATGCAGGTGGATAGACAGGAAACAACCTTAACAGTCCCGACCTCATGTGCTGCCTGCAGCACATTATCGTTGATGTAGATGTTGTTCCTCTGCATGACAGATATTGATAGTTCAAGTTTGGAAGCAAAAGGGTAGGAACCATTCTGTGATAACCCTGCGGAATATAGACTAAAAAGATGCATGAATCTGTGCAAAGCTGAAAGACGAGTAACAGAGAGGCAACCAGTGAGGAAGCAAACTTTTTAAATAAAATTGTTCTGGACATTGTTGCTTCTTTGCTGCAACAGCTTTATGCAGTCATAGAGCTAAGTGCTCAGCAGGACGTACCCCAAATGATTCTGATCACTAACTAATTTCTTAAATTTTTTGGTTTTGCAACATTGTAAAGTTTTTGATTTTGCTAGATGTTTTTTTGTTGTTGATGTTCTAAAGTGTTGTGTATTAGTTCACTGAGAACATATTGGCATTAAATCCCAGGATTATTAAATTTTACAATTATTCTGTTAATTAGTACTTGATGGATTTTGAGTATAGCCGTAATTTGTTTTAGCTTAATGCTGTTGATGATTCATCCTTTATGAAGGTTAGTCATTTTTCAGTCATCAATTGTGTGTCCTACCCAGAAGTCCAAGTTGTGTTTCATGTTCTTGAAAAGACCTCCCACCATAGCAGCCAGATGGATGACATGGGTGGGCCGATGTTTTTCAAAAACAGCCTGTGTTTCCTCTTTGTTCCTATGAAACCAGAAGCACACTGAAATGAATGTGGACTATTTTGTATTAAAAAAAAAGAAAAAAGTGTGAAGCTGTACAAAACATAACACGGTAGTGATTCTCACATTAGGTTTGCATCTTTGGAGGACAGAAATATCCATTCTTCTCCTTTTTTGGCTCCCCCTTCTTCTTCTATAACATGACGTATGGCTCTCCCCACCAATCCAGAGCCCCCTGTGACCAACACCTTCATCTGACCAGTACACTGAGAGCTTATCTAAGCAAACAAGAAAACACCAAAGAAACATCACATTAATAATTATCAGAGATAACATAACCGTCCTAAAATGGTGATATTTAAATCAAAATCAATTCCCAAAAGTCCAAGTGTCAAAAGGGGAAAAAAAGGCTTCATTCAGTAAAATACACCAGGGAGAGAAATATAAGGCCATAAATAAAGCCAAAAATCTTTCTCAATGTCAGATGGAACAACCAAAAATGTAGATCAGAAACACAACAAAAAAAAAATTGCTTCTTGAAAGGTTATTTAACTTTTATGATTTTGACACTCGGTTGCTTATTTCTTATTCCCTTACTTTGCCTCAGAGTTCATTCAAGGGGACAACAATAAATAAAAATAAAGCAATTTCTCATAATTCCATCTTGAAAAGATAATACTCAATCCTTAAGTAGTCCTCCATCTTGAACAAAGGTATGACACAGCGAATCACACATTAATGAAAAGGAGACACAACCTGATTAGAAAGAGACCTAAACCTTTAGAAACCGGACAACAAAATCGAAATGACACAGAGACTTGTCTACAGGTAGATATTTTAGCCTCGCAAGTTTAGGTATAAATCTACATGTCAACATATTGACATCTTACAATGTCAATGTATGTTGTTTCTAAAATCAAGTTTAAAAAAAATCAAACTTAATGTATATTTTGTATGATGCCACTGTGACTCGAAAGTTAAAAATAACCTTGCTAATCTCTAAAGAAATGAGAGTACTGTACGTGTCATTGGTGTTTTCTGTCTGGTTTTATTTCTAACAAGTAAAACCAGACAGACAGGATCTTACCAAAGTTGTTCTTGCTAACCAAAAACTTGCACACAGCTAATTCCTTTGCAATGAATTACGAAGAAATGTAGACAATTAAAACCTAATGTATGAAACAAAAAAGAATTATTGGTCTTGTTTCTACAGATTTCAACTCCGTGAGATAAAATAGCACTAATCGTTAGTTAAATTATTGTGTAAAACAGCAAGTTCTTACCTGTAAAGCAAACAGCACTCCTAACAGGAAATTACCCTTTAGTGTCAAGCTACGTAATTTAATGTGAATGTTCGCTTCCGGTTCCTAACTTCAAAATAAATGTTTCTTTTGAAATAAGACATTTGCCTATCGAGGTTTCAATCCGCAGGTTGTGCTGCTCTCTGCCACCAAAAGTTGAAGTTTTTGAGTTGAAGTGCAATTGCCTCATAATTTCCAGTATTAACATAAAAAGCTTTGTTAGAAGCAGTAATAAAGGAGTTACCCGTTCAGGTTATCCTCCACATGGCTGTAGTAGGTCAATAGATTAAGTTCCTCCAGGCCACTGCATTTGTTGCTAAGCCAGGTTCTTAACTACTGTTCACCTTAGTGATGGCATAGTTTTTAAAAGACTGGAAATACCGAGTTATGTCACTGAAGATGTGTACTAGCACATTCAATAATGCATTTAACAGTTAACTGTAAAGAACCTTGGTCAACATTTATTTTAAGTACCGAACTTAATATTGCTGCCCTCTGGTGGATTAAAAAAATGCATAATCTTGTATCCCACTTGTCCCTGCTGCAGTATTTTCATCTGGCTCAGCTAGCTACCACTGTCAATCACCTCAGTTAATATTTGGTTTTATCATTTATTAAATCTGAAACCTAATTATGACTTTTGATCTGTTCAGAAAAAACAGCTTCAAATTTCTGAATGAAACAGTTTCAGTTCTTTTTGACTCAATTCAACAATGCTTCATATAAAAACATTTAAACAAAATAATGTGAAACATTTCTTGAAAGAATCACAGTTTAGCAGTGTCATTCCTATGTTTTTATTGTAATCACTTCTTAAAGTCAACAAAAAGCAAAGGATTATTTGATAAAGTAAATGACAACTTTTTCAGCTTTTATTTTAGCATCAAATTAATTACATCAGTTGTCTTGAGGAGATGAGAACCTGCCAAAGAAAAGTATGGACTTGGTCTTGTTGTGCCTGATGAAGAAGAGGAAGGGGTGATCTGCTTGGAAGTGCTCCTCCCTCAACATGCAGAAAGATACCATGCCAGCTGTGGCTGCAGCAGCTTCTGTGCCCTCTTCGTTCACATCCACAAAGGCCTTGTGGGCCACCGTAGACAAGAAGAGGCCCCCGTCTTCGTTCATGCCTGTCAGGTCAGCTTTGCCAGCGCAGAACACGTCCGTCATGCCCATTTTGGACAGATGTTCCTTGAGTTCGTAATCCTCTTCCAGCTTGAACTTTGGCAGGTGGACGATGATTTCTGTTTGGATGTCCATGTTTGCCCTGTTGGTCCATTCATCCAGCCTCTCTGGCGTCAGCTCATTTTCCAGCTGCAAAAGAGTAAATCTGGTGACTACATTGTTCATTCTCTAGCTATTAGAGTTTCAGCTTGAAAACTACTTTTAGGTTTTCCTTCAATGTTTTATTTCTGGGTGTGTACCTTCAGCAAAGGGTCTGAGCCATCTTTAGATAACTGTGGCAGCAGGATGAACATGCTGAGCTCCTGTTCCACGTATGGAAGCTCAAGGATCTGCAGTCCCAACTCAGGGATGTAGTTGAAGGGCAGCTTCTTCATCTGGTACATCATCTGGACTGTTTTGGTCTCATTCTGACACAACAACAGAAAACAGCAATTGTTTTTCAGAGCACTTGTTGAAGAAACTTTGCTCTAAATCTGTTACTTCTACAAATCATCTTACCAGGCTGACTTTAAAGGGCATCTCCTTGGTGTTGGCCGCATCAAAACGACTCATCCAGCTTCCTTTAAAGTAGATGGCATTCACCAGAGCCAGTCTTGTCATGGTGTTAACAGTTCCTGGCTTCAGAAGATCTTTTATCTTGTCTAAAAGAAAAAGACAAAACACAATCCAACACTGTAGTCTAAACCACGAGACAAAATTTACGGATTTCCAATCAAATTAATATTCCTACTTTCTGTCTGCTCCTCCACCCAGGTGTTGATCTCAGCTCTGCAGTCCTCTGGGTTTCCGATGAAATTAACAGCCTTCAAGTCTGCCTGGTAGAACTTTTGTGTGTCTTCTAAGAATTTCTGCAGATATTGGATTATTGCTTAATCAATTTCATTTTGCCACATTTTAAAATCAGTTTAATGAGCAGATGTATGCAAACTCACAGGGAGAAAATTAGACGTGGTCTCTCCATAAAGACGGTTGGCCACCTTCAGGATGTACGATGCAGACGGGGAGTTTATGTCAGTGTTTAGGTTTTGAAAATCTGCATGGACGCCTTCACCCCTAGTGAATGAGAGGGACTGAGGGAAATGAGGAGAAGAAAATGAAACTTAATTCAAGACACAAAAAATGAGTGTTAAGCAGTTATAGCAGCAAAAACATGTCTAATATCTCCATCTAAATCTATATAAGGAAGTGCAGAAAAGGAAACATTTGGCAAACACAAAGGTTCAGCTTTTTTTCTTTTACAAACAATGCATAGCTTGTTCCAAGGGTTATTAAAAGAGGTCAAAGTACAGGTTCATTCCATGAAGTAAGGGCCTCACCCAGGACACACCTGTCGCTTTGTACCTTAGATACACAAATGGTGTAATACAGATGATAACTGCCTGAACTTGCCCTGCGACAGACTGGCGACCTGTCCGGGGTGTACCCCGCCTCTCGCCCGGAACGTAGCTGGAGATGGGCACCAGCACCTCCCGGCCCCATTAGGGACAAGGGTGAACAGAAAATGGATGGATGGATGGATGGAACTGCCTGAACTTACAAATGCTTAGAGGACAGAGGGAGGGATTGGTTATATTTTAAAACCCTCTGCATAAAGTGTTTTAAAAGCTGCTGACAAAGACAGAAGCTGCAGAGGACTATCATGTGATGAGTTGACAGTGTGCTGACCTTTGCCATCTGAGTTGCAGTGTCTCCTTTAGCACCTAAATAGACCATTGCCATCGCCGAGCTGATGCTCAGTGGAGAGACAAAGATGTTCCTGGCCGGATTTGCTTGGCTCAGAGTGCGGAACAATCCAAGGGCAAAGTCTGCGTTGCTGTTGACCGCCATGGCTGATGTTGTTGGGCTTTGCTAGGATAGAGGAATTCAAGTGAATTGAAATCAAGTTATTTCATTGCCTGCTGCACCCACAAACAAAAAAGCACAAGGAAATATATTCAATGTTTTTTTTCATAGAACATAAGAAATAATCAAAGTGTACATTACATTGTAAAACTATTGAGTCACACTCGTTTCAAAAGTTTAGTTTGTTTTTGTTTCTTCAAGCACTGTCTGCATTTTTGAAAGCCTTTCCGTGGATGCAATTTCAAATAGTGCTTGCATTTCAAAATCCAGTTGTTTAGGCTGAAATTTCTATAGATTTTCTTTCTGCATCATTGGCTTCTCATTCAGCTATGTGGTAAAGAACCATTTTACAGCTTTTTTGGAATCTGATATGCAGCCCTACTTCCATTATATATAAAGATCTCACTCAAGTGTCCAGAGGCTAAAAGGCAAGGACATTGTTCTTTTATAACTTTTTACTTTCTGCATATTAAAAACAAGACACTTAAAATGAATAAATACTTCAGTTTTGTTTGCAAATGTCAAAGCTGTCTAAAGTTTTCCAACTAAAAGATGTCATTGAAATAGAAATGAAACAATTCCAGTTTACATTTGTTTGATACAAACTGAATGAGGAAACTTGACCTACCTTCACAAACCTTTTAAGACAGCACAAGTTAAAGATGGTTTACTTATAAAATGAGTAAAGCATCTATTTAAAAAATAGAAATATATATATAAATGTCCTGGAAACAACGTGTAAAAGTATTTTAGGACAACTGTAAAGGATTGTATAAACTAAGACTCAAAAATGAGAAGGACAAGAACGTTCGCACATCATATAGCTGTAAAGTGGGCGGAGCAGAAATGTTGCTTTACTTAAAACCTAAATGTTCCACTAAGCCTTCCACAGACTACGAGGCCTTGTATTAAGACCTCTTAATGTAAAGCTGCTTAGCTATAGAACCCTCATAACGTAATCGAAAATATCAATGTGCTATAAAGTGGTATTGTACCCACCCGGAAATGCATCTACAGACGCCAATTTTGAGTGTCCGCGAAATAAATTTCAGAGTTACATGAGCTATTTTTTGGTTTAAGTATATGTACCTTTTCTCGGGCTCGTTGCAAGCTGCTGTCGTTCAAACTTGAAAGTGAAAGAAAAAGCAAAAGATACCCAAAAGTCCCCTTGACACCAACGTTTGTTTCCGCTGGACCACAGCCGATCATAGGACTGCCGTTTTATCAGGGGGTAGTGGACTACAATCCGCCCCGGTTTGGTGGAACGCGTGACTGCGCGATTCACCGAGTGACAAAAACATTCGGCTTTATTGTCGTGTGGAGAGAAGAAACAGCAGCCAGCTGTGCCAAATGAGGTCTGTGCGGATATGCTGCGTCACAAGTGCGCCTTGTTCGGCTGGAACAGCTCCACTCCAAAATTAGAAACGTCGTTTTATTTTTGCAAATAGAAGATGGTGAAAAAGCTGATTTGTTTGACTTACAAACAACATAGTAAAATCCCGTTTCACAAAGATAGTCACTATAGTGTTGTGTTGTTGCTATACTGAAATAGTGGAAAATCAACACCATTAGACGTAGTTCAGGTTTTGTTCTCTCTTTACTCTAGTCCGTTCTCCTTCTCTACCACATACAGCGTATTTTGTCACATCATATTCAGAGCTCCCCCTTCTGTCCTTTTCATGCAATAGCAGAACATAACATATAACTCACAATAATGATGTTGTTACAGGTGTAGTCTAAATTGGCACAAAGAGTTGGCATGGTATTACAGAGAGAGTATTTTGACCGTTTGTTAAAGCAATACTTGGTCAACAGTCACCAGATGAACCATCATCACCAGCACCTGGTCATTGAGACTGCAATGTGGTTTAGTATAAGGCTCAGTGGTGGCAGATGGCATCTAATAGCCATAGTATTAGATGCCACTAGAACACTTGATTTTTGGAATCAAGTGTTTAATGTGGGCATCCAGCTATTACACCCTCTCACACCATGATGGTCATATTTGGACCTTTAAGCATTGAATTTAAAAGCACCTACAATAAAGAGTGCATTAAAGTGTTCGGCTGTTTCATAGTATAAGCACCTTTCCTTATGTATATTTAAAATGTAACAAAGCTATGTCAAGTCTAACACCAGGCTGTTGGATGCTCCAGCAACTGCTTGTTGGAGTACGCCAACAGTCGTACGGGTGTCGTACACATAATGAGTACGACACATTATGTAAGAATTATAATTAAATATTTTGTTTGAGTAAATTACTTATGCAAAGTAATAATATCTGGTAAATTAATCAAGAGTTTACTCTTGTAGATTACAATTAAAGTGACTTTGTCGTGACTTCTCAGGACACTGCATACTTGTAAAACCTGTACTGTATATCTCAAAAGGTTCTTCATCCTGTTCCTCATACGTGAATCTTATTTCCAACATTTCAACTGTAAGGTGACTGAAAATTAAACACTGATATCTGGGAGAGAGCCGAGGTTAGACGTATTTCCTCAGAAAGGTGTGTCACTGTTATTCATATCTTAGAGATTACACCTAATCTCCACTAGTTAAGTTTACCCTGTTACTATAGTAACAAGTGAAAACTGATAAACATATCAGCCTACTGGCAACCTTTGGACTACAGACCTCCATACTTCTCTCCACAGTTCTTAGAAAGCATTTCAACTCTGATACTAAAGCCATACAGTTGGGAATTAAGATTATTTTCTATTCTCTTATCAAAGGTCTGCAAAGGTAGAATAAATATGCCAGTTATTTTCCATATCCCAAAAAAGCTACAGCCAAAACAACCTGTGTGAGAACATGAAGACAATTTTCCTTAATGTTTTCCCTTTAATTCACACATGCTTAACATCTTTAGTATGTTTTTAGTGTGTATTTTTATAAATTGCAGGTTGTGTATCTGACTTTAACTGTTATTAAAAAAAATATATATTATAATGGTAGGGCTCTTACTGTGGATTTGGAAAAGGAGGCTGTGTACATCTTCATATGATTATGAGAGAGATAAAGTTGGAAGCGATTTAGAATGTATTAAACTAATTTAATAAGCTTTTTTAATTTTAAATAGTATGTAGTTTGTGCACTATTTCCAGGTTATGGCATAGCAAGAATGAAAAAAAGGGGAAAAAACGAACTGTAATAGACTATACTAATAAAATGATGTGTTTTTTGTTGTTTTTTTTCTAATGAAAGGCAGAACAAAAAAAAGGTTCCTTAGAATGCAATTTTCAGAATGTTCCTTACTCAAATGTGTACTTAACTCTGTCCAATAGAGGGAGCCAAAGAGACATGTTTTTGTCCATCTGTTAGTTATAATTTAAGTTAACTCAATTGCAAGGTAGAAAATATGTGAAAGTTTTACTTAAAATTAAGTTTTTAGATAAAGCAAAGAAATTATATATTGTCTAGGCATTGGCAATGTACTGATGGTGTTATTTTGTATTCAGGTATAACCCATAGAGATTTTGATGTTCTTACATACAATAAGACAACATTTATTCATTCCTTCAAAATAGCAACATTTTAGTGTAACATGACTTTATAAATATAAAATATCTTTGCAGTAATAAATATTTTTGCAGTGGAGAAGTATGAAGATGAGTGTTTATCTTCCCCCTTTGGAAATGAGACCAATAACCTAAAAATAAATGTCATAGATGTGAGATTTAAAATATAGATTTACAAAATATTTATCGGTTTAGTTATCTGTTTACAAGCTCTTGTGTTACACTGATTTATTTATATAAACAATTTTGGGCTTTCAAAGTAGCATGAATAGCGTGATTAGACAAGCTTAAGTCCCCACGGAGCTTCAACAGCCAATATACAGCTATGTTCACTATATTAAAATATTATTGAACGTTATTTTATTTCAATTAACCAAGTTAAACATAAATAGGCTTTAAAGCCTTTAGTTTTGTTAACTATGATTTTTCTGCTCACGGTTAATTAAACCACAACATTTAAGACGAGGATATTAGCTATCAGTTTAGTAAAAAATATTTTAATACATAAATGTGGGTTTGATATAATATATGTTTATTATGTGGATAAAGGTTATTTTCAAAAGGTACCTATGATTTGAGAAACAAGTGTCATCAGAATGTGCATTCTAATTCAATGAGTATTAGTGAATACCCCTTATACTTGTAATTTAGTGTATTAACAAAAACAGAATCAAATCTATGATTATTATTATTTGCACCTCATTGTGTCTCAGAGTATAGGTTGGATTTTAATCTTAAAAAGCTCAGACTGACTTTCCTGACCTAAAATTTTATGGTGGCATACGTCGCTTTTCAATATGGTACAGATGACAGGAAGAAAGAGAGGCTCTTGGCAGAGGATCCGACCTTCTATAAATCTCAACATTGTTATTCTGACTTATTTACGAGCGTGAGATGAAAGCAAAAGCAGCTTTGCACCCGCAGCAGGGGACCCAGGGTGACGAGATAGAGCAGTTGTCGTTCAACTGACTTTACCTTTGCCCTTCAGCTGGCACGTGGGGGATGTCAAATGTCCACACACATACACTTAAATGCTTCTAAATGCTAAGGACCCAAGGCTTGTTTGATCCTCAATGGAAAAAAGCAAATTGCAAGATAAACACAAGCTCGGAATCCTAAAACGTGACTACAGGGAGGACTTTCAACAATGTGGTCTATTATCCATTTGAGCTAAAGTAATATTTGAGAAATAATGAGTAAACAAGTAACTTGAACTAAAAATCTTCTTTTTGACATGAATGCTGGAATTTGGGCCATTAGGACTGTTGCCCAGGGAGGCAATATAAGGGGTGGGCACACCACCTTCTGGCAGAAAAATATAACTTATTTGTCAGTTGTACATTGGACAAGTTTTCTATTGCTTTTATGCATGTGCAATCCATGTGGACATGGTGCCCCCTGCTGGTTGCAGAGAATTGGGAGACTATTACTGTATGTGCTTTATCTTAGGGCTGGACTGAATTTTTGCCCACTCCTGTATGTAGACGATTCCCTGCATTTAGATTGGTTTGGGGGGACAGATGGAGGGGTTCACATTGGGCCACTGGGAAATTTGTATTTCTCATAATACTCAATGATCTGGGTCCTGAATAATATATTTGGAAATTATTATAATTTTCCAGATTTTAAACTGGAACACAGTTAGGTTAGACGTGACATAATTCCAAGACTTCTTAGGTTCGAGCAGAAAACTCATTAAGTGCTTTATCTGGTTATAGCACTGAAACAGAAGGCGACATGAACCAAGCAACAAATGCAGAATAATCCCCAACTCATGTTCTGCATTTGAATGTGCAGTACTGCAGAGTGGGGTGATAAGTCTATCAGTCCATTGCTCATCTATGGTTGGTTGATTTCTGGTGTTTATATCTTGCTGAATGCAGACAGAGCACCAAGTACTCTGTCGCTTCTGTCATAGAATATACTGTTACTACTTCAGCTGCATGTTCACTATACTGACCTCATTACCACAGTGTGACTTCTCTCCTTGGAGGCAATTAAATAAAGTGCGGTACATCTGATACAGATTCTCCAGAGCACAGTTTGGATCTAAGAAAAAGTGAACACTGTGTCCCAGATCTTTTTTTATTTTTCCTATCAGTTTATCGCTTGCACATTCATGAAAGACTGTGTTTCTAATTGCAAGCCCTCGTGTGCAGGATTGCATCTGATGCTGTGGAATTTACACCGTATATAATGACTTGTGTCATTAGCAGCTGATGGTAGCACTTCTTAGTTAGTTAGGAGGATTGCACTGAGGAGTGCAAGTTTCGCAAATCTATTTATTTTCCTTCCCATCACTGCAAATAAGGATCAAAACCAAAACAAGGCTGCAGGTTTCCAGTTGATGAGTGTTATGATTCTGACCATCATCCTAATGAAATGCGCCTTGGGCAAAAGCAAACACAATTGTTCTCAGCTCAGCCAATTAAGTGAAGTCGCTTCTGCAGCCGACCATTGTCCTCAGCTGCCATTCCAGCCTCATTGTGTCTCCACACAGCTGTGACCTTCTCAGGGATTATCAGGGAATCTGGTATCCTGATTGAGATTCTGTGTAAGATTAAGTGAGCCCCCAGAAATCTATGTCAAGTATACAGTGTGTCGCTCAGCAGCATACAGTGCGTCACTCAGCAGCACACATCTTTGTTTTTACAGCTCACGTGTGGTCAGTGCCAGAACGATTTACACCATCTATGATGTCAGTAATGGAGCTAAGATGTATCTTTAAATCAAAATGACATTCACACCAGGCAGTTTCAAAGCTTTATTTGAGCTTAGAATATCTTGGAAATACTGCAACATTTTGTAAACTGTCCAACAATTCCCTTTTAATAACTGTGTCACCAGAATAGGCTGTGTTTATATTAACTACTCATGCAGTAGTTGTTCTAGTGCTACTTTTCACTCCATAATTAGCCTTCAGTTACTCTTGAGTGTTTAAATGTATCAAATGAAAAACCTTATTGCAAAAAAAAACATCCGTCATTCATTCTATTAGCTGAAGCTAATTAGTAAATCTGGAGAGGACCATTTGGGGAGAGTATTGATTTATCATAATCAGATATCAGCAGATGTATTGACAAATGAAAAGACAAAAGAAATACTTTTTTCAATATTGCCAGAATCTTTAGCTTCTATCATGCATTTCCCCGATGCATAGATTGATTTTGTTCATGCCAAACTACTTCGTGTCTGTCAAAGATGACCTGTGCAGTAATTTTTGTATAGGCTAGAATATACAGTTTGATCTTATTTGCTGATATCTGGGGTCTTATTGTTCCACTTCACGATCTCATCATTGCTGTCTGAACATATGAAAGCTATGACACTTTAATCTTCATTAAACTTGCTCTCATATTTCTCACCCATGTGAGGAATTTGGGACAGTCTTTCAATTCTGTTTATGTTGGGGTAAGATTAGATTCCAAATTAGTTTTAGTGTCTCAGAACTTGATTCATGAAGTGTGGAAAGTGTCTGGCTTAGATTTTATTTTTGGCCTCAGGTGTTTGTTTTGGTTGAACTTGCTGGTGCTAAGGCACCAAACATGGTTCTTGAAGGTTGTAAAGTCTCTCGCAAAAGTATTCATTGAAGCTTTCCATAATTGTCACATTTGAAGAACAAGCTGCAATGTATAATTGTGAATTTATGTGATTGACTGCGAGTGTCTTTTAGCACAGCAATTATCTTTTACCTCTTCAGTAAATCATCAAGTTCTGAAAAAAAATTTCATAGTTGTGACGCTGAAGGGAAATGAGATATTGCTTCAGAGAGATTTTCCATTAAAATGTTTTGGATCTATTACTTTTCAGCTTCTTTTAGTTAGATACCCTTGAATAAAATCCAGTACAAACCAGACAGATCAGGGGGAAAGATGATAGAAGGAGATTTAGGGATGCAAATCTCTTTGTGTTGCAGAAAATTAACACTGCACATCACCCTTACAACATTCATTCCCTCTGTGAAACATAATAAAGGCAACTTTGGGATCCCTTTCTGGTAAAGAACATTAAAACCTGGTCAGAAAGATGGGTAGAGCAAAAACATGAAAAATACTCCTGTTGGAAGCATCAAACAATAGGAGATTCTCCTTCTAGCATGACAATGAGCCTAAGATAGCAACCAGTGCTCCAGTGGAATGTTTTAGATCATAGTATATGCATGACAGAATGATGCAGACAAAAGTTGAAACAAATTGAGAATCTGTGGCAAGACACATAAAAAATGCTATTAAAATGCTCCAAGTGATTCCATAAAGTATTAATTTAGGGTGGCTGAGTACATTCACATAACACTTTTCAGATTTTTTTTGTAAAATGAAAAACTATGTTTTATATACAGTATATATATTCATACATACATGTATTCATATATATTGAAGCATTGAAGTTTTTTTGTGAAAAAATTACAGGAGTATACATTATTTTACAAGTCACTGTATCCAGTCTATGACAACACACTGTGCCAAACAATTTTATTGTCCCAAGATAATTGAATTTAGTGTGAGCTAAATAAAGAACCACTGGAATGCAAACATTTGGCCCTGAGCTACATACCAGCACAAACGTAAAGCACCGTTAAACCCTGAAGTAAGGGACTCATGGGGAGTCAATTTGCACACAGGGGGAAGATCAAGACAAGGGGGCGACAGAGGGAGAGAAAAAGGATTCGGTGTCACAGCCACGAGGCTAAAGACTGAGCTCACTAACGAAAAGGTCAAGAGAATATTATGGTGATATACACAACAGATGATAATGAGACAATGTGACAGGTAAACAGAAACACACCCACAGTGAAATGAACATGCAACATGAAGGGAACAAATAAATGAACTGATCTTCAGAAGCAACTAAAATATAAATGCAGATTTAGCCAACTCTGTTTAAAAAAACAAACAAACAAACAAACAGCAATCCAAAACTCAAGTGTTCTTGATGTAGCAATGAGCAGCTGATAACTAAAGGCCTGGTTTGACCCTGGGAAGTAGTAAGTGGCACAGTGGCCTGCCTGAACATGTATGGATCTGTTGTACATTAAAGAAAGTGGAGGGAACTGGCCCCATCCATTGACCAGAACATCTGATAGTAATCATGGAAATTCTGATAAAGGATGTTGGAATGACATGATACACAATATCTCTTCAGTGATACAGGAAGAAGCTATTGCTTTGAAACATCAAAATCCACCACAAATGCAATTTGTTTATTTATTTATTTTTTATGTCAAGTAGCAACTTCTCACTAATATAAAGTAGTGAGATTGATTATGACACCTCTATGGCTCTCAGTAGTGAATTTGTGACTTGCCTTAACAGCCAGGATGGTGTAACCAGGTCACTGTGACTAAAGGCACTTCCTAATCTAACAGCACTTCTGCAACCATCAACATTGGTCTTCTTCAAGTGTGCTTGTGTTTGAAAACATCCTAGCTGTGAAATTGGTGATGTTTTTTATTTTTTTTATTTTACCATGCATTAAAAATATTTTTCAAATTCATAAAGATGGATAGATAACTAGCTGTTATGCAAAAATCAAAATGGTCCTTCAGACCACCATCAGCTCTCAGATGCCATTAAGGAATTACCATTTCAGTTTCTCATGGGTTGATGGTGAAAGGCGCATCCTAATAGATGAACTCACCTGTTTGCCCTGCTGCCGTCTGACAGATGTCACAGAGCCATAAAATCCTGAACAGCAAATAATTTTTAACCTCTGAGGCAGCTGAGACTTTAAGGCCATGCCTATGTATAAGAATACACTCTGACCCTCACTACAACCAGACAGTGTTATGTAGCGTAATGTATATTATCTATTTTTGTTGTGCTGTTGAAGTATGAGCAGTCAAAGACTTTGAGGTACAATAATCATAAATAGTGCAATGCTATTGTTGAGTGCCTTTTCCCTTACAGCAATGCTTCACAGTCATTTATAGTTAAATAAATCAACATTTTGTAGGACAGAGTGTCAGGCCTCCTTTGACCCAGTCTCTTTGAGCTCACTGTGTGAACAAGAATAGCCTGTTTTTTTTTCTATAAACCAGCTTATTCATGTGCTTTACATCATCTGGTACATTTTTATAACAAGCAGCTGTCAAACCATAAAAGGATGGAACAGGTCACCCTCACTTTGATCTTTGACTTAAAGGAATTTAGAGGTTTATATTTGTTCATGTTTACAGCCATTTTAAATTACCCAAGACTGAAATCAACAGGTCTTTAAAATATCTTTAAAATTCTTTGGTACAATGAGTTATTATATTTACCAAAGTTACTGGCTTCATATCTGCATGTTCAAACATTTAATGTGTGAAACATTTATTCATATAATGGATTTTTTTTCCAATTAATTCTGCATGGAAAGTTTGATTTAGCTGCAAATTCAAATGTGCAAAAAGACACATTATTTACTGAATGATCATGGTGCTTATATAAGATATTGAATAATTTTTGTCTAGACTTGAGCCTGAATTTAAACAATAGGCCAACCTAGCATTAGAACGGAAATTTGACATATTAACTTAAAACACAGATAAGTTATAAAGCAACTTGTCAGTAAGGAATCAGAATCCATTAATTCTAGACTAATGAACATGTAGCAACAAAAAAGAGTTTTTAATGACTTAGACTCCTTGTACCCATTTGCATCTCTCTCTTCTCTTGCTCAGTCTTCCACTCTGCCATGAGAAACATGGCGCTCATTCTGTTCATTCTGTTATAATAAGCCGCATTCCCTGGAACAATCTCTCTGGTCTGTTCCTGTCTGTGGTCCCAGAGCAGATGCCCCTCACTCTTCCTCCTCCCTCTCCCACATATCCCTGTCTGTCTCTGACCCCCACCTTTCTGCTGCCTATCCCTCCATGGCTGTCACAGCAAAAGCGTCCACTGCTTCCACTTGGACAGTGTGTCAGTGGCATTTGATCAGAGCATTTTAGTCCGAGCAGTGAGAACAAGAGCATCCAGCACCAGCACTGGAACACAGTTGGAGAACATTAGGACAGCTTGGGGAGATAACCTCCATCAGACCCAAGAGAGACATGGGAGGAAAGGAGAAGATGATTTTGGTTATACCAAATGTGCCCAACTACCAAGGGTGAGTCTATTGTTCTTTCATGCTAATACAGAAAGACATCTTGGTTCAGAGACAGAAGAGCTTATTCAAAATTTTTTCCTGCAAATACTGAAAATCTTTTATCATTTTTCCTTCAAAGTAATCCACAACTTGCTTTATAGCCGTGCTTTAAATTCTAGCACCTGGTCTCTGGCAGTATCAGTTGCACATAGTACACAGCTCCGCTTGTCAAGTTACCATACATGTTGATTTATTTAGAGCACATTTAATGTTTTTGACAGACTTTGATTAAAGATGTACTAATATTTCAATTTTCTGTGGAAAACAAACAAACAAGCAAAAAAGAAGCATGTCAACTTGTTTGACACTAACTCCAGGAGTTGAACCATTCTTGCCACATTCTGAGACAAAAATGATCAAAGTTAATAAAAATAACATTGAGCAGAATCAGACATTCATTGGTTAAAAGTGGAAACTGGATTATAGGCGGTTTTACAACATAGCAGAGGGCGACTCCATCTGCTGTGGACTAAAATAAGGTTTCTGCTTTGTTCCTGGGAGTACAGGAAAGTACATTGGGTGGAGGTTCTACAGTTACAAGCTTCTGCAGAGGTTGCTGAGCTGTTGTGAGAGTGGACTGTGAGAACTAAATATGTCTATTAGAAACTAGTGTGTGCAAGCTTGTGCATAAGTAACAGCAACGTTTGCGTGTGCTGTGTTGTTGGAGTGATGACTGAGTCTGAGTATTTTCCGAGAGGTCAACTACGCTCCATTTAAGTTCATCATCTGTGTGTGTTTTTAGTATGTGCTTCTTGTAGCAGAATTTCTGGGTCACCCAGATCCAGTAACAATTTAGCAGAATCTTAGGTTAGCTGTTTGCATCAGAAACTCCAGCGGGCCACTGCTGACCACAACTTGGCTTTGATGTGATGAAAGTGTCAATTTAATAAGGTGAAAAGTTAGTATACGTTGTGTTTAGACGCAGAAAACTGACCTGCTGATCACTTGATATTGTAATATCAGACCATCAGCAGGTATGATTTGGTGAAATTTAATAAGCCCACATTAAAATCTTTGCATATATTTTTGGAGTGTTGCTTGATTTCATTTTTTGAAATTTAATGAGGCAACAGTCTCTTGAGGATCCAGTTCAAAGAAGCAAAAAGGGCTAAAAATACATTCTGTATCTTTGGATGTAAGTGAAATTGAAATTCTTCAAAGCTTGAAACATTTTCTTGATACATCCATAGGTCAACCTTTAGCTAGTATGCCTGGCATAAGTACAGGTAATCACTTTGCTACAAATATGAATGTATTATAGCACATAATGGATGTGTAAAAGTAGACAAATATTTTATAGATTAAAAATAAAAAAATCTGATAAGCATTGGATTCATTGCACTTTATTTGGATACTTTGAAACTATGTAAATACTTATGTTGTACTGACAACCATGTATAGTTGTCAGTACAATGACAACTATACATGCACCAGACAAACAAAAAAACATGTAAACTGATTTTACGCTAACTCAAGGAATTTGGGTCAAACTCTTGGAATTTGATAGAAATGTTTGATAGAGGTTAGTGCGTAAGCAGCATCACAAAAATGAAGGAATAGGAGACAGATCATGGATAAAAGTGTGGATTGTGGAAAAAGTAAATATAGGGTAACCTTCAAAAACAATATCACAAACGTTGAATATCTAGCACAGCATTTTGGATTACTAAGAAAAGTATGGTACAGCTACAAAGCGTTCCCTCTTAAGCTGACAGGCTTGGCAGCAAGAACACTGATCGGGAAAAAAACATCACAAGGCCCACAGAAGATCTGAGAGAAATACAGACCGAAACTTAATTCAAACTATGAGGCAAGACTTGAAAATAAATAAGATAAATAAATAAGATAAGATAAAGTTATTTTGCAAAGCAGAATTGGCAAAAATCTGTATTCTCTAGATTTGTACTGTTGGTACAGACATTGACCAAAAAACCTGGACCAGTATTTACACCAAAATTAAAATGCAGTGCACACTTTAAAACATTTCTTAAAAAAGAGGAAACTAGCCGTTCACATCTTCATTATGTTTCGGTCTATTAATTAAACTAACAGAAAAAAAATGCATTCAAGTTTGTGGTGACAAAATGTGTTCAAAAACGTCAAACGGGATGCATTGTTCAGCATGTTTACTCTTTCCCAATCATCTGTTAGATTTTTTTTTCTCCACACACGCATCCAGACACCTACAACACATTCCTAAGGTTACAAGTTTATTGGGACTTTCCATGCCACAGTTAAACCAGGACAGCGGAGGCCCTACAGAGATAGATACCAGCCAAGGGGTGAAGACAATCCATTTAAAGTCGCCCCTCCTATTCAACTGGAGCTAGACCTTATGTTCTGGCCTTAAAGTTAAAAAAAGGCTCCTAATCTACTCTGTTGCTTTTTCTGTACCAAGCACACAGCCAAACACACCCCAGGTCAGTAAGACCTTGGGTTACTTCTGCACTTACACATAAGTATACGCCTACTGTATACATACATGAATGCATGCACATGTGCACACAATGAGAGGAACTGTGCACGCAGTAGACTTGGTGTCCCCTGCACCACTTAACTTTATCACGACTGATAGTAAGTGCAATGTCTGTGTACCAAGCTGCAGATGCACAAACGCAACCTTCTGCATGAATAGTTGTATTTGAACAATTAGTTCACATTGATCAATTGTTCAAATACATGCAGATGATTTATTCAAATTCTCTTTGTCATTAAATTTAGTATTGTGTACCTTGCCTCTTATCCTTTGTAGGATGTTACACAAAGGAAAAATACATATATTTCACACTCCACATGACATAAGCGAACACATTAAGGTGAACTGTAAATATATTTAAGTGTAAATTTCGTTTGAGGTTCCATTGTAAAATGTATCTTATTGGATTTTGGTATGAATTATTCATAATAACACAAGCTGCAAATAATTGTGCACAACTGGCATGATTAATTTAAAAATAATATTCTTTCAGCAAGCAAAAACGTCTTCTTTGTATTTAGATTTCATTTCTTTATTTTTATTTTTAATTGCTGATCTTTTAGATTTATGCAGCATTATTACAGAGAGGTTACTTCAACTCAAGTTAAATTTTTTTCCTACTATTCAATCTAATAAAGTAAAGCCAATTTTGGAACATTTATTGCATACGGTTATGATTTCCCAAGACTGGTTTTGATAGAGATGTTTTTACTCTCATCACGGAGCTCTTAAGATACTTGACATTCTGCAGAGGATTTGAAGGAGACCCTGCTTTCGTCGCTTGTGCTTTCATCACTGAAACATTCACTCCTGGACTAACACCATCCTGAGGGATTTAATGATTCACTGCTACTTCAGGAGTTATGAAATGCAAGTAGTTCCTATCATTAAAGGATTAAACTGGAGAAGATAAGTAATGACACCCACCCTCTGTTTTTACAAAGAGAAAATGCCAGATGTAAAACGTTTATCCCATGCAGCTACAAACAACACAAAATAGGTAGGTAGATAGGTAACTGTTTTTAAAACTGGAATGAGTCAAAACCACAAGAATAGAAAGCAGGCTAGTCGAGTCCCTGTCTGCCCGGCAACAAGTCAGGCCTTCCCACCTAATGGTTATTTTTTCATCAATGGAGGTTTTCCATTTCTGCTGATTGCACACTCAATCAACTTCACCCTAAACTATGGAAACCCCTAAATAAAGCTCTGTAAAGTAAATGACCCAGGGTCAGCTAGCCTCCCAGGAGGAGCAGGGGAACGTAGGGAGGAGGTCAGTGAAGGCATCTCAATACCAGCTGAACTGGCACCATCAACACAGGCATGAGCTTTCAAGACAGGCCCTGTGCAACACACCACATGTAGCGAGATCGTCTGGATCATGGTCAGATGTGACATCTACCCTGTCTCAGAGTAACCACTCAAAATACTTGGCTCCTTGGGAATTTACTACATGGTAAATAAAACACTTGCATTCTTTTTGCACACATTCACTACTTGTTCATACTGTACTATATATGTTATAGTACAGTGTCCTAAATATCAACTTTCAGTCTGTGAATTAGGTGATTGCTCTAAAACACACAGAAACACTTTAGAACTGACTAAACTTTATTGAGAGATTAGTACCCCAATCATACCACTTTATTGCCAATCAGATTTGATTCAGTGAGTCGTTTTTGATTGTAGTATACTTTTGACTGCCACATTCTTGGGCCATTTTGCATTTCATGCTATGTCTCATGTCTCAAACATGAGACATAGCTCATGAGACATATCATTTCTCATGTTTGAGAAATGTTATGTCTTTAATTTAATGACACCAATAACTTTAGAATTTAATATATTGGAGCAATATCTTATTTTTTACTGTCATTTTTCCCAATGTTAGATATTAGACTCCACAGTTTGTCATAAAGCCAACGACGTCTGTCAGATGATCTGCAGAATTTAAAGAGGGCGTACTTTGTAAAATAGATTTTTTTTTAGCTGTATATTATGCTACAATGTTATTCCTTCACCAAAGATATATCTGACATGTTACTTTAATTCTTATAGATGTTGGAAAGTTAACAACAACAAAAAGAGTACTCAAATTTAAAGTTGTTCACAGAGTAAACATATTCACAACATTAGAGCAGTGACAGGTGGATCAGCACTGAATATGAAATCCAACCTTGAGAAAACCTTTGATGAGGAGGGACAGATCAGGCTGCTATGCACATTCGGAATTACAGCCTCAATCATTATTCTGAAACTACAGCCATGCTATGACGTCTGTAATTGTCAAGCAAAGGCAGAGCATTTACGCTAAGGGGGTATTAATATCTACAGGGATCTTCCATGGCTCCCCCTGATGCCAGCAGATGCCAGAACATATTTCTCCACAACACCATTAATCATTTCATTTGGACCTGAGATCCCATGGCCCTCTGGAGGAACAGATCAAAGGATCTGGGCTACACAGTTTCAGTATTTCAAAGCTGTCAATGAGGGTTGGGCAAGAAACTCCATTGTCCTTTTATTACTGAAGTAGTAATCCATTTAACAGCACTTGCTGCACTGCATGACTACATGCACTGTCAAATCATTGGAACGGCTTACTATTATTCCTCCTCAAGATGCTATTCAGTTTACTAGTGGCCAAATGAAAATGGAAAAGATAACTTGGCATATACTGTAATCCTGGTATTATATTATTATCATCCTGGTTCTACACTCTAAAAGGCTCCCACAGCAAGAGGGAACATTTAGGGAACATTTATGTTTTTATTGATAATGTATAGACTTGGACTGTTCCAGTTAAAAGTCTTGGCTCCAAAACCATTCAGAAACATTTTAGAAAAGACCAGCTAACTGATGCTGACTCCCAGTGTCATATTGCATTGAAGTTAACAAATCATGGGTTATATACTTAAAAACTTTGTGGATAAAATACTCCATTTATGATTAAAAATGGTCAACATTGATATTTTGATTATGTCCCACTTTACTAATTCACCAATGTTGTTTCAGATGCTGTGACATCCATTTTAAATATCACAGCATCTAAAATGGAGCAGCACATATTTTTTCCACCAGGAGTATTTTCTGGACACCCTTAATGTGCTGCTCCAAAGCCATTAAAATTTAGTGTTGTTTGGTTTGACATCAGCTGTGAATTATGTTTTATATTTCTAGGTCAGATAAGAGGAATCTGTGTAAGGAGAGTGTTTATGGGAAGAAGAATAGTAAAACCCCAAACACAGCTTTGCCACCTCCGATTCCCATGTCCCCAATCGTTGAAAAGATGGAGGGACTGAAAGCTATCCGGAATCGTAGCAACAGCCTCCGACTGGACCGGCTGGCCTTCTATCGTCACCTGGAGAAGGTGGAGACTATGCGCTCTTTCTGGGAACTCAAACATGTTGAACTGGAGGGAGGAAACCGGCAGGTAAAGTGCCCAGACTTGAAATTCTTCATTCTAATAATCTGCATGGAGGTGTCAAACTAACGAACTGACTGACTAGTGAAGAAGTATTGCATCCTCTTTTTCATGTATTTGGCTTTAGCTTTCTATTTAAGCAAATTAAGCCTAATTAATTTGGTTTCACAAGATGATATCAAGTTTCAGTCAGACAAAAAAGCCAATTATTTCTTATTTTTTGCAAGATACTACTTAAGACAGTGCACATTCATTCTGAAGGACACAATTTATCTTCATATATCCAGACTTTACTGCCACTGCAGTTTCCTTTTAATAATTCTAGGTCAGAGTGCATGAGGAACACAACACTGTTGTATTCCTCACATTGATGGTAACATACACGCTGAACCGGACCCACAATCATCTGTGTGCACAGAGGGAGAGGAAAAAGAGAACTGAAATAACTCACAGCAAATACTAGCCCAGTCCTTCACATCTGTTGAAGGGGCCAACACGACCCAACAGGTGAACTGCCACAGGCTCACTAGAGGGTGCTGCCGATCTTTTTATGTTTGGTTGTTTCCTGCTTGAACTTTCTGACTTCTGTCTGCAACACTCAAAGACGCGCGTGCTATTTGTGTGAAAAATGGTCCTTACACTGCATCAAATACAAGGCCACACACACGCACACGCACACATAAAGCCTCAGCCTAAAATGAATGTTTGGTATGTAATCAGACTCTCAGAATTACAGACATTACCACCAGATGGCAGAAGTGGACACCTTTCAAGCTCAGAAGATGACTTCTAGGACCCCGCTCCGGCTGTTTCCGAAAACAAATGATTTGCTTCTACTTAATGGTTCAGTTGTTGAATCATATTAGTCTAAACGTTTCTGAAAGAGTTTCTGAAACTAATAAGTTTAGGTGTTAGTAAAACAGCTCTGCTCATCTATGGTAAACGATTTGTATTTATCAAAGATCAAACAAAGCAGCAATGATGAACAAACTGATACCATTTGCAACACTAATTTTCAGCTTTTTATTTTATTGCATGAAAGTGAAAAGTAAGTTCAAAGTATCATAAATCATAATTTTGACCAAAATTAACAAAGACAAAATTAACTTAAAGCATGATTCATTTTATAAAATTAAAAATGTAGTGTGTAACTAACATGAAGATGACAAACTGATAAATCATGGTTTCTCCTTTTGCTTTCATGAAGATAGTGTTAACTAAATGCCATTGTTTTCTGATCAGTCTTGAACTGCTATTGTTCTTGTTTAGGTCAAGTTGCATCAGTTCATCCTTTCGTATTTCTTCATTTCTTTTATACATTGCATGTTGGTATTCTCTGATGTTAGTGTTAGGCGGTTTCTCTTTTCATTTGGAGAATCGTTTGCATTTTATTTCAGCTCCTTCTGTGTTCTGTGTGTTTATTTGTCTTCTTCCCTCAGTCCACATTTTCCCTAGATACTTGGCATCCCTATGATAACAGTTTTAATGTCTCTCCTCACTTTTAGAGTTGAGCTTATTTGTTTGACCTAGTTCAAAGTCCCTTTCTCCTCATGACAGTTCTTGTAGGTTTGGCACTTTGTCATTAAATTCCTTCTCAAATCACCAAGCTACTCCCAAGTTATTTCTTGCAAAAACAATGTAACATACACTTTGGAACTACATCTCGGAGATTTTTATATTTATATAAGTATTTGCTTTGTATCTCAAAGAAAATTGTTTAGACATTTTGTTTTTTTACTTTTCAAAAAAGAAACTGCAAATAATGTGTAGAAACATAAATGATTAATTCAAACATTTCCCTTTTAATCAGCGTATACACACTAATCAAATTACTATTTAAAATGTTTATGATTTCACCTGAAATTCCACTAGACTAGATTTTGAACCAGTTGACGTGGAATCAGTTGCAGTCTGAACTTAAGATGTCGGAAATGATTTCACTGGACTTATTTCGAGCAGTTCTTAAAGATAGGCAACAAGATTCTATGAAACAGTGTCATTGTTTTTAAATTGCTTTTATTGTTTTATACTTGTGCATATGTATTAATTGTTTTTATCTTGTAACCAGGTTGCTATGTATTGCACATTTTTGCTCAGGTCCCTCTTGAAAATGAGATCTAGATCTCAACGGGGTTTACCTGATTAAATAAAGGAATATATATTTAATATATATAATATATTATGCATATCAAGTTGAGAAAACCCAGTTTTATTTGAACCAATTGAAATATTGGTCAGATAAAGAGAGCTTAGAGTTTAGTTTAGAGTTTTAAGTTGTCGTCCAACTTAAAACCTATTAAAACCTTGGTCAGAGTAGCTTGTCACCATATAAGCAATTTCCCCTTTGGGATCAATACGTTCTATTCTATTCTATTCTATTCTATTCTATTCTATTCTATTCTATTCTATTCTATTCTATATTAACTACTAATAAAAGCTGTGTCAGCTAACTGGGAAATCCAGGAACTGTTCCATGCGCTTACTTGGAGTATTTTGTGTTTACTATTTAGTTCAACTGTAAATCACTCAACGTGACAACAGAACATGTTTCAGAAAAACATTCTGGGTACATGTGAGACACCATATGTAATTTAAGATGTTCAAAGTGTGAACATCTTACATCTTTTTCTTTACCTCCAACTCTGACAAAAGATAATTTTTTTCCCTTCATTTACCCATCTGTTGCTTACACTTTTTCTTGTCCTAACACAGAAAGCTGTTTCATGATTTGTTAGAAATAAACGGGCCAGTTACCAGAACTATGTGCTTAGTAACTGCCCTGTCACTCCATTCCTGCTGCTCACTGTAGATATTCTCCTCAGATTCCCGCTGGGAATATTTATCCTGCCTGGGTCCCAGTGCTGTCACCCTTGTGGCTCTTGAATTCCACCAGCTGTTGAAGTATGTTAAATTAAAATGCTTAGAGTTCATACTTTAAAATGCATTTTTGGTAAATCCTAAGCACACTGTTAGAACATGAAAAAAATGCTTTTTTTTTTTTTTCATTTAATGTTAATCCTACTGACCCCCTAAGCCTGTGTGACTGTTTGCTACCATAATTTGCTCCCTGTATAAATACAACTGTTCTCTGAGTGCGTTAAAAACAGCTGAAACACTGACTTCCTTTAAATCTCAACTAAAAACCCACCTGTTTAGGATTGTATTTGAAACGTAATCAATTGCAAATTTAATGATGGAACTGTTGTTTTGATTGTTGATTCTATGTTGCAATTGCACAAAGATCCGTGAGGGACGATGGAGTCCCAGAGCAAAATTCCGTGAAAGAGGTGTACGGAGCCTCATGCCAGAAGCCCGTTGAAAGGCTATTTACATCGTTTTAAACTGCGTGATTGTGAGCGTGAGTGGGAATAAAAGTACCAATAGGTAATTCGCTCCATAAAAAAACAGTAGGAATGTAACCGGTAAACCTTTTATGGATGCAAAAGCAAGAACCCCCCACTTGATGACTTTGTGTTTCTGTGTTTGATATGACGTAAAGCACTTTGAAATGCCTTGCTGCTGAAATGTGCTATACAAATAAAATTTTATTTGATTTATAGATTTGTTAGAGAATATTACACAAAAAGAACCATCAAGAAGACCAAGAAACATGGCAGACGTGTCAGAGATAAATTTGTAGAAAGGTTTCAAGGAAGATTAGGTTATAAAATAGTATTAAATGCTTTAAATACCTCATGCATTGCTCAATTTAAATCCCAGAAATGAAAGGAGTATGGCTGTCCACCTGAAAGTGGTTTAGATCACAGTGTATGCAAATGGCCCAGTTATAATTCATATCAAAATGAAGTTAATAATCTGTGGCAAGACTTGAAAATGGATGTTTAAATATATTTTATATTGTCTGGCTGAGCTAGAGCTATTTTGCATATTTTTAAGGCCAGAAATCTCAGGGCAGTGAAACAAGGCTTCACAAGGTACTTATTTAGGAATCTGTATTAAAACGCACCACCTCTTTTAGATCATATTTGTCAAAAACTTTGAAAATTATCCTTCTATTTCACAATCAGGCACTACTTTGTGTTCTGTCATACAAAATTCCAGTTTAAAACACTGAAGTTGGGAACAACGTGATAAATCTGTTCAGCATCAATCAGCAGCTCCATCCTGACAGATAGTTGTCATGCATGCAGATGCATTTGCAAAAAGAACTTCCACTTCTCTGCCAACAACACTAACATGCTTGTCTATAAGTAGTCTGTCAGCTGCAAATACAGCTTCCACACGAGAACAGTACTTTTCAGAACATTTTATCTTCTTTGGGTGATGTATGTTATATTTCACCTTGTAAGTTCACCACACTGTACCCCGAGTGTCTTTATAAAGAATGTTTCTTTCTCACACGTGCGTGGACACTTCAGTCCTCTGAGAAAGACATCCACACTTCAGCTCTTGTTTTGGTGCCAACTGTCCAGCACGTTGCACAAAAGATAAACTTAGCACCACACATTAGAAGGTGTTTGTTTGCAACTGTGCACCGGTATCAACTTGTTGCATCTGCAGCAATGCATGTACAGAACACTCTATGGGATTCAGAGGCAAAGCTGTGGCCTGCAGCCAGTTTATACCGGAGATCATGCAAGTTTGCGCAAATTGCTGGGTCTGAAGTTGTGATGATGCATGTAGTGTCTCACTGACATACCACCACCACCAGCGGCGGCGGTGGGCATCTGTTTCAACGATACCCAGAACCCAACACCACCTGTCTCGACCTCATCTCAGAGACAGCATGTTCTCTCCTTTTAGGTCTCGTGGTGGGAGCCAGGGAGGAAGCCAGGTTGAGAGTGAGTGGGTGGGCGCCTTGACAGCACAGAAACCCTGTCCTTGTCAGAGATTTTAGTTAGATAAAGACTGGACATTTATTGCCGTGCTACTGGAGTCCAGCTATTTCACAAGAAACAACTGGCGCGCCAGGTGAGGCCTTGCTGCCTGAGATCCCAACATACGGACTGAGATAATACTGACATTCCAACATCCTCAGGCTGACAAGAAGGATAGGAAGCGGAACCTTTCCAGTATGGAGAACTTCCTAAAGGATAAAGATATTTGGATATTAGGAAGTGTGTGCCTGGTGGCCACTTTTCTTTGGAGGCGAGTGTGGAACTTATTTTCCATCAGGAAGGGAGGAAGGACTGCACACCATGCAGAAGCACAGGTAATGCAGGAAACAATGAGATCTAAGCACCTGTGTAACTGAGACAGTGGAAGTTGCTCCTCTATTATTTCACTTTGTATTAAAAAATACAGAAGTTCAAAAATTCACCAAGATACTAGCTTTGTCGTGGAATATTGCAAAAGAAATGTTCCCGGAAAACGCTCTCAGATTTTCAGGAAAATCCTCCTCATATCTTATTTGTGAAAACCAATTTGTGAAGACCGGAATTACTCTAGGTCTGACATTACCTGTAGGTATCTTATTCTTGAAACATCTGAACTCAGCTATGCTGGTATCAATTACAAGTAGTGTTTAATTTCACTCTAGGAAATCCAGAAGTAGTCCCTCCCTTTTACACTAAAACACTACCAGGTAATGAGATCGGTATGTGGAAAACAGATGTGGAACGTGAATAAAATTTTTTTGCATCTGAGACATTTTTTTTTACTTTTAATTTACTGTTGCATTCTATTGATAAGAAACAGTTCAATATTAGTTATATTTAGTCACTCTCCTTCCAGAGAAGACAGTCTCACTTGATCCTATGCTTAAACCAGTTTATTGTGTTTACATAAACCGCCATGTAGCAAATATAACTGACTCCTCGTAAAATTTGGAGCTGTGATGCTTTTCAGCTATGACTACATCTCAGTTACAGGATAATGTTTTTACTACTCCAGCAGGTCTTGCTCTGTGTCACAGTACATACCCAAAACTTCATGATACTCCTGCATGTTTTGTAATTTAACTATGATTAAGGGGGGGGAAAAAAATGATTTGTTCTTTTCAACGTACCAAATAAAATCCCAATGTCCATAGTCAAGCTTATCTATGTAAATACAAATACATGAGCAGCTAAATGTCCTATAAATTACTTTTTGTTATTTTAAAGATTAACATGAATCACTAGAATTATAATGTACGTTATATTTTAGGATAATATTTGTTGCTGCTTCTTTTACACTTTTAAATAGATTACTAAAAATATGGATCAGGGCATTTTCATCTCTCATTTGTAGCATTGTTCATTAATAAATACATTTCTCTGCTCTGGTTTAAGTCTTATTTGGCACACAAAAGCTTCTCTGGCATGCTTTAATGAATCCTGATTTTTTTTTAACTACACCCTACCCACCAGTGAGGTCTCTGAAAAATTTCTTCTATTTTATTTTTATTTTTTTTGCTTTTTGGTTCTGTTTCTAAGACTTCTAAAAAGAAAGAAGCCCACAGCATCAAGATCCTGTACCATAACTAGCAGAAGGCATGTGGTGATCTGTCTGGTATCCATGCTTTGTTTTTATGCTAGATCTATTTGAAGGGTTTGTTGTTGAATACAACCCTAATCTGACCAGAACAAGTTGGTTCATGATAAGGACTCAGTATGTTTGCAGACTCCGCATGTGGATCCTTTTGATGGCAGGACAGAAACAGCTTTCTTGACCATGCCTCCCAAACAAATGGCTGGGACATCAAATGCATCATTAAAAATGATTGTGATAAATATAATAACAAAACTTCCCTATCGTTTTCCCTTTAAAAAACAATATTTTAGGGATGCTTAACATCAGAAATGCAATGGAAATAATGTGATTAGTCATAAGAACTGTACATGATGCATTAATATGACCTTGTAATAAGTTAAGTTAAACAAGAATAATAACATGTATTATCAGCGACAAACCCACAGAATACTTGATTTTCAGTACATTATATTTGCTCCCAATTTTAACTGTAAAAGTTTGATGTGTGTATTTTAAAGCCAAGCTGCTGAGCTTTATTAGATTGTAAATGACTATTGATTTTACTGTTAATGTATAGAATAATATCTCATCCTCTAAAACTCAGGGTCTGATTTTTATGAGGCACAAATAAATGTTTTTGTACGAGGCTTTTATAGAGTAAGCTAGAGCTTGTGTTAATGCCCGTGTCTAATGTGCAAAGGGCTTGTACTCAGATTCTCAGACTCACTCGACTCAGCTAAAATTACAAATAAAAAGAGCGCGGACAGTGGAGAGCCTATAATTGTGTCACATGTTGGGTTGAAGAAAGTAAAGTCAAAATTAAAACTTTTAACTGTTTGTTTTATTTATGTGTTGAGATCAAACAACCCTTAGGCCTACACTACCTACTACCTTCTTATTCAGGTTAATTTTACACTTACAAATCTGGACCTCTAGGAAAAGTGCTTTATTGTCTGTTGTATTATGTTCATTGTTTTCGCTTGGACCATTTTTTTCTAACATGGAATGCAACATTACAGTCAACAGCATAGATATTTTACGTGTTCTAACAAAAACACATCTGATTCAGTAAATGAAACCCTTAGCTTGTTATATTACAAGTTCCTTATTTGCAAATGTTTGCTCTTATGACGTTTTCTACCAGAAATGGCAATCCAAGTTTGAGTCACCAACTCGAGTCACTTCTGTGTCACAAAACCTGAAGACTTCAGACATGACTTAGTCTTGAAACTTGAGTTGGGTTTCTCATGTGAGACTCAAGTCTTTTTAACAGTTTTTACCTCATTTGATGAAGCATGAAAGGAAGCTGATATGTGAGTTCAGTTTGAAGACTGAGAGTGAATGTGTTGCTTTCGCCTGCTCAACTCTGCCCTCTCAACTGGTGTCTACTTTCAAACGTTTGCATACCTCATTAGCAACGCTGGTCCAACAAATCCTTGTGAAACTAGTTATAGAGAAAAGGAAAACTGTTTCATGAAAGGCACATTTCCAAAAGATATTTTTAATATCTTATTTTGTTTGTAGTGGTCATGGTTAACAGCTCCTTAATTTTGACAAAGACCAAATGAAATGATTTATCAACTTGGGTCAAGGCTAAATAAAGATATATCAGCATGTAAAGGAAGCTAGAATGAGTTAATTAAAACCTGGACACATCCCACAAAGTACCAAATAAATAAATTAAACGTAACAATCTAAATAAAATTAGATCCCCAAAGATAAACTAGAATGTTAAACAGTAAACTCCCAGGGAGGTTCCAGAATCAGAACGAAATCTACAAATTTTGGATCTGAACCAAACAGAACATCAGGTAACTCTAGGATTGTGCAGTTTGAAGCAGGTTGATGGTCAGCTGATACCTCTTTGACCGGCAGAACTGCTACAGTATAAGTTAATTTAGGATTTGTTATGTAGGGGAGCTCTGCCCTTTAGCTTGGGTGGTGTGAATTTATGAAGCAAGCAGTGACTGGCAAGATATTTTTCAAAGTTTTGAATGTCTTTCACGTCAAAGCAAGAGATGAGCAGAAGAAATGTGGAAATATATTTTTGTACTAATTTAATAAAAAAAAAAAAAAACAACAAACTTCAATTTGGTTTTTACTTTGCACTGAAGTTCTGACTCCTGCAAATATTCTTTATTCTTGACACTTTTATTTGGTATTTTTCTAGTATCTTTCTAGTCCTAAAGATATATTAAATAAATGGTGCACATTAGCCTGGTCATGCAGTAAATATTTTACTTAACCCTAAGGACTCTTATCAGATCTTAGGAAAGGTATCATCATAAACAAAAACTTTAAATTCCTTCAAAATGTTTGGTCTGACAGTATCTAAAAAAGCGACTGTGAGTACACCATCATCACAAAAGTGGTTCTACTCCTGGTAAATTGGCCAGGAAGCATGCAATTGGCATACAATTAGGCAATACAGAATATATACAGTATATTTACAAGTTCAAGTAAAAATAAATCATGAATTTGGAATTTAAAAAATGACTGCACGAGTGTGCAATGCTTTGTTAAATCCCCCTTTTGATTTCATTTCAGGATTCTTTCTTCTTGTTTTCACATTTGACATCAATTATGTCAAATTTGGTGAACCTAAAACCAGACCTTTTCAACTAAATCAAGACAAACATTAGTAGATTCTAGCTATAAGTGAAACATTTAATAGAAAAAGTGAAAATATGTTTTCTAAAACAAATTTTAAATAGGAAAAGTGCTTGTTTTTTTTTATCTGATTTTGAGCTGGGCTAATTCTGACATGATGCAATAGCCAGCAATTTATTTTTAACTGCAAATAAACCTATTTATGATCTGTCACCATGTACAGTAGATATTATATGACACACTCTGGCCATCTGTAATTACTAGCATGCATTACAGCAGCGGCTTTGTGTTAAAAGTAACAAGAGAACTGCATGACCCCAAGACAAAATGTTACTGCTTCTAAATTCCTTCAACTCTCATCAGTCCAGATATCTTCTGCCATCAAGTGGTACCGATGTCAAAGTGCAGCTGACTTTTGTTCAAAACCTGTCAGAATAATTTAGTTTATATTTAAATTATATGAATTGTTTCTTTAATTTGAAAAAAATAATTTAAAAATTCTTTATTGCCAAATTTTCTATTAGTTGTTAGTTTTTAGACTAAAATCAACATTAATCAATGCGTCACATATAAAGGATTAGAAAAGCTGTTTTAAACAGTAAAATTGCATAAAAGAAGAGTTCACAGGTGCAGATTTAGCTTAGATTTAGCTGCATATGCAAAGCCTTCACTCAACTTTTACACACTTACCATGAAAGATTCCCATTTTATAATATACATAATAATAATATACAATGGCATAGTTATTATACAATAGAGTAGTATAGTTTAGAGCCATCAAAGCTGTAGGAATGGGTTACAGAGTATTAACAAGCTGTAGAAATTACATTGTTTTAAAATATGTGTTACTCTGCAATATAAATGCTTCTTATTTTGCTGTAAAAACTGATTTAAACAAAGCAAATGAACTCCCAGTGCGTCTCAGAGCAAATTGTTAACAAAGGCTTTGAAATACAATCCTTTGATGAAGAGTTGTGTTCATGCTGCATGTCACTAGTGAACTGGAACACTCTGGATAGTGAGGAAAGGGGGTCTTGCGTGCGTCTATTTAAAAGTCAGTCAGAGAACACCCTGGGATGGCTTATGTAACACATTTATTTACAAGCTGGTTCTGTCTCTCTCTCACTCTCACTCTCACATATTCTCAGCTGGCGTCACACAGCAACTGTTTTCCATGATAGGAATTTGGTTAATGCTGACCTGAAGTAGAAACACGGAGAGCAGAATGAATCTTATCACGAAAGCTAAAATGTGCTAGAACAAGCTGTCATCAACCAGTGGTGACAAATAAACATTTGCCCCATGTAGGAAGCAGCAGGGGGAGCTGTGGAGATTATATTCAGTCTTCCAGGCGAATTCTCACCACATGTTCATTGTTACCCTAAAATAGTGGAGGAAATGCTTAGATTGTCCAACCTTAACAAAGAATTGAGCAAAATATGGTCAGACTTAAAAAAGACGTTTACATTGATTAATCAATGACTTCCTAATTCCATTTGTATTCTCAACACAGTTACATGAAACTGTTTTCAGCAACGACAAGGCACCGCGGGGCGAGAGGGTCAATATGTCGGTATGGTGAATTCTCCGAAGGCAGAGATGCCGCTTGGGAAGGGATACCCTGGTAGGGTTGGGGGGCCCAATGGGGACGAGGGGCCCTAGAAGATGCTAAAAATGAGAGATCTGTCACTAAGCTGCCATCAGTGCTCGTAAAGTTTCTAATTTATTACAAATAAATTTTCTTTTATTTGGACAAGCAAGTTAAGGCCACTTTCTTTTCAGAGTAATCAGAGCTACATAAAATCCAAGCAAATATTTATGTTGTGCAAGATCAATCCAAATATCACCAATTGTTTTCGAATTCAAACTATGTGAAAAATCTGGGTGAGTTCCCAAGTAAGAGATCACTCTAAATGTAAAACACACACTTTGACATTTCAGCTCTTACCTCTTACCTCTTACCTCTTACCAAGCTACTTTATTTCTAAATGTAGACTCAAAACAGCAACTAATTGTGCAGTAGCACATGTTTGTTGCTTGTGACATACTGTATTGTTGTAACTCCGGGCTAATGCCACCAGTGGAACACTGGATGAATGGAAAACCTGTGACCCAACAATAAGCATTGTGTGTTGTCTTTGTCTTCCTGCTCAGTAACTCTATATGCAGTAAGAGTAGCTCAGCAACATCAGTCTCATTCCTGAACAGTTTTCCTTTCCTGACAGACTCTCATCTTACAGCAGAACTTTTTCCTAACCATGGGGATTTCAGTGAGTCCCTGACAGAGTACAGTTAAACCTCTTGCTGAAACCAATGGCAGACCAATCAGCTACCACTTTCCTTCTTCTGTGATTGGTCTCTGTAATGAAGAAATTTGAAGCATGATAAGCATTAAAACCTCATATAAAATGGGTTCTTCATGTTGTAATATATTATGAGACTCCAAAATATTAAACAATAGTGCAGTAATTTGTATTAATCAAGCTCATTGCATCTCTTTCAGTGAAATACAAATGACCAAATACTTTAAATACAAAGTGAAAAAATTAAATTTTACTAGCAAAATATGTGGTTTTACTTTGTGGGTTTACAAAAATTGTTGCAAATCTGAAATGACATTGGATGTGAACTTTTGAAACTTTACAAAAAGTATTACACCTTTTCCTGTAAATAATGGCATAATGTACAAAGCTACATAACATATATTGAAAAAGCTTACACCTACAAAACTGGAGGGAACTACCTGTTAGCTACAAGGTTCTTTGCTTGTACACAAAACCTTGTGAGGCATTGCCCAACATCACGGTGTAAAATCCCAGTAACAGCTGTCAAAGGTGACAACATATCTAAAGTTTGGCTGACACATTTTTTCAGTGTTCAACAATTCATGAATTAAATTCAGTAAAAAAAAACAAAACATATAAATTAGTAAAGGATAGTTAATTTATTCAGCCATGTTCTGTCTCTGTGGGCATCTTTTGATGGTGGATTCAAATGTAGTCATAGATGAGGCATGCAAATCCTTAGTAATGTTAATATTTTGGAGTGGCCCAGCCAGAGTCTCAATTTGAATCTGATCATTTGCAAAGGGAGCTGAAGATTAGGGTCACTGGCATCAAGGCCTACTGAACCACTACATCTGATCAAATTGTAGACCTGCATTTTCAAAGTTCTAGAAAGGATTCTTAACCACCAATAAAACAACACTAATGTCTAAGCTTTACAATTCGGTTTTTGTCTTCATTACTCTGCGTAGACTGCTCATATGAAATCTGCTCCCACTGTTTTAAATTGTCCAAGTGCTAATTCAGCATAATGATCAGCACTTGGTCAAAATAATACAGTTGGCGTAGTGCTTCTGGATTTATATAAAGGCATTTGACATATAAACCATGATTGTTTATCAGTTCACTTTCAATTCGATTCAGTTTGTTCAAACATGACCAATTCACAATACCTGCTAGCCTACTTTACAATGGAAAAAATCAGTTGAATCATACAGACACATTTTGAGTCAATTACATACATTCCAAATTGGCGGTCAAGTTCAGTTTATTATACAAATTAGTTCAAGCTTTCTATCTAAGAAATCCTGACAGATTTCATTCAGTCACTGACTTGAATAATTCTCTCCTGAAAGAGCATGTTGCGACCATGAGTAGTCATTTGCACAGCGCTGTTGACTTTGCGGCAATCCCTTATACTGAGCATGCACATGGTGAGAAAGGAAAGGAAAACTCCCCTTAAACAGGAAGAAACTAATCTGAATAACTGAATTCAAATCAGCAAGAGTCACTGGAATTTCCTAATAGTCTCTTGGGACATTAATAACTAGGGATTCATTCCTCACTTAACAAAACATGTGTCTTCATAGGTACTCCCCAGTATTCTCTTTTACTCTCACCTTAGTTGCTAAACAGGCACCAAGGATGCAAGTGTTCACCATGACAGCTGCCAGACTGTCTGAACTGGGAACAGTGCGAGAGACAGAGTATAGGTCAGGTTTTTTCCGGTGCTGACAGATGGGGCCCAGCATATAGGCGCCAGCGCTTTGTCAGCCAGCCAGGTTCAGATAGAGCTGTGCTGAGATGTGGAAAATTATGAGCTCAGTCTATGGATTCAGACACGCCTTGCATATGAACTTGTCAGTTCTTCCTCTTTAACTCTTGGGAAAAGCACATGTGCTGTTAGTTCCATCTTCCACAATACTTTTCTGCTCCATAAACACCACTGGGGTGACACAGGGATGCCCTGCTTCCTTGTTTTCATCCAATGGCTTCCCATACTTCACATTGCATTCATGCCTTTAATGCTTAAAATTAAAATATATTTTAAAACACTTTAAACTTATAAGCACGTGTTTTATTAAAACATAGATAAAAATAGTACATGAAGGATTCACAATACACTCTTATAGTTTGAAATATGCAGCTGAAGATGCATCAATATTGTTTTGCAGTGCTGACGCATACAGTGAGTTGAGCCAGTCAATGATGTAAACACACTGGCATTCACTTTGGTTCCTAATGCATATGTGATTCATTGAAGTCCAAAGTGTCATGCAGACAAACACTTGGTTCATTTTGTCTTGCTTTCATAAAGGTTTCCACTAAAGAATTTATTTTCCACAATAGTTTTTAATTAGTTACATCTTAAATCTGTAAAAGGAGGGACAGCTGCAAAGTTAAAGACTTGAGTGCTTGAGAAGTTGACTGAGTTGATTAAATGCACTATTTGGGATTCAAAAAGAATTGTTGAATTTGAATTAAACTGAACTGGATAGTGTCCTTATTTGAAGTAGAAAGCAGGGGAGCCTACTCCACATACAAAAAAAAAAAAACATCAAACAGAAAACTTGTTTAAGCCAAACTGATATAAATGTTGTTGTTTTTAATTTGGTGGTTTTGCACACCCCCTTTCCAATATAGCCCTGGTGAATTACCCACATGGCCCATATCAAAAAATGTAATTTGTTAGGAGTTGTTGATGAACTGCATTAGATTGTCTCCAATATTTTAGACCAGCATGAATTTTATTTAGTTTATTTTTGTACAACTGGACATGAATTGGACCAGTTTTTCTTGTCAAAGAGCCTTGACACAATGTTTCATATGAATTGGCGCTGTAAATAAAATTAACTAAATACAATTAAACAACACACTGACACAGCTGGTGCTACTCTCAATTATCTCCCTGGGGATTGTCTGTTCTTTTTATATAGGCAGGACATTTTTATTTGTTTGCTTTACTTCTTATATGGCGTCATGTTTCAGGCCCAGATTCCTGGGATTCTGACACCTGTCTGAAGGGCTTTTCAAGTAGCTCAAATGTCACATAGCTAGCCCACCTACCTAAGCTCCCCTATCAATCCCCAGCTGCACACCCGAGCTCAGAGCTCTTATCACTGGCCACTCAGCTTCTGACGTCCACAGAGGGCTGCTCTTTCATTTAGGGAAGAGCCACCTGCTATTCTTATAACTCAGCTTTGTCGTGCGGCATTTCAGGGATAGATTCATAACCTCCATCCACATCCCTTCTTCTGCCTCCACAATGGCTCTTCTTGCAGTTTCCTTCATATGAAGCAGAACCAGTAGATTTAGGTAGTTGTGAGCACTTCAACACCAATCATGAGCTCCACCCTGGTTAACTCTTTAGCCAAAGTGTATGATCCCAATCCTCTTCATGGTCAGAAGCTTTCTGCGAGGAAGTTCTCCCTGAATGGATCAGACCGATTCCAAGCTTCACCCTCCTCCTTTTCTCACCACGATGCAACTCTACGCTGCATGGAGAGCAGGATCGACTCCCTCAGCTCCCAGATGGAGCACCTGCTCATCATGCAGCAGACCGTCCTGACCCGGCTGGATGGCCTGTCCCAGGAAGTGAGAGGCATGGGTCGGGATGTGGCCTCGTTCCACGAAGGGAGACGTGGCTCGGGGATCGAGGCGGTTTGCAGGGAGCTGCGAGGGGCTGTGGAGTGTATAGAGAGTCAGGGGCGACGGCTGGAAGGGGTGGAGAAGCTGGTGGAGGGAACTCAGCAGGTGATCTGCTTCATTGGGGAGGTGGTAAAGAGCTCCAAGCTGGTGGAGCTTTTATTCAAACAGCCTGGAAACAAAACCAGCAGGAAGGTGAGAAAATGAATAAAGATTTCTAGGTACTGTGGAGGGAATCAGTATGACACAAATACTTAAACTTAAAATATGGTTAAAATCAGATCCTGAATGCCTTTAAGTTGTTTTTCTGGTCTTAACTCTTTATTGCTTCAACTGTTCTGCTCCTGAACATGTTGTTCTCAGTAATGAAAAGTAGTTTTCCTTTGTGCAGAGATTGCGGGGTTTTTTTTTACTGCTTAGGTGTAGCTGATTGGAGTCAAACTTGTTATCACACCCAGACACTCATGTTTTTATAATCAGCGATTGGGCTCTCAAGTGTAACTGGAAGCAATCACTGCCAAACCTGTCTGGTCTCTTCTGACTAGGTGATAGTAATGCAGTGACAGATCAAATGATTGTGGTGTGCTGGAACAGAATGTACCAGAATGTGTGTTGTCCTGTAGAGGTGAAACAATAAGAACCCTACAAGATATTAACTATGTTTATGCTCATGTGTGTTGTTCAGGGGCTCCTTCTGGTACATCGAACTCATTTCTAGGCACAATACAGCACATATGATGCTTCTGAAAGTTTACATTTTCTATTCCAGAAATACAATTGAGAAACCAGGTTGTTGTGGCATGCTTTTTGCTGCAGAATATGTGACCTTTCCTCTTAAACGGGGAGACATCCACTGAGCAGAATATGAACTTTGAGTTATGAGGCACCACAGCAACAAAACAAACACTCTGTCTTGGTATCCCGCTGTTACGCAAACAGAAACATGCACCTTTACTATTTGTAACTTGTTGACATTATAAATATTATCTTCCTTTCATTAACCTTTGTAGCTTACTCACATGAAAGTGACACATGTTTTACAGTATGCTACTTCTCCTCCTTTTTTCCCCAAATAAAGGCAAAAGATGACAAGGACAAAGCCAAACAGAGTGTGAAGGGTGGGAAAGCCCAGAAGAAAAGGAAACCTCAGGATTCATCAGGTAAAGTTAAACTTGATGTAACTCCTGACCACAGAATTCTTTAATATTTATGCAAAAAAAAAAATACTGTTAGATAATCAGCTGGAAGGCAGATAAAGTGGGTGGATATCTAGTCTAGGATTTAAAAAAATAATAATAATAATGAAAGTGAAACTACAAAAGCTACTGACAAGTATTAATAAGTACAGAAAATTTAAATTGTATTTAATGAGACCGGCAGAATCCTCCTCACACTTTCCAGAAACATCTTAATGGTGTTGTAAACGATCTCACTACTCATCCACAAAGAGGATACACTGGTTAAAATACTTTTAATGTAAAATCCTTTTAAATTATGCTATTTAAATGGTATTTTTGTATGTTTTTATCTATATTTGGGGTCATTTCAATTTAAATTTTATTTAAATTTGCTAATTAAATTTAATGATGACATAATAATCTTTGCAAGCTAACTAAATGAAATGTATATTTTTTTGTTATGGAAAAAATATACATTTCATTTAGGAATTTAGGAAATTAGGAAAAATGTTAATAAGCTCTGTAAGCTCAAATTATTCTTAGTCTCCGATATTTTCATTGGCATCTGAGGACAATAACACGAATGGCTAGGTAAAACCTATTATTCTTCATGTATTTCTTTAACAAAGATCAATAATCAGATCTTAATATAGGGTTCTCTTAAATAGAGGAAAACATAATTTCAGAATGTACATTTTGAGACCTTTTCACTTATTTTCAGTTTTATGCCAAAATTCAGCATGCATATTTAGAAAATGAAAATAAAATAAAAACAACTGAGAAAACAATTTGAACACAAGTGGAAAATCTGCTGGTAGACAATTCTTGTTAAGTCAGATTTTTACTAGAAACCACAAATAAACTGTTTTCTAGTAATAAACAAACTATTTTTAACAGGAAACTGTTTTTAACCGTGGGATACATGCTAGAAACTCCTCACAATATCAAAAGCTTAGAGCAAAATTTTTGCGTGGTCAAAATTTTTTTAAATGGAATAAAGTAAACAATGCTTACATTTCTTTTTTGTCTTCTGAGACACTACATTGGATTGAATTTTTTTTTTTTGCATGCTATCATTTGACAGAACGTGATGATGACTTTTTACATGCCCAGTAACGCTGTCCTGAAAGAGAAATATATACACTTGGAAGATAAATTATTTGAAATCATATTTAGTTCTTCCTAAAATATCAGCCAATAGAAAAAAAATCTAAAAACTGTGCATTCCTAGTGACTGTGAGCAAAAATAGTGAAATAGTACAGCTAATACGTTTAGGCTCTATCTAGAGTAAATTCTATTGCCTAAAATAATTTTAGGACTATAGGTGAAAAACCAATTTTATTTGTCTGTGATATAAACTCAACATAACATAATGGCTTTTCTTTTTGGTCGTTGTTTCTACTTTAGATGCTTCCACTCTTAGTGAGTCAGCCCTGAAAGAGCAAGTTGAAAAGCTCAACAGGGAGAACACAGATCATTCCCATATAAACGCAGAAGCCAACTTCCAGAGTCAGGAAGATCCAGGAAGTGGGGGAAAAAGAAAAGAGGAGCCAACAAAGCTGATTCTTAGTCGGTCACACGCTCCTTCAAGCCAAACTGTGGAGGAAAACAAGAATGAGGATGATGAGGGGGATGTCTTTGATGAGACAGATGCAGAGAAAGAGGAGCAACAGACAGAGGATAACAATGAAGAAAAAGGCAGGAAATTGGAGGATGACATAAAGAAAAGACTTAAAAGAGAAACAGAGGAATCATCAGAAAATATTATTTTAGACATGAGCAAGACGTCCCAGGAAAGGTACTCCTATTCACCTGTTTTCGCTGTTGCTGAATCTTAATTCTTTCATACAGAAGGAAGTAAACAAGAAACACTAAAGTAAAAAAATAAAATGAAATTTGACAGCATTCTTTGTTTTTCTTTCCTAAGCTCTGAAGACAATGGAGATGGAGCCACAGCAGGCAAACGTCGTGTCACAGAAGAGGACCTGGTTAAAGAAGACCTGAAGAAGAGCAGAGTAGAAAACAGCTCAGTGGAAAATGCTGACAGCCACGCAGTGGAGGGCTCAAAGTCTGATGAAGCAAAGGCAGAAGCTAAAGAAGGTGGAGAGTCTACAGTACAGGATTTTGTCCTTGGTGAGACTTTAGAGGACATGTAGGGACTTACATAAAAGGACACAGTGAGAACAAGTGAAATCTCTGATTTAAAAAAAAACACATTCCAGATAATAATATTATTCCTATTTCAATTTGATTTGATTTCATAAGATTATATCAGATCAGAAAGGACTCTATAAAGCTCTGTGCAGACATTTTCAGTTTACTCAGAATGCATGTTGTCAAGGGGGCAAGAACAAATAACCACCACACATTTAAGAGGTATTTTAATAAAACATTTTTGAAAACTCACAATAGACTACCACATAAGCCCAACTTGTGTTAGGCTCACAGGAATCCCTATAAAGTACACAGCTTATTGTGATTGTAATATGAAACAGTTTTGCTGTAGGCTACATTGAATCAAATGAATTTTCTCTATTTGCTTCAGTTCAGTTTTTTTGATGCCTAAATGTTACTTAAGAGACATGAGAAAATCTCAATTTGGAAAGCGCTTGCCTGACTTCTCTGCCTGTGGTTTCTATTCCACAAAGACACACCTTGTCATTTTAGTTTGCGACATTTCACTTGACATTCCTGAGGTTTTTGAAGCAGATTTCATGCCATAGAGCAGTGCCTGCTTGAGCCTCCAGAAGACATCAGTTATGCAGCTTATAGGGCAGATAATGAGTCACATGCATGCTGCTATTTTCATCCATGTTTCTAGGCACTAAGGCCTCTTCCTCGTCTCTGCTCTATCTTTGGCATTCATTACAAAATGACTTCCATATTCATTATTCATCTTGTGTTTCTTTTTTTGTCCCCTTTGGGTTTTTTTCCCAGATGCAGGCCCTCCTCCAACCGCTCCTTTTGATCACCGCATCGTGACTCCCAAACCTCATCAGATAGCCACCTATTACACTATAAACAGGGATGAAGTTCTGGGCGGGTGAGTGACAAGCACAAAACCGCCAGCTCTCATTAACAAAGAATAATTCTTTAGTTATTTTCACTCTACTCAGGCATTTAGATGCTTTAATCTTCTGTAATGAAATAATAGCAGGTTTAACAGCATGCGAAGAGTTTTTATGAAGACATATGTGCTGCCCTCTAAAGGGCATGTATCCCCATGAGGGAACACATGCAAAATCGCATACCTTGTAATGAACTGGTTATAAATCCAATCTCTTAAAGTGAAGATGACTTCTCTGCAAAACAAGGTGTGTCTACAATTTCTGCTTGATTTATTCAGACATAAACCCAGTTTTAAAGCGATAGATGCAATGTATGTGTATGGATTAGAGAGGCACCAGATGAGCAATTAAATTTAAAATGCTTTATTTTGTGTATTAAACCAAAAAAACAGTCCAGCGATAAATATCTTTTTGAGAACTTTGGAAAGAAACATTTGGGATGACATTACACACATATTGTAGTTAAATCAAATTGTCCACTTTTGATGCCAGCTATTCTGTGTCCATCTATTAATGTATTTGACTCATTTTGTTTCCTTTTATTAGGGGACGTTTTGGACAAGTCTACAAGTGCCTGGAGAATTCATCTGGACTGACACTGGCTGCCAAAATCATCAAAGCAAAGAGCCAGAAAGAAAAGGTGCAGAAATGAACAGCCTGTTAATGTTGAATATAGTACAGAATATACAGTCAGTCATTGTATGTGACTCTGTGCGGCGTCTTTAATAGTGAGTATGTCTAGGAGTTGTTTTAATAGAATACAAAGTAATAAACTACAGAATATTTATAGAAATGCCTCCCCGTATTTAGAATATTTAACTTTTTATCATCTAAAATTGAGCAAAGCCACAATGGCTGTGTGGCCATGCTTGCTGCTCAGATTAAATGTCTGAAAGTATGAAATTTGATCATTTTATTTTCAAAATCTGGATAAAAATTAAAAAGAAAATAGAATGTGAAAAAATACTTTCCAAAAATTGCAGCATATTAAATCTGAGTATCTGAGTGACATTTTGAAATCCATTTTGAAATCCAATTTCGCAACAGATAGTGGAGTGACTTAGCTATTCAAAGGTGTAAGAATTCCTGCATTACCTGTTCATCTGCCTATCTGTGAACAGATACAATATGATTCAGTGCAAAGAATTCACACAACTCGCTTGTTTTTTCCAAAGAGCAGGATGAAAAACAACTGTTTACTTTGTAGTAAGCATAATTTAATTAGACAATGACTCTAGCTGTTGGAGAGTTCCCATATTATATCTAGTTAATGAAACTGATAATAGTAACAATATTCTCTTTTTTGGTCCAAACTATTTGTAGATGGAGCTTATAGACGTTTAGCGTTCGTTAAAGCAAAGTGGATATCTGTTAGGTTCATTGTGTGATTAAAGTTGCTAAAAGTTAAAAATTTGAGTTAAATGTCATGAGGCTTTTCTCTCTAATTAGCATAAAGTTTTTTGGATTTATGATATTCAATGTCATAAAAATTATTTTAATTTCAAAAGCCACATAGGACTTCACTGAAATTGTGATTCCCAAATGGATATTCCCTTGTGTTAGTGACCATTTTATGTCTTCCTCTCTGGAAATAAAAAGATGATTTATTATATTATGGAACGTCAGAAATATTTTTTTAATGCTGATTTTAATCCCTTCAGTTAGCTCTATTTTGCTATACATACTTTGAATTCAACATTTGCTGCTTTTCTTAAGCCAAACACAATTCAAAAAATACATTTGAAAATGTGTATTTGTTTTGTTTTACTTCTGTTTCAATGCCACATGGAGATATTCTGCTGTAAGGTTATTTAAATTGAGCAGCACCGTCAAGTTTAATATCTTAAGATATTGTGCACCAAATTTTTCAAGCTTTTAACCAATTCATGGAAAAAAGGGCTTTAATAATTAAACATATTTCTACCTAATAGAGGTAACAGGGCCAGATATCCAACATTCCAGAACACATTTCTATAATGTGCTTGTAGATATGGCAGCATAAGTACAGGATGACATTACCTTCTGAAGCTACCAGTAAACCGCTATGAATATAACTTTTATTCTAATGACAGAAAGATGACTGGTTTTTGAATGTTTGTCTCTCAGGAGGTGGTAAGGAACGAGATCCAGGTGATGAACCAGCTGAACCATGCCAACCTGATTCAACTCTATGCTGCTTTTGAGTCGCGGAATGACATCATCCTGGTTATGGAATAGTAAGTCTTTTTTGAGTGCAATTAATGGAACAGAGTGTCCAGCTCCCCATGGCTGTAACTATGTTTGTTTCTCCATGCTGCAGTGTGGAAGGAGGAGAGCTGTTTGATCGCATCATCGATGAGAACTACAACCTAACCGAGTTAGACACTGTGTTGTTCATCCGTCAGATCTGTGAAGGGCTGAAGTACATGCACAAAAATTATATCCTGCATCTTGATCTCAAGGTAAACTTGCTTAGGATTTTGTATTCCAGTAACATACTTATCTACTGCTTGCTTTTTATGCTGTAAAAACTGTTCTTTCCAGCCAGAAAACATTCTTTGTGTCAGCAGAGCTACAAACAAGATCAAAATTATTGACTTTGGCCTGGCAAGGAGGTAAGAAATAGAAAGCTGTCAATCTGTTGTAAGTTTTATTCAATGTTTGCAGAGCTTAAATGTTTGTTTCCAAAAGGTATAAACCCAGGGAGAAGCTAAGGGTCAATTTTGGAACTCCTGAATTCCTCGCTCCTGAAGTCATCAATTATGAGTTTGTTTCATTCCCAACGGACATGTGGAGTCTTGGAGTAATCACATACATGCTGTAAGTCAGAAATGCTCAGTCATCTGCACTTACAGCTTGCTACATCACAGACTGACCTACAGGAAAAAAATATTCCAGGCAGAAAATTGAGGAAATTGCAGCACTGCAAGATGCCATGTCCCAAACCTCTGTGTCCTGTCTGTCCAGGCTCAGTGGCTTGTCTCCGTTTCTGGGGGACGACGACAATGAGACACTCAACAACATTCTGGCCTGTCAGTGGAACTTCGAGGAGGAGGAGTTTGGAGACATTTCTGAAGAGGCCAAAGATTTTATCACCCGTCTGCTGGTGAAAAGCAAGAGCTGGAGGATGAGCGCGACAGAGTCCCTCAGACATGGCTGGCTGTCCGACCGAAATTTGCACTATCGACTACATCAGAAGGTAAAAAACTCCCTCTGTTGACAGGCTATAGTCAATTAGTTCTTTTGTATGTGTGTGATCATTTTTAGATTAGTTATGGAGGTGGAAATTTATCGAGGTAATGAATGGTGTATAAGAAATTGGTGTTTAGGGCAGTTCCATTTTTCTAGTGCTTTGGAACAGATTGAGCTTCAAGGTGACCATTTTAGAGCATGGACTTCAGATGAACAACTTGTACCATATATCTAGCCTGGTGGAACATGCTATTACAGTGTTGCATGGCATCATGCTTGCTTTTATTGTTTTGTATACATCTTTAGTGTAGTTATAGAAAAACATGTAAAGAATTCGACATGTGAATGCAAACTTTGAAACAGAATTCAACTGAAATTTGATGATTACATTGTGGATTTTCTGTTTGCAGAAAAACAAGTGTCACTCCTCACATGCTCCACCCCCAGAGAGCTAAGCAGGTGAGAATACTCCCTCGGACATCATTTAGATATTTTCTTTTTATAAAATGCAAATTACAGTTTATAAACTCTTTCTTACCCTGCTTTTTTTTTTTAGTTTCGCTTTCAGAAACAACCAGGCCCTTGGTTTGCCTTGTCACACTGTATGGCCCTGGGGCCCATCACTGGACCAATACTGCTGCACCTGAATAGCCACTGGATTATTACTCTCTGCCTCACATTTGTACCTTTGCGTAGCTGCACACTATTTAGGTCTGAACCTTTAAAGCTGCCCGTACTGTATACTTGCAAAGTTATTCAAAGAACTTTGCCTGAAGTTTGCCTGAGGATTTTTTCTTATTAAGTACTGTTACTGCCAAAGTAAAACCCTGCAAGATGTGTCACTTTGATACCTACCATGTGCCTATGAAAAACTGTTCTTTTAGCACATTTTAACAGATACATTGCTTTTCTTTTTTTTGCAAGCATTGGCGTGCTTCGCACACTTTTTCTCCCTTGTTCATCCAAGAGTTACCAAACAAATTTGAAAAAGTAATTTTCTTTTTATAAATCCATGTGTTTCTTTCTTTTATTTTATAAGTAGTATAATAATGTTATTTCTCTTCAAGGCAATTTGAAATGTAACTCCATTAATTTATATTGTGTATATATTGTGGTATGGCATAAAAGTCTCCTTAACATATGAGAAAATCTCAACTTTAATGCCCCAATAATATCAGTGTTGGTGTTTTTTGCTGTAGACTGCCTTTGCCTCAGTGTGCATTCATCCCACCTGCTTGTTTGGCTTTGGCAGTTTGGAGTACCCAGCTCACCTTCAATGAAGGCAAAATGAAATACATGTTACTACCTAAGACTTATACTTGTTTATGACTGAGGTGAAATTTTATGTTCATTTATTTACTGGTTCAGCACCAGATTGTACTTGAAGTGCAAATTCTTTCTTCAATATGTGATGTTTTTATTTCAGAGGACACAAACGTGGTTTCACGTAGTCATGCACATACATTTAAAGTATAATGTACAGCTCAGTGTGGCGGAGAAGCAAGACACTGAGTTGTTACATTATTTATTTTGAATTAAAAAGCTTTGTGTTTTGAATATGTGTTTATTTGAATTTATGATACCTTTTTCAAGACTTCTTGTGAAATGTTGTGATTTAAATACAGTAAATGTAGGAAATAAATGATACACACAAACACAGATTTTTGCAGAAATTTATTTACTTAATCTTTTGAAAAAAATCAAGACTTTGATGTTAATATTGCTCATCAAATGCAACTGGATTGTAAGTAAGTGTGACTTCCTTCATTAAAGTAGGAATGTATAATCTGTAACATTCAGATGTTCATAACAAATCAAAGTAGGAAAAATATTGCCAATACATGTAGATGTATTGAATCACAGGTGTCAAACTTGAGGTCTAGGGAAAAAATCTGGCCTGCCATAGCAGTTTCTGTGGTCTTTTAAAGTACCACATAAACAGAACTTTAAGATAACAGTTATGTGCTTAAATATAATTTTATCAGTCAAATCAAATCAGTTTTCATTTGTATAGGACCAAATTACATAAATGTAGAAATTTGTTAAAAATGGTAACATTTCAAGAAGTACTAATTGAACAGAAAAAGAATAAATTTTAATAGCTTGTTAACGGCTGTTAATATCAGTACATTCTGTCACAACCAGCCCCTGAAGGACATCAATGACTTTGATATGGCCCAAAGGGAAAATGAGTTTGACACCCTTGTATTAGGTTATTAATTTGATGTTGCTAGGTTTATATATGTTTCCATTTTTGCCCTACTGGAGTCTTATTTTACATGCAGTCACAGTTTTTGGAAAGTCCTAACAAATAGGACATATATATATATATATACACCCTAAACACCAGAGCAATAGAGGCCCAGATCTACCACACCAGACAAGACCCAAGGTGTAGGTTGTGCAAAGAGGCCCCTGAGACAGTCCAGCACATAACAGCAGGGTGCAAGATACTGGCAGGGAAAGCGTACATGGAACGACATAACCAAGTTGCAGGCATAGTGTACAGAAACATCTGTGCAGAATATGGACTGGAAACCCCGAGATCAAAGTGGGAAACACCCCCAAAGGTGACGGAGAACACCAGAGCTAAGATCCTGTGGGACTTCCAGATCCAGACAGACAAAATGGTAATGGCGAACCAACCAGACATTGTCGTAGTGGATAAACAACAGAGGAAAGCCGTTGTGGTAGATGTAGCAATACCAAGCGACTGCAACATCAGGAAAAAGGAGCACGAGAAACTAGAGAAATACCAGGGCCTCAGGGAGGAACTGGAGAGGGCCTGGAAGTTGAAGACCACAGTGGTGCCTGTGGTCATCGGGGCCATCGGGGCAGTCACCCCCAAACTGGACCAATGGCTACAACAGATCCCAGGAACAACATCAGACATCTCAGTCCAGAAATGTGCAGTCCTTGGCACAGCCAAGATACTGCGCAGAACCCTCAAGCTCCCAGGCCTCTGGTAGAGGACCCGAGCTCAGAGGATAAGAACCACCCGCGGTGGGTGAGAAGGGAATTTATATATATATATATACTGTATATATAGTGCCCTCTATACTAGAAAATTAGTACCACTGGAAAAAGTTAATCTGACTTTAAGCTTATACAAAGTCAATAAAGTGACAAATCTGAGATTAAAGTCATAATAGTTATTATATTTTCAGTGGCCCTATTGATCTTCCATATACACATCCTACAAATATGACTGATTTGTTAAATTGTCACTCCCCTGGACCCAGGAATGACAGCAGTACGGATGTAGTTAATTCTCCCCTCCATTTGGGGCGCTATGATAAACAGCCTTTCCGGACACACGCCTCTTAAAGCTCCCTCCCACTTGCTGGCTTCTGATTGGTTTGCGTCATAGGTTTACGGATGCTGAGGAGGCTCGCTGGTCCCCGGGCTGCTGCCAACAAGATCTCACCTTCGTTTGGTTCCAACGGTTGTATTTTTGGCGCAGTGAACCGTCAAGACTTGAGAAAGAAATGGCTCAGTGCTTCGACGCTGCAAAGGCGGACTCGTCGGCCAACGGAGAGGGTGTGAAGAAGAGGAATGTCGCTGTCGTAACCGGCATCACCGGTCAGGTAACAGCCTGCTGGTGCTTCTGGAGGCTCTCAGGCACTGAGTTGTCTATGAAAAATGGGTTAAAGTGAATTTTCCAGGAGGTCTCTGTATGCTTATGTTGGCATTCTCTTTGGAAAATCGTATTTCCGTGGTTGTGTGTCTGTTTGAGGCTCTCTGAGTAATATACTGCAGGGATATGCGTTTTAATGAAGTTTAGCTAGTTTTCGAATAACATCACTTCGCGTGTCACTTCAAAAAAGGCTGTGACGAAACAAGGAAATGATTATTATCAATGCACACAACTGCCGGTCCCATCCCATCCGGGATGGGAACAGGTTTACCGGCTTGGTTGTGGTGTGGAGGTGTGGTTGAAAGCAAACTCAAAATATATTCCAAAAGCAATACATAAGGCATATGCTTATGTGAAAATTAAAATTGTTCCTAAACCCCCAAAAGAAAACTAAAGTTCATTTTAGAAAGTGCTTTTTGTGTCTTCATTGCCATACTTTCATTGAAAAGCAGACTCTGTATTAACTCAGTAAAAAAAGGACTTAGTTGTCAGTCTTGTTGCAAACATTGAGATATATTTTCAATGTCTGAATCAGGATGCTGCATCTGCTTGTTCATGTGGAAGAGTTATAAATAGTTGTACAGGGATGGCTGGTTTTATATTTGATATAGTTGCTGCAGTGCATTTATGTCTTTCATTTGATTTTAGTTTTTGAACACACTTATATTTGGTTGATATGAACAAACAGCATGTTCAAGAAGCAAATACAGTCTGTTTATTCAAATTATTCACTGTGTTTAGAAGCAAGAACACTCCAGCCTGATATTGTGTTGTTCAGATTGCAGTCAAATAAAGACCTGACCCGTTGAGGCATGGACTCCACACTAGACCCCTGTAGATGTGATGCTGAATCAGGCTCCAGGTGTTTGCATTAGATTCTTAAAGTTCTGCAAGTTGTGTGGGGGGCATCTGCTGAAGTTGGTTACCTTCAAACAAACTGTGTGTTCTGATACTTTTTTGCAAGAACCAACAATTTTAGTAGCTTGCCTGATAGGTTCGGATAACATGCGGCGATTGGCCAATCTTGAAACTATAACATCACCTTAAGTATTTTCTAAGACTAAAAAATAAGTGACCGCTGCACTTTTGGAGATGTTTCTATAATACACAAATTAGGTAAAATTGTCTTGTGACTTAACTGCTAGTAGCAATTCAGAATAACCTCTCAATTTCCCATGTAAAAAGGAAATATTGAAATAGAAAAAAGCAAAATTTCAGAGTCAAATAGGAATCTATTCAAATAGGAATCTATTTGACTGAATAGGAATCTATTTGACTGTTGTGGGCCGTCTATTTTCTCCTAAATGATTTCATGCGGCCCCTGAAAACAATTTCTCTTTTGTGAACTCAGTTTCCAAATTCACTTGTAAATAAAATCACAAACATCTCGCAAATTTTACTCAAAATAACATTTGCTCAGTACAGCAAGCAGTTTAGAAGAAAGAGAGACTCGCGTCCCATTCCCTAAAGCTTTCTTCTTGCTCTATCAGAAAACAATCAAATCAGAAAAGTAGCAATTTGCAATTCTCCTCAATAATAACCTAATTGTTTGAGCCACTTTTTATGTTTTGGTTTCTCAACTTTGTTTATTTTCCATAAAATTGTGCACGGTTTGTTTAATATTAGGCATGTAGAAATAAAAAGGCATAGTTTTGAATATAATTTTTTTTAGAAGTTCTCTTTTGTGGTGATTTTAAACCTCATGGCAAAATGTTTACAAGGTCTTATTTCAAGGGGTATTTGTGTTAGTCTTTTGTTTGGGGCATAGGAAGCAGCTCAGTGTCAGATAACTGTTAGAGGTGTGGCCATTTCACCAAGCTTCCCCACCATGAAAAACTATACTTTTTCATTCATGATCATTCATCCATTTATACATTGATGCATTCATTCATGATACTCATTCATGCATAGATGCATCTATTCATGCCATTCTCAATATTATTGCAATATGAATGTGTCTACTCTAGCAGACTTTTATTTCAATATATGCTGTGTGGTACTGAAAGTGTCAATTCTTGTCTTTTCCTTGAAGCTAATGTATGATGAGTAGCTATCTTTTGTGCTACTGGATGGTCCTATTTTATACAGCCCTTTAATTAGGACTGGACAACATGTTTAGGGCTCTTTTCACATAAACCAAGTGAACATCCACTTTCAGTATTGTGCAATGGAATTGCTTACAGTTTAAAACCAATATTTATGTTGCATATCCTTAAAGTTAATAGTCATGGCATAATATATGTAATCATTTAAGACTGTACACCGATGACATAAAAAACATTGTCTTATTTTTTTTCTTTTTTAAAAGAAGTCAATACAACAACAAAATGCTAAATTTCATTTTAATTTATGATGGAGTAGTGTATTTTATTTCCCCATATTTGCAATGTAAAGTCAAAGTTCAGGTAAATCCATAAAAACGATTGGCATACTAACTGCAACACGTGGATTTAAAAGAAGCAATAATTAAATTAGGTTTAGTAATCCACATCATTTGGCCACTCGGGGGCAGCAGATTCAAATGTTCCTTCACAGAACTACTTTTTAATCATCTTTAATTTAAGCTGCTTCGGTAGATTTGTAATGGTCTGTATATTTTAAAACATTCAGATATTATCATTTTGAATTTATACAAATTTATATTGAAACATTTTTTTTTTATTAAGAGAAAAGTCTTCAATAAATTAAATAACACTTATACAAATGTTTGTAAATAGGGGAGACAGATTGACTATACTGGATTGAGGTGCTGCAGTTCGCAATCCGTTCATATCTACAGATGTGCATTATGTTACCTGAGTGACTTTTGTTCTTGATGTTTTTATACCTGGAGGCTGGAGTTTTGTCAATGTGGTTTCACTTAGTAAATGAAGAACTTGTTTTCACAATAAGCCTTACTCTGACGTGAGGCCAGGCTGCGTTCTATAAATATCCAGATCAAAACTGTGTCCGTTGAAAGAGTGGTCTTGTTTGTGTATATTTAAATTTCTTCATTTGGACTCAGTTCCTTTTATGTTAAATCTATTTGCAGAAAAAGTCATTTCAACGGGTGTTACAAAATAAACAGATCCAATTCATGTCCAACTTTTGACAGACTGGATCAGTCAACCACATAGTAACTAACAGTAGACAGGAAGATATTTTTTCAGCAGAAATAATGCTGCAGCAGAAACACAAATTGACAATCGTGTTGTTTTAATGTATTTTTATTGTGATGAGAGATATTTGAAGATAAAAGTGCTCAGTTCAGCCAACCTGTCAGGAGTCTTGGGCAAGAGCTGTTTAATCTCATTTCATCCAGTCATAACTTTAGACTTTCTTATGAAGTACTGTTTCAAACTAAGACTTTGTAGTAGACTGCAGGGCTACATGATATCAGGAAAATGTTATGATTGATTATAATTAACCCACGGTTTCCAATTATCACCTCAATATAATCATTTGCAATTTCAACATTACACAGATTAATATTGAGATGAAGATTTTGTCTCAATTTTTTTGCAAAGTTCAAGTGGACACACTGTCTCCCTAATTAAAACTGGAATCAGAATCACAGGAAAGTAGACTAAAAATGGTTCAATATGCCTCCCATTCTACTTTGAAACTCACAAGTAAACCTGCAGTTTGAAAGTGAATTGGTCTTCTCGGAAAATACGAAGATCTGAGGTTCTTTAACTAGATCTGTTGAGGGTGTTACAGCTAAGGAGAGGAGTTTAGCATAAAAGGAAACTTTAACTCTTGGTTCTTATCTGAACTCCTGCTGCAGAATCGCAAACGACTGGGTGTGCTTTCAGTTCAAACTGTGAGTAAATTTGTGGAGATTTTGTAACATTACTTTTTCACATTGTACGTAAATCATAAAGTAATGTTAGAATAACCTTATTGATCCAAGTTTAATGTCCACTTAACTTGATTTACTTAAAATTGAATGTTTTATAAACATTAGCCAAAACTGATTTATCTAAATAAGGCTTTTGATCAATCAGATTTCAAATTACGTTTTTCTACATTAATTTTGTTGTCAAAAAAGTGAAAAATTATGATCAAAGAAAACGCTAAGGCTAATTCAGTTTACATTGATGTTGAGGTCAGTTTTTAGAAGAGTTTTAGGGCCAGTCTCTGAGTAATTAGTTTTAAAAAGTTACAAGAATAAATTCATAATAATACCAAAATAAAGTCAGAGTACTACCAGAATAAAATAGTAATATTATAAGAACAAACTAGTAATTTTATGAGAAATCTTATCAGAACAAGCAGTCGTACCACAGCGTTAAACTGAGGAATGTTGAGGATCTTGTGTAGTTATTCTTTAGCATGTGTTTTGCAAATAAGGGAATACAATATCTTTTAACACATCAGCATGAAATTATTGTCAGTAGTAGAAAAACAAACAACTGTGTCCATTTAGAAGAAAAAAACACAGACTAGCCAGTCTGGTCACGTTAGATCTTGACAACTCTGTTGAAGTTTTTTTCTCATTAGAACGAGAAAAATTCATTTTTTCTTGTAATTTTTGTCTTTCCTCTGGTAACATTGTATCTTTATTCTGCTTATAGTATGATTATTTTGTCATATTATTATGACATTTTTCTCATAATTAAAAAAAAAAATCTCTTAGTGTAGCTCTAAAATCCACCCGTAAGCTTTAAAATAATAACCTTTTGTTCTTACAGCAAATCACAAGCGTTACGGTGAGTCAATGAGTTAGGGTTAGATTTTTTAAAGAATGTTTTCAAAAGACCAAATGATATTTATATATTGTATTAGTGTTTAATTCTTCACAATATTGCTCAAAAAGTGAATACAGAACACAACTGCCTGTCAAAATTTCTTATTTGCTTGTTAGAGCACCTGCATTTGAGCATGTGCTGTGTGTTGAAGCATCCACATGTCTGTGTGTAGCAGATGATGATCAGAGCAAATAGGCCTCAAGCTGTAGGAAATGCTATGGTCTGAAGCAGCAGCCGTCACTCTTAACGTTCCCAGAATGCGGCCCTTCAGAGGCGGCCATCGGAGCTCCTGGAAAGTCTCACGTTCCCGTGTTGAGCAGCACTTTTCCAAACCCCCATCTGCCCTCGCCCTCTTTAACAGACAAGAAGAATAACAGCATTAATTCATTTTTATTTTTCCCGTCATGGCATTACTGAGGTATACTGAGAGCTCATGCAAGAGGCATCTGGATACACCATCTCAGAAATCACACATTGGGCCCGCAGGAGTCACGGCGAATCCGTAAATCACCTCGCTAACTACTGTTCATAAATTCTAGGACAGCATGCTGCTCATTCGGAATATTTCTGAGCGTTGTCTCGGTGTGAAGTATTGGGGCCGAGATGGTGTGAGTTATAGGAGACCACCTGCGTGCCAAGCCGTAACAGCAGGGCCGTGCAGGGGGTTCTGGATGATACTTCAGGGTTACAGAAAGGACAGCTTCAAGCTCTCTGTGCGACAATAAAACTTTACTCTGCCTTTGAGCTGTTAAACATCTCTTTTCCACTCTGTCTGAGAAAACATCAATATGTTGAGTTTTGACCCCTCAAACTGTTTGATGTTACTCCTGTTCACCCTTCTGTCTTTGTTCCTATTTAATCCGCTCATTCCCTCCTCGCCTCCTTCCATTCGCTCCACCGTTAGCAACACAGGATAAATTCTGAGCAAGTGCCAGCAACAATAATCATAAAGCTAAGAATCCATGCGCACATCTCCTCTGTTGCTCATAATGGCTGCTGAAGGCTCCTTAAAGACTGATTCTTCCTCTGACAGAAGTCTGGCAGAGGACTTCTTAATGCAGGAGTAGATATGAGTTCAGCTGCAGTTGTAAAAATCTGAATTAGCTGCATGCTTGCCTTAGCTGCCTTAAGAGTGAAGTTTATCAACCAGCTTCTATGATAATTGGCACAACTATCTTTAAAATTACTTTATTTTCCCACCATCATAGAAAAACAACTCCTCTTTGATAGATTCAGTTGTTTTCTAAGCAGAAACATTTTAATGACGATTACATTTCAGATAAGGAAGAAGTGATTGGATTTTATATAAAAATGTTACATTCATTTTGCTACCAGATTAGATGTCTTGTACAAACTAGATTTATTGATTCATCAACAATATAAATGTAACCTAACAAAATGCTCTCTTCAGGGGGTTTTCCACCACAGGAAATTGCAGGCAGTTTTAAAGTTCCAAAGCATAATATTCTTGGCTGATCTCATGGTAGAAAGGCAACATGATATTCATAAGTATGTTTTCATAAGTCTAGAATTGTGTGAAAGTGAGAATGGCTGACTTTATTACATTGGAAGGAGCAATATGCTTTGGGGGAGCTCTCCCTGCTGCCATCGCACCACATTATTCCAAAAGGGAGAATTGCTTTAGCTCCAACTCTAGTTTATTTTTAGGACAGACTTCTTCTTGACTTAGTTTTCATTAGTTTACAGTTTGAAAAACATGTGACAAGGACTGTATAGGTGAACCGCCAGAAACTAAAACCCAGATTTAGCATTGAAGATATGCTAAATACTTGAATGACGTCATTATTCGTTTAAAGCAAATTTTCCTAAGTGGCTGTTAGAGACTTTGTAGTGGCATCCTGACTGATACTTCATGAGTGGATATTTACTTCTAGTGTAGAAATGTAGTGACTAAATGCTGTGCCTCTAAGAAGTATTCATTCCCTTGAACGTTTTACCATTTTTATTGCTTTAACAAATCAATCCAGATCAATAAATTTAGTCTTATTTGACAAAGAAAAATAAGAAAAACCTTTTAATATCAAAGTGAAAACTGATTTCTACAAAATAATTAATATTTGCAGACACAAATAAGTGATTGCATAAATATTCAGAATTTAGTAGATGCACCTTTGGCTGCAATCAGCACAAAGTCTGTGTGGACTGATCTCAGTCAGACTGCACATCTGGACGCTGTAATTTTCCTCCATTCTTCCCTTTGTAGCTGTTCAAGCTCTGTCACGTTGCGTGGTGGTCTGACGTGAAGAGCCCTTTTCAAGTTCTGACTAAATTTCTCTATCACGTTGAGATCTGGGCTTTGGGCAACTCCAGAATATCCACCTGTCATCTTCAAACCTTGCCTGTGTAGCTTTAGCTGCAGGGTTTCCCCCCAGTGTATTATAAACCTGGCAGCCCGCCATGCTTTACTAGCCCCCTGCCAGGCTAAGCCTTGCTTGTTTTTGTTTTTAGGAAGAAAAAAAAAAATCGCTTAATTTTTTTATTTATTAGTTTTGCAAGCGTCTCTGTTGCTCTGAGCGTTTCACTGGCAGATTTGTTCTTAACAAATATGTTTATAGAAGATAGGCTTATAATTGATGCATTTAAAGCCGGGAGTACGGACCAATCACACCGTTGGCACCTCTGCGCGTTGTCTTGCAGCAGCTGGATGTGGGAAGTTTACCTGCGTGCCTCCTTTCACTCAAAGGAGATGTGTGGATATTTACATCAACCCCCTATGAGGAATTATGTTTCTCTAGAGAACTAAATCTCCCATTTGTTGAGCATCTGCACAGTGCAGCGGATGTAACTCACCATGCAGGGCCGGTCCAAGGCTGTATGAGGCCTGGAGCAGAATTTAACTTAGAGGCCCCTTTTGGTGCTAAAACATCAGCACCTCTAACAGCTTCTGTGTTAGATTTAATCTGGGAGAGGGGTGGTAGTTTAATTGGCCAATCTAAAAGCAATAAGTTATAATTGCAGTTTATTAATTTGTATTTGTGAACAAACAGAGCTCAAACTCAAAGATTAAGCTCACAGCATCAGATTGTTGCTGTGGTAACAAAACAATCTAACTATGAATATTGTTCTTTGAACTTTTACATGGTAAACTTGCCAGCTCCATAAAATGTTACATTTAAATGTTAAACAACTTAAAATATTTTAATTTATGTATGCTGAAACCATTAAATCAAATTTAGCAGCATTGATAATCTCAATAAACAATGTTACATTTATGTAACTGTGGTCTGTGTTAAAATATTAATATTTATAGGGCATCTGGGGGCTTTATGGAGCTGCTGACTTAAATTGGATTAAACAGAAGTGCAAATAATTAATATTAATTTTAATTGTATTCTTTGATTTGTTGTTTTTAAGAATAGTTGTGGGTTTAAATAGCGTTTACTGGCAATGTCTTCCAGTAACATTACCCAGTAATATTTTTACGTTTCCTGTCTACTCAACATCTTTTAATACAAAACCCCGGTGGATCGCCTCGACGTCCCGACCACCAGGCTTAGCAAGTTTTCTGGGGGAAACCCTGAGCTGGATGCTTAAGCTTGTTGTCTTGGTGAAAAATAAGTGTTTTCCAAAACCTTTGTTCTCTGGGAAAAAAAATGTCCTCCAGGAATTTCCATATTTTGTATTTATTTTATCTTCAGCTTTAAGTTCAGTCCATTTGTGCTGTTTGTTTAGGTTTTTTGCCCCTAAAATTTTAGTCTGCGTTATGACCACATCTTATCTGTCCAAAGGACATTCTTTGAAGTTTTAAAGTTAACTTAGAAGCAATGTTAGCCCCTTCTCTTGGCATGACTTTAACCAGTTCTACCCTGTCCACTCAGCGAGATTTGTGTCCATTAGCACTTCCTGCACCATTATTCCCCTTTTCTTAACGACTTCAGGGGTAGCACAAACCGTGCCAAGAAGTGTAGTGTGCAGAATGACAAAAGTTTACTATAATTACTGATTCAAATTAGATGCTCTGCTAGTTTTTATGAGAATAAAAAAAAGAAATGATTTTAGCATGTCAGCTTTGTTACTGGTCACATGGTTCATACTTGAGATATATTCCTGGATTACATGTTTGATTTTACCTTCAAAATTAGAATTTTTGAAGGCTCATCTAATCAAGTTTGTAAGGTTACCTTAAGATGTTGGTATAAGAAGCAATGATCTTGCTGATTGATCAAACAAGAACAGCTGCTAAAGCTCAAAATGATTTCAATTTCTTAACTGGTAATTGACATATTTGTTTGAAATGAATATCTCTTCCTTCAGTCATTTTTATTCTTGATTTGCAATGACCTATGCTGTCACCTTGCTTGTTCAGACTGATGGACATTATAGGGACCAAAGCCTGGTGATAATGGAACAGTGTTTTGGGATGTAGGGCTAGGGAACAGACTAAGCTTAGGTTAATTATTAGGGCTAGTTTTGGTGTTGGTCACAGAAGGAATTTCTAACGTCAGTGGAAGTTGGTATAATGTCCTAGTAAGGTTAGAAATCCAAACCGGTGTGTGTTAAGGTCTGTGATTGCAGCGTCATTATGCTGTATCAGACGTAATTACAGGCTGCTGCCGTGTGTGCCAGCTTCTGCCTGCGGTCTAAAGAAAACACATTAAAGTGATTCATTTGCAGTCTGCACACAATGATGGATTAAAGCACGCCTGGCTCCTGTGTTTACATAGATGTATGCCTCATGGCTGCAGACACTTTCAGAGTTTCTTGCATATTGGACATAGTTTGGAGTGTTTTATGCTGGCTCCTTGGACAGGTGGCTTGATTGTGAATCAGACGCCACACAGAGGGGAGTGTATTAAAAATTATATTTTCCCAATTTTGCTTTTATACCAGGAGAGGGCAGCCAACTCTCACATTATTTCTTTAATCATCTCTGCTTTATTCATAAATATACATCTCTCATGTCTAAATCAGCCTGGTTTTTGTTCCTTCATAAAATTAAAATGTAATTTATAGTTTTGGTTTTGAAGTTTTATCTAGACTCGTGGAAATGTGAATGTCTGTTTTATATATTTTACCAAATTGCTAACTTATTAATAAAACATTAATAAAAATAATCATAGAGGACAGATTTTTTTTACAACTTTGGTTGGTAAAATAAAAATATATGCTCACAATCCTCACTTGCTTAATTATTTTTTCACACTTTATCTCTGCTTATTCTTACTTGTCTAGATTTGATTTGTTTAGTAAAAAAAAAAAAACTTGATCTGCATTTCCTGCAGGCAATATCTTTTTAATGCCTTCATGAGTTTTATACTTAGTTTCCAATAAGACTACTGTATGAATCATTTGAACCACTGAAGGTCTTCTTCAATCACTTGACCAGACTTTTATTTGTAGAGCAAGGTTATCATTTTGTCACATTCCTAAATGAACTTTTGGTGAGTTTGTGGTGTGGCTGCTGGTCTGACAGGTGACTGCATTACGTATTTGTGTGTATGTCTGCCTCTGTGGCTTCCAGCACACAGCTCCCCAAAACAGGAAACAAGGAGGTGAAGCCAGGGTTTATGGGATAATGTGGCCTCAAAGGAGCTTCTTGTTTAGAGGCAGAGCTGAAGCACTTTAAGCTTGTCTTTTTTCCCGTTTTGTACTTGCATGGAACGTTTTGACCCTGGCACAAGGACAGGAAAACATGACACCAGCTGGAGCTTTGAACGCTACTTGGATGGATGAGAGGGTGCCAGTGCTTAGAGTATCACCCTTGCTTTATGCAGAAACAGCTTTGGCATCCGTGCCAACCAACTTTCATGCTGCTCAACCTGCAGATCCCGGGAACAATCCTGAAAAGACAACATAAGAATGTAAAACTGAAGGCAGGAACTAAAATCTATTTTAATTACGCACCAATCCTCACAGTATTTGTTCTTAAAGTCATTCGTTTCTCTCGCACCACAAAGGATTGTGCCTTGGGGAAATGAAAAATATCTTGCTTTTTTGTTTTATTTTTCTTCAGTTGCTGAAGAAAGTGATCATTAAAAGCATTTGCATATGATTTGCAAAATGTTTTTGCCACACAGCAAGTACATGAAGAGTTCTCTGTCTTTTTAGACAAATTTAGTGTGGACTCTTCTGTTTGTATCCAGAAGGAAAAGATATACAACAAAGTTGATTATCCTTTAGGTATACATGCCTGAGAAGTTTTACAGCCACAAAACACTTCTAAAACATGAAGTGCTTTAGAATATTTTGTATATTTTGATCATGCTTTGAATCTAGTCAAATTCAGACTAGAAACATTGCTCTTCATGACAACGAGGTCAGTTTCTTCAATTTAATTTGTTTGACAACAATAGCACATTGTATTATTTGGACATCCAAAATAAATAAGTTTGTGAGTTCATGTCTACAACTTTTTAATGTTGTTGGCTTTCTGTATCACCGATAATCAGTTTTTTGTTTTTTTTGTCATTGCTACCGGCTATTTCTTTTTCTTTTTTCTTTTTCAAACACTCAAGTTGTTTACTTTATGTGTTTCAGTGAGTTTAAATCACCTCGTCATCTGAAAACTCGATCGCTTGGTAGATCTCAGGGAAACTTAATTTTAGTCATTTCAAAACAGGAGCTCATATAACCCAAAATATGTTGATGCTTGTCAGAGCTCAGAGCAGATTGTTTTGATCTCTCACTTCAGACTTGGACAAGAAGAGAAGCACAGGGCTGTTTTGTGAACCACTGTATGCATATGTGTGTGTTTGTAGTTTATGAAGGCTACCAATAGATGAATGCTATGACTTCTTAGAGTCTTTCATAGAGTGCAATTGGAAAGTTTGAGCAGGAAAGAAAATGTGGCAAGCAAATTAGACCTTGTTGACAGTGCTTGCTCACACATGGGTTAGCCAAGAGTTCCAGATTCATGCGGATGTTGCATCTGATCCCATGACTCTCATGATACTGCTGGGCTGTGTCATACAGCTTTCCTAAGGGTTGTTTCCAACATCACTAAAGATGTCATTGTATTTTATTGACCTTTAAATTATTTGATTTCTAAGTATGTGGAAAAAACAACTGAGTTATGAATTAATTTATGGTCATTTTTTTCCCCAAGTACTACGATCCTTTCTGGGCAACATTATGCCACTAAATCTGGCTATCGTGTTTCATAATCATCAATAATTTCATGCATCAACCTAAAAGTAAAAAAATATGTTTTTAATTTCCGACTACTCTAGAAAACTGAAAACTGTACTATGATCATTTTCTTTTTAATTTTTGCTTATATTTTAAGGGTTTTTATTACTTTTCATCAAATGAGCACGCCTGGCATTCAGTAAATAATCTTAGTTAGCAAATAGTACATTAAGTATTAAAGTACCTAATCATATTGAAAACTTGCTTCACACAAAGAAATGATTTTGGGTATTCATTTATCTTTCTATTGTGGTTCATGTTTCTGTGAGTTATTAGTTTCTTTCATGCAGTTATATGGTTAACATGAAGACATGATCGCCCATTGGCCATTCAAGGGTGAATTGTTGTGTTGTGATATGCTTTGCATTTATGGTATTTACTTACTTGTTTACATGGTCAGAGTAATGTACATATCTTACAAATTCTGTGTATGTTTCTGAAGGTATGTTGTTTCTAAGCTTATTGTCCTCTTTCAGTCTACCTGAAGTTTATACTGCATTGGTGACACAAGCCATTTTGTTATGCTGATGAATTGTATCAGTAAAGATGGCTGTAGTGTGCACTGTTCCTACTTTTCAGAGTCATACTTATTGTATTTGTGACTTGTTGAGCAATACAATACTTTAAAGTTTTCTGTTGCAAATGAAAGATAGATCAGCAAGTAATCCAAATGGAACAGTGTGGCTTCTTCTAGTTGTATGCATTATTCCTAAGTCTTGTCTTTCTTTTCAGGATGGTTCCTACCTGGCTGAGTTCCTACTTGCTAAAGGCTATGAGGTGAGAGAGACAGGTCACACACTGCAACCTTAAAAAGAAACAGATCTTTTTTCTTCAGACGCTCAGACGTCCTCACAGACGCATAAGAAATAAATGTCGATAGTCATGAAGGCCAACATCCACACAGCAACATTCCCTCGATAAGCAGCATCCAGCCACCTCTGTGGGAACTCCAGGGGGAATGATGATTTGACAGCTCTTACAGACACTGGTTCTCTCACACCTCGCCCTGATAAGACCCTCCTGTTGGATGAGCTCTTTCACCCCTGACTGTGGTGCTTACCCAAGGGTCCCACTAATTCTCAGGAAATTGTTGCTATCATACAGCATTAAGAATGAGGTCATCAACTTTCATCTGACGCTTGTTGTATTTTTAGGGGTCTTGCAGCAGTGCCGACAAACAAATATTTGCCACTAACAGATTTCTTAAGGAATCTTTTGCCTTTTTGGTCCCAAACAACTTATGACATCAGGTACAGATAACCTGAGGAAAAATAATGAGGTCAGACTACTTACAGAACTGTAGAAAACTCTGAGATGGAACTCTGACAACACAAAGAAGACTTAAATAAAAGAAACAAAATGGGGTACAAAGTTATTTTTAAGGTTACTGGACTTTAACAACCTAAAGTAATAGTCATTATTTATAAAAAGTTAAAACATGAACAAGGTGGAACTTTCCAAGAACTGACTGGCCTCCCAAAATTACACCAACAATACATCAATGACCCATTCGGGAGGTTTACCGAAGAAGCCATAACATCTGAACTACTGCTTGTACACCAGCATGTGCTCCTCTGAAATGGTAAAAATAAAATCCAAATCTGATTGAGCAGCTATTGGCTTGATTGACCAAGTCACTCATGTTCATGCTTACAAAAGGCACCGATGCGTCTGAATGAAGACAATTTTATTAAAGAAGGACAATACCAAATGGCAGTTGTTGCCATCCTGAATGGCACATCTAGAGTGGTACTGCTGGTTTTAGGGGCAATGACTTTTCATATCAGGCTGCCTAGTTTCAGAAAGCCTTTTTACTAAAAGAATTTTTTGGCACTAGTGGTTGTTATGTAACGGTAATCTGACAGGAAGGGGGCAGAGAAAAGGGAGTAAAATGCAGCAAAGGAGCCGAGGTTAGGAGTCGTATTTGGGACGTCCGCGTCTGATTTTGGAACCTCCGAATACACGGCACCCGCTCTAACCACTGCACCATGTGACGCCCCCACAAAGCTTTTTTAAGTTTGCGAGGGTGGCCATTTCTAATAATGGTCATCAGTGTTCCATGTGTTCTCTGTTTATTATTTCATGGCTCTCACTGTGGTTTACTGAAGTTCCAAAGCCTTAGAAATGACTTTTTAACCCATTGTTTCATCATCTTTACCTCCTTGAGATTTTTTAGCGTACTTCATGTTAGTAGGTTATTTCAAAGTGATGTGTTGATGCTACTAGTCTGGAAGTAACCAGGCTAGTATTTGTTAAGAAGACAGAATGGCTTGCAAATCATTTCGAATTTGATAAATGAAAGCATACTAGTACTGAAATTTGTTTCATAAGAAACATTTAGATGTAACACAAAAAGGCAAAAAATTATATATAAATGTGTGTTATGAAGAGCAAAAACTAGATAAGTTGCATAAAGACTATAACTTGATTAAAGAAACACTGACCTTCATCTTAATCTGCTTTTATTGCTCCATCTGCTGCCCAGCTCAGGGACAGCAGGCAGGAAGTGGATGAGCTCCAGCTTGAGGTGGTTGACTGATAAGGCGGTGTGGAGGGGGAAAGGGTGGCAATAAAGAGGAGTGCAGAGGCATGCAGGAAGAGCACAGTGAATAAAGGAAGTGAGGTCGGGCCACAGTGTCCTCCCACTAATGGACTCCCATTGGAACAGGTCCTGTTATCTTCCCTGAGCAGACCTTCCTCATAAAACCCCTATTGAATGTGGAGGAAAGATCACAGATCAGACGGCAACAACTAAACACCGAGCTGAAGTAATATCAGTATTTTGTAATGTAAAGTATTTACTGTTTCAGAAAACTTTTAGAAATAAAAGCTAAGCTGAATGAAGCAAAGTAAACAAGCTTATTCTATTTCTCAGCTTTTCATACTCGTGTGACATTTTTATTTAAAAAGCAAGCAAGATGTCTGGCTTTATAGAAACAGATCTTATTTAGGAGAGCAGTTAAAAGAAATGATGATTCTTACCAAGTTTTGGACCAAAGTTTCCAAACAGAAGAAGGAATCTGTTTCTTCATTACAGGGCAGGCTGACAGTGGTTGTGCCAAACTTTCTTTCTTAGGTAACTAGCACCAAAATTAGGTGCAGCCACATTTTTGACAGCATCATAAGTAACGTTCTGGCTTTTAGAGTTTTTTAAAACTACTTTCTACATAGGCACTATTGATTTGTAAATGATTAAATAAGTATAAATTTAAATTTAAGGTTCTTTATTTGAAACAAAATTGTACAAGATGGATTACTTACTAGATAAGTGTCAAAAGTGCTTCAATGACCTAAAATTTAAAGTTTAAAGGCTCTGAAGACAAATAAAATGACAAAATAAAAGAAAATATGAACTATAAGATGTCTTTAGGGATAAACAAGCCCAGAAGAAAGACTCTAAGATTAAGAAATGGTAACACCTGAAAAGGTTGAATGGTCTCATATTTTCTGTGGTTTAAATTTACGGCCAAGTATTATTTTGTATGTTTTATACTTTTTACTTTGCCAGAATAACTTGTATAAAATGAAGAAATTGATTTAGTAGTTGTGTCTTAGATCACATAATTAAGTCAGTTCATAGATATTAATTCATGAAAAAATTGTGAAGAAAATATGTAACTCGGTGGGGAATGTAACTGTGTAAATAATAATAAAAAATTAAAAAAAATACTCCTTATGAATAAGCCCACCAAATCTTTGCAGTTTCAGTCTTATCTGTTCTCTTTTTCCTCAGGTTCATGGTATTTTGCGGCGTTCCAGCTCCTTCAACACAGGTCGGATCGAGCATCTTTACCAAAACCCACAGACACATACGGAGGGCAGTAAGTGTTTTGTTGACAACGTCTGCACTATTGGTCCCAGTCGTAAACCAATTAGCACCAATTTGTGAACAACTGTTAAACACAAAAGGCTTATTTTTTTATATACAAGCTTCAACAAAATTTATCTTTACCTCCATTTGAATGTATGCTTTATCCACACATAAAAATCATTTTAGTAATTCTTTCAGCAAAAATGTTTTAAAATGATTGTTTTTGTGAAATTAGACTGACCAGCAAGTCATCTTTTCTGATTATGGTCATTTTCTGATCTATTTAAAACAGCACCGGAGGGTTTTACTCTTTATTTTTAAATGATTCTAAGATATTAATTAAGATAAATTTATAAAATATTCAAAATAGCATGTCTCCCATGCACCTTTTGATGAAAAAAACCATGTATGCTACTTTTTTTAAGACATGAAGCTACATTATGGTGACCTGACTGACAGCACCTGTCTGGTGAAAATTATCAATGAGGTGAAGCCAACAGAAATCTACAACCTGGGTGCTCAGAGCCATGTCAAGGTAGCGTAATCTTAGAACCATACCTCCTGTCATCTCATTGACTTTATACAGAAGTAAAATGCCTGGTATTTTCATTATGGCACTATAATCCCTGTAATGTCATTTGTGTGTTTAGAAAAGCGAATATAGGAACAAACGGTTGATGAGATATCACTGATGATGGGATTTGGAAAAATACTTTTCTCAAAGTCAATTTGGAAAGATGAAGGTGTTCCAGAAAATTTAAAACATGTTTTGGTAAAACTTGAACTGACATTGTGCTGTTGATGGATTGGTTTGCTAATCAACCCACTGCATTTATGCTGCATTTCAAGCGAAATGTGACATAAATTGTACTTTAGTCATACCACCAAAATACTTAAGAAAAAGGTGAGAGAATTTTTTCCAGATGTTTTTTTTTTTTTTTCAAATACAGAGATTTACATTATAAAAAAACATTTCTTCTCTGGGGAGCTAACGTCTGAAATGCAAAAAGCCTTTGAAGGCTGGTGGGACAGGAAGTAAAATGTTCTCGAATGGGTCAGTCTGTATAACAGTATTGTCTTTGTCTGTAAGCCTCACAGGGATCCCAGACGATCCGGCTGAACCGCCTCTGTCCCCTAGTGATCTAATTCACAGTCTCCACACAAAACTGATCTTCATTCATCTTTTTGGAGCAGCCAGGAGCTGACTCAGACCATTCATAAAAAGCAAAGAGCCATTTCTCGTAATGTAAGCTTGAAACTTTGAGTAATAGCTGTTCTTTATTTAAGATTCATCCTGAGTCTAAATTTAGACATTGAATTTTGTAAACCACAGTATAACTGGAAGAGCCCAGTCAGCTGGCAAATAGCTAAGTTGTGGTATCGTTCCTCTTTCTTGGTTTGGGGTTACAAAAAATAATGACCTGTTAAAAAAATAAATACAAACTACTGCTTGCTCTGACATTTCCCTTTCTTTCTGCTGTCTCTCATATAAGCTAATTCTAACATATGTTACAATGCTTGAGTTTTAGCTGATTGTTTGATGATGTCAGTAGTTTTCTTCTGACTACAGTATATTTATATTGACGACCTTAGATGATAGCTTTGACTTGAAGGCAGAAGTCTGTTTAATAACTGATTGGAAGCGACTATCATTGAAAAATGGTTACATAATCTCTATATTCTCTTTTCCCAGAGAGATTTTGAATCAGACTTTTTTATACTAAATTATATCAGTGATAAGGTACAGACGATTTAAATAATATAAATTTATTTCCTAGCATTATAATAGTTTTAATGTCCCATACATTTTGATATAAGGCAGTACAACATTGTAGCAGGGATTTCTGGTCGCAGGACTGAAAGCTGATTTATTTTTATTTCACAAACTTAAATGCTACATGTCAGTCAGTTGTTTTCCAACTCCATTTGGGTCTAATCCCCAAAATTAAGATGACTTCAAATTACTTTTATTCCCTTGAACTTAATTTAAAGAAAAAAAAAGTTCACAACAAATTTGTATGAGGATGGTGAAACAAGTGGGGAACAAGATCAATTTATTTCCATCTGTTCACATCCTTGTTAATGCAAATTGTGCATTCACATTTTTTTTGCTTTCAAGATGTTAAGCAAGAAAATAACAATAATAATAAGATGTCAGTGAGTTTAAAGGAAGAGAAAAAGAGAATAGGAGAGAATGGATGACTCCGCTCACCACATCCTTTGTGGTAAAAGGACAAGACTGCTCTTTCACCTCCCACATCCTTGGGCCACACACAGAAACAGGCCTGAAAATCCCCGTACCTGTACAACGTTTTCATTTTTATTTGTTTCCTCACAAATAAACCCTGCTCTGGTTTTGTTCTTGCCACTCTACCCATGCCGCACAGCCCAGCCTGCTAAATTACTGAGAAGTGGCATCCTGCATATTCCACACAGCAGCTATTCTGCATCTTTCTGTCTCATTCCCACCAGGTCTCTTCCTGCCTCTGTCTTCCAGGGAATCCTTTCTGATTCCTATAGCTTGAGCCTCTTTTCTGCTTTGACGTAGGATGTGTGGGTGTTGGTTTCCGCTAAAGAGGGTCATTATCAACAACAGAATTGAAGTTGTTTTCTAATTTTGCATGGGTGGAGGTGGACAGGGAATAGTTGAACCAACTGTAGAGTACATGAGAGACAACCAGATGTAGTATCCTCCAACTACAACAGAAAGGCCTTTTGTGCTTTTTCTTTTACTCTGGAAAGAAGTCTGATCTTTGTGCTTGGGACTGATTCCCAGTTTGGAAATCTATTCATACCTACATGAGAGACAGGCTTACTATTTGACAGTCTACAACAAATTCAACTACTTACACTGGGTAGTGTTTGTTTCACATCAAAAAGAATAATCATTTCCAAGAAGAACATTTATTCCTTCAGAATAATGCAAATCATGCAATGGAAACAACCATTGAGATGGGATTCTTAAAATCCCATCTGAAATTAATTTGGGTTATTTTCATAATACAAACTACTCATTTAAAGCATTTTACAAAAGACTAACATCCAATTAAAGCTCCTGTTTTATAGAAACAATATAATCACACAGTCGGATTCAAATCCTGTTATTTATTGTGCAATTAGGTGTGCCTTTCCATTTCTGATGGCTTCTTCCAGGAGGATAATGCACTGTGGCCCAGGCAAAAATCATCTGGAAGTAGTTTGACATTTTTTTAGTATTGTTTTATAAAATGTTTTTATTAAACCTTTATTTAATTAGATAAAAAACAGTACTGTGAATTTACTGTACTCCAGTGATCTCCCCAGTTACCAAATGTCAACCCAAAAGACCACCTTTAGGATATGCTGAAACAGAAGATTGGTATCATGGTTTTATCAACACATCTGCAGCAATTATGTACCAATAGCTTAAAGGAAATATCTAGTTGGTCTAAGCTCAGTATACCCATCTTGCTGTGGTAGGAACATAACAGAGTGCTGAAAGTAAAAGGTAAAAATACTTCATACACAACTAAACAGGACTGAGTTTGAGGGTGTTGGACAGGAGACTTACACTTAATGGCGTAGGTATAATAAAGGGAAATGTTTTCTTTTTCAATAAAATGTTCAGATGAGGTAAGACAAAAAAAAACAAAGAACAGTCACAACAACAGATGATGAATTTATGTTTGAGAACAAAGTATTCTGGTAATTGCACTCCTGAAATATGCATGAGGAACATTCTTAAATGGGGAAGTGCTCTTGCTAATGTGTTGTACATCTGAAGGTTCAGAGCAATCCTTTTGTGTTGTCCAAGTGACGCGCTTCACAGGAAGGGCACGGACAAAACCCTTGTTGCTGTCTACACACAATTTTTCCCACCTGCACCTGTCACAGCAGACGCAACAGCAGATTGTCTGAATTATTAACACACAAACAAAGTGACACAACTGAGGGTCACTCAGCTTTTAGGGAATATGTATATTGTGCCAAAAAAAAAAAAAGGTTTGCTCAGGGAATGAGGATGAGAACACGAACAAAAACCTTCAGTTTGTAAGAGTTCAGAACTGAATGGGCAATGTTAGAGACTTGGCTGCAAGTTTTTAGGGTCTTATGTTTGGTGGGTTTTGAAGACAAAGAACTGATCAAACTAAGGAGACAGACTTCTTATTTTGTTGGATACATCAGGTTGTATCCAACTTGACGTGAATAACTTCTTAAAGTGGATTACTATCTTCCCATTATCTATTTGGAGAATTCTTTCTCTTGGTTACTCTTTGGACTTTCCCACATCAGGGTTTGAAGAGGCTCCCTCGTCAGAGAAACACACAAGATTTAACACCCCTGTTTCCCATCAAAGTCTGCCCTGTTTGTTCGCTGTCGATGTGTTTATTGGCCTGTCTGCATTACAACCTGCCAGTTTTTCTTCAACATGAGAATTACAGAATGGAAAAGAAATGGAACTGAATTGAGCTGAATTGAACTGAATTGAGCTGAATGCAACTGAATGGAATGTAATTTAGTAGGCAGTAGTTGAATTTAACTGAGTAGAAAATCATTGAATCAAGTGAAATTGAATCTAGTGGAACTGAATGGGAGTGAATTGACGGAAGAGGATTGAATGTAACTGGGTAAACTAGAATTGGAAACAATGGAAATGAATTGAACTGAATTGAATTTAGTGGGATGGAATTGAATACAATGGGATTCATTTGGAAAATTATTAAATGGAGTGTGGATGTTTGATTGCTGCACAGAGGTCTGGAAGCCTGTGTCCAGTCTCTAATTTTAATGGGTTAGACCTAGATAACAGAAAGCCTCTTCGGCCTTGATGGACTTGAGAGTGAACTTGGCTTTGGGGAATAGTCCAATGTGCCAAAAGAAATAGGTCTGCTCAGGGAATGCTTTGCAGTTGTTTTGTGGGTCAGATATGTTGCTCCACTCATGAGTCAGACCTTTTTCTGGTTTTTGAGATGTTGTAACACATGGAAATATGTAGTGAGAGAAAAGATAAAGGGAAACAGGAAGAGCAAAGAGGGAGTTTTCTGAGGTCTGTTAACTAAATATACGGAGTCAATAAATAGTATCACAAAGCTATCTGTGATTGCATCTGTATCTTGAATCAAACCCCAAATATTCCACTTCAGCTGTCTTCCTTCAAGCTGTCTCATACATCGAAGCCAAGATAAACTGCAGATGCAGTTTCACTTTGTTGATTTATAGATGGCACTAGTGAGCCACTGCAGCTCCTTTGTGGCTTTGAGTCATGGCTTTTATCAGTAATAAAACAAATGTGTGAGAATGAAATGTTCTCTAATGTGCTCCTCTGGCATCACGGTTACTTCAATGAATAATTTTCATTTTTGAAATGCCATCAATAAAATCATAAAGGAAAAGAAAATACTTGCTTTGATGGAGGATTATTGCGAGTAACACCAACATGTTAAATATCTAAAGAGATATTTTCCTTTCATTGCCTTTAATTATGATCATAAAATAAAATAAAAAATCATAAAGGGAAGGGAAATGTGACGGGAAATGGCAAAGATAGCAGTTTACAAAACAATGCGACTTTTGGTATATCTTCTCTTTTTTGCTATTCTTAACTTTTTATTATACTGAAAGTTTCTCATTTTGAATTTTAAATTACAACTTCAACAATAGATGCACGACAAAGGTAAAATTGTGCTTTATATCTTGCATTTTCACCTTCTTGGCTATAATACACGGACTTAAAGGTTCTTATGAATGTACAACACAATTATCTAGAATTTAAGTTCTGTCTAAAGATTTAGTTGTTGATACAAAGTCTTAGATTTGTAAAAGTTGTTTTTATTTTTTTTCGTAACAGAGATTTCTTTTGGGGGGGTTGAAAATCACTATAGAGCCAACTAGTCACTTCTTCACACACATCTTCTGAGAGGGTAAATGTCAGTTATTGTTAAATTGTTAAATTGAATTCAAATGAGTCAAAAATTAAATATTGAGACATCTAAAGTGTAAAGCAGAGTTAACCAAATATTCTGGTTAAAAGATGAACTCATTCTTTTACGTCATGTACTTTATCCTTTTTATCTGTATTTTTTTTTTAGTTTTGTGCTCAATTATTTATGTAAAATATTTTTCTACATGGTATGTGATTGACAGTGGCCCTCGGCGTGTTTGTTGTTACGAGGCTTACAACAATTAACAGACACAAAGCTGGAATAGTTTGTGTTAATTAGTTTGGTTTGTGTGAGTTGAGCACTGAGGTGAGAAGTCTGTAACCAGGAATTACACAAAATATTTATTAAGCTCATCAATCTTCCTGTGCTTGTTGCTATGTCCTCCAGGGAAACATTAGGCAGTAATCGACCTTGAAGATCCACATTTGATCTTTTTAAATTATTTATCAGAAGCCGTTGATGTTGTGTGTTTTCTTTTGGAATCTTCTTCAGTTAATTCTAAGCGATTTGCTTTGAGAGAACATATTGCTGTATGTTGTTTTTCTTCTGGATAATTACACACAGAGTCTCAGATTTGATGGCTTCAGATCTTTATCAAATGTGCAAGCAATTGTCTAAATATGTAGTTACATAAGGGAGGTTGTTATTATGCCAAAAGAAATAATGCTCTAAATTGAAGACACAGTCAAAATTGTTTTTGCAACTATGTTTAAGTAAAAAAACTACATTAAACAAAACAATCAGGCATAATACTATGTCTTATTCTTTTTACATGACATTTGTAATATAGTAATATTAACAGACAATTCTGTTGGTGTTGGTTACTTAATTTAGGGCTGCATGATATCAGGAAAACTTGCAATTAAAACACAGTTGTTGAAACTTATATTATAGATTTAAGATTAATTTACATTTCTTTTCCTTTTTTTCATAACATTTCTTTCCTTAAAATTACTGCCAGCTATAGCGTCTCAAACACTAAAAATATATATATGACGTGAACATCATGGACAGTTTGAGGCCTTCCAATTGGGTAAATACATTTTTGACATGCAGAGTGGGAATGGATGACTCTTAAATTATGACATGCATCCATATCTTATGCAATATTGCATTAAAACAGTCCATTGCAATTGCTATATTGCAAACATGACTGCTTTTAGGTATCATTTTTCATGCTTTTGTAAAAGCAAAAACAAAATTTTAGTTGTATTATTGGAATAAACAACAAAAACAGTGATGATATACATAAAAATAATTTCAGTTTATTTGTTACCATCCTTTGCTCTGAAGGAAGACAATTTACTCTTGCTAACACTATAGCCACCAAAAAAAACTGGGTGACTGTGGCTCTATGGGAAGAGTAGTCGTCTTGCAGTTTGAAAGTTGTGGGCTTAATTTCAGCTGTCTCCTGCCACATGTTGATGTTTCCCTGGGCAAAGAACCGTACAAAAAATGCTTAACAATCTACAAATCCGTGTATGACTGTGTGCATTTGTGAGTGCGATTGAGTAAATGTGTCTCTTTTTACCATCAACTCTTTTGCATTTATAAATTTATAAATGCATGTCTACATAAATGGTTAAACCTCAGTCAGTATTTGAGAGGCAAGAAACACCTTGGAGAAGTTGACTGCTCATCACAGGACCAAAATAGGCAGTTTTAATGAAACTGGATTTAAATGTGGGACTTTAAAATCACCAGCTAACTTAACTTGGATATTTCTGAACTATGTGAGGACACCAAAGTACTTTGAGGGAAATATTCACAAAAGGTTCATGCAAACTCCACACAGAAAGGCTCCATAACATAGATTTGATCCAAACACCTGCCTGCTTGTGATGACATGCTGTATCAGCCACACCTGTACTAATATAGTATCGTATCAGATAAGATCACTTTGTATTAGCGCATAGGTACACCTGTGATAGAAGTGCCTGTGTAAAGTCATTGCCGTTCTGGTTTACACAAAGAGCACAAACATACTCAGCTCAGTTGACTTTAAGCTTTATTTTGTGTACCAAAGGATTTCAGTAACAGACTTAGCAACTTTATACTCACAAACAAAAGCTTTGTCAAGACGCATTGCCTTTTTATATGGTGTTTGTACTAGTTTGTGTCATTAGTGACAGTCAGACAGCACCCACTCATTATTATGGTTTCACTGAGAGAAATCAGTCTCTTGTCTTCGGTCGCAGACTCTTAATTACACCATATTACCAAACACCCATATCGGCCCTGACAGACAGCGAGAAGATGCAGCCTCGCTCAATCCCTCCATAAGTGACATAAGCTCATTACTCACAGTAAACATTGTTGCTAATCTGTGAACACAAGTCCTGACTTCTGCTGCCCTCTCTGCTGCATGCTCACCCCCTCAAAGATGATACACACACACTTCCCCTGCCGATGGCGAGTTGGGGCAATTCAGCCATCACGTATGGTGGTTTTCTAAGACCCTCAGTTAGATTCAAAGCTTTACTGTTCCTAACTGATTTTTTTTAAAAAAAGGGAAATTATGATGTTAACAGGAGATACTCTCTTAAGTGAGGTTGTTCTTGTTATTTTACAAGCTGTAAATTCCCTATTGAAGACATTTTGTGTCGAGAGGCAGTTAGTATTTCTGACTTCAGTTGAAAGTGTTTGCGGTGTCTACATGTTGGTCCATGCTTAAGAGCTTGTCTGTTGGGTAATTTAAGGGTTGCAAGCAACTTGCAAAATCTTGATGTAATGAGCTATGATCTCACTCATTTGAATGCTGTGGAATGATGATCCTGGAGCAAAACAACCATAGAGCAGAGGCAATGTTTGCGATGAGGACAGAGATGAAAGTTTAATAGGTTGATGAGTTATGGCATTAGATTCTAATCTTTATATTTGTAATTGTTTTAGTCTCTCAGTTAATAAAAGTGGTTCGGAATTCCTTATCAATGTGTGGAGGGCGCTGTTTTTACCTGTGTGTATTCATTAAAGTTTTAAATCAGGCTGTCATGTTTTTTATGAGCCGCTCCTAGACTTGTCTCCTGTCAACCAAACAAACAAGCTTTTATTCTCAGAGAGCGCAGGAGCTTCAGGTGCAATATGCTAAGAGCGCAGCTGCTCAACGGCATTCACATTTTGTTGATTTACAGGAATCTGTGATCATGCTGACAATTATGGATAATGCAAGATAAATAGAAATAAAGGTTAGAACACCTATTTAAAGTTAATTTTAGTTAATGGCCAGCATATTTATTGTGATAGTAAGATTCTTCTGAATTAACACGTTCTTAACTCAGTTTTTAACCATCAAATACTGTATGTGCAAATGTATATTTGCAAATATAATTTTTCTCATATTTAGACCTTTTTTAGTGCCAGCCTATAAGGCAAAACACAAAATAATGTGCTTGAGGGTTTAGTTTTTTTGTATTTCCAAGATCTTACTACATATTTGACAGAAACCCTCGAACGTTCCTACCTTTGCACCAGTGCTGGAGGAGAGTGCTAACATACAATAGTTTTGAAGTAGTTTTGAAGGCTGATGGTTGGCTATCATGAAGAAAGTTACACTACGAAGCTTACTGGAAATTGCATGTGCTGTAAGCAATCATCCCACTGTGATGAAACATTTTGTCTATAACATTCCTCTTGCTTCTACTGTTTTTGCTCAATATTTGTAAGTATATATCCAAAATGTACTGAATGTCTTTATTCACTTCTTCCTCTACCATTGCCAAACTACAACCATGGCACAGAAAAAAAATCAACATGATTATTCATAACTACTCCTTCTGTTCGCTGATTGGCCCAGTTGAAATTCTGCCAGAGAAATTGATCCTAATCGGAGAAATCTTAGATTAGGATCAAGATTTTGAAGCTCCCTTCAGTGCTTTTTTTGAAACACTGAAGGGAACTGAATGGAGCAAGATGAGAACTGAGCAGACTTATTTAGAAAGGCAGACCAGTATTAAATTAGTAAGGAAAATTTGATGGGATGAATGCCAAGCTCTTCTAAGTTTTACATCTAAAAAATGCATTTGTCCTTATCAGTTATTACATGAGTGTTTTATTATAGTCAGATACGACCCATCTTTGTGTGAAAAGACTAAATCTTCATATTTCGGTGGTGATTCTGTTGCAGTGGCTAAAGGACCGTCAAGGTTTTGCCTGTTTTTAAACATTTTCTGCTACAATCTCCTGCTAACTCATCCTGAACAAGTTGTCTGCAATTTTTCAGTTTTAGCATATATGTAATTCTAGATGTGTTCATGTATTGAAAATATGTGAAAGGTAATTTGGAGAAAGATCCAAATAATTATTTCTTTTCATGCTAGTTTGAAAAAAAATTACTGAAGAGACTCAAATTTATATTTTTAAAAAGAAGTTTATGGAATTGGCATAATATAAATAAATTTTAAAAAAGTATGTACGTGCTTTACTTTGCTCATTACCTTTATTACATTGTGTCTGTGATCAAATGATTTTTTTCTCTCTCTCTTTCTCTGTCATAAGGTGAGTGTTTGGCCACACACAGACTCTGCCGGTGCCTTTGGTCCAGCAGTGTACTCTTGCCAGACATATGAGTGGCAAATGGCAAAAAGATCATTAATCAAACTCTCAGCACGTGTTCATTGTTTCCTTCGGCCTTCCTGCCTTGGCTTCTTTCTTCTCGATTTTTCCAGCTCTGCTTCAGTGGAAAATATAGAGGTTCTTTCATTTAACTTGTCAGGATATTTCAGAGCTCTAAGAAATGTTATTTGTTTATTCAGGTGGGACAATTAAGATGTTTTATTTTTCTCTTAGTTACACATGTCTGTTAAAAACTCATATTTGTCCTTCAATTGCCTTTGAAAACTTGAATGCTCGTTTCCAAGCAGAGTCATTAATTCACACATTGCGTTCTTCACATGTCCTCACAAAAGGTGAAACAGGTGTGCTAGGGCCCCTGAAATCTGTCTGTTACCCTTTGCCTTTGGGGATGCTGTAGAATGACTGGTTAGATCATAAAATCTCCCCACTATCATCATTAATGTTGGTATCATCAGCAGTGACAAGAAACATCTCTGGCACTGTGAGAATCTAATCGCAAACTGAGATAAATGAGCTTGTCTATGTTATTTATGATGGCTGATTTTGTCACTGTGAAGAGGGGTTTTCGGTTTTCCACATAACCATCGATCATTTGTGCTGGCGTCTGGTAGGGCAAGTTATTCTGATGGACGGACAGGCTGAGGCAGATGAGTACTGAACTGTCAGGAGGCCTCCGACCTCCAACTGTTGACTTAAAGCCTGGAACCTCTTGGCACCGTACGAGCTTATTACAGAGACAGATTCCTGTAGTTGTTTTTGGTTTAGTGCAACCTGGTTTCCTCATCATTATTGGAAAAAATAAGGCAACACTGCTGCAATTACTTAAATTATCTTGAGTTGAAATATGTAAAACATAATCAGTTCTGATAGACGAGACATTTTCTCCGTCGTTGATCTGCACTGTCATCAACTTAATTGTACAAAGGAAAACATAGATTATGTTTCAACAATAAAATCTATCAGGTTTTAACTAGAAAAATTGTTGTTCAACTAGTATAATTTTCAAGTTTGTATAATAGGTTTTCATGCGACTACTATATCAATATTGAAAAAACTTTAATAGCTTTATTATAACATAATCAATATGTATAATGTAAGAACATACTATATTGTTCAAACATGAAGGGTGTATTGTTAGAACACAGTTCAGAAGCATAATGTGATATAGGATAATGAGGTTTGCTGAACCTCCCCAAATTTTCACATTTCAGGATGTTACTTCCCATATTTGGTATAAAATGTGGGAGTGATACCCATATTTTACAATAAGTACTACCAATTGTATTTTTAATGTAATTGGTATTGTATCATTAATACAATTGGTATTAATAAGTAATTAGTAAGTTTGATTTTCAGGCAGTTTAGTTAGTTCATCAGTTTATCACTTAGTTCAGCTTTAGATTTTGAATATGGCAGAATACAACACAGTACAGCTGAGTCAGGCATGTGCAGAAAACCATTTAGTTCAAAAATACCCCACAGCTGTTTTCTTTACAAAGAAACCATGGCAGGCCCCTTCTGAAGCGTGTAAACGGCTGTGGAAAGTGCCCACTTTGCAGATGGCTCGTCACAGACATGCTCAAACTGCAGTAACTGACCCTGAGATAGGTCTGATATGCCGCATGTCCTAAAGACGGTCAATTCGAAGAGAGGTGGGTTTGTGAGTTGGCAATTAGTGGCATCTACTAGAAAACCAAACGTTATTAGTCTGACGATCACTTATTCTCCTCCTTTTGCGTTCAGTGTGAGCAAACTCCAAAGAAAACACTTCAATGTTTTCTTTACTTTTCTTTTACTCTCTTCACGCTGTCTCTTTTACGCAACAGCATACACACACACTCTCTCTCTCACACACCCCCACATAATCAAAGTACTCAGAACTGAACATGAAATAGCACAGGGAGGAGTGGACCTCTCCATGTTTTATTTTTGTGTGAGAACTTGTGGAGATTGCATTCTTCTGTCTCTGTGTAACATCTGTTTTCCTTTTTTTTTTTGACATATTTGAACTTTGTCATAATGTAGCAAAGGGTTTGAGCCCTCTGACATTTCCAGCACTTTGACCATCCTTTCATTTAATTGCACACATAATGAGGGAGAAAACAAAAGAACTGGCCAGGGCAGGGATCACTCTTTCCTCTGAGGAGGGTAGTCATTTCTATTCAACCACCTGGGAATTTAAATGTTCCCATGATAAATCTTTCCAGCATCCCAGTGCCACTATGTGGTTATATCAGCTTTGGCATGAAGCTGAGCTAGCAATCTCAGCTCGGACTGTTTATAGATGTGTAGTCAGCCCAGACCACCACAGCAAAGAGTTTACAATAATATTCTTCAAGTGATGCCTGTTGCAATAAAAGTGTCTCGCCTGGTGCAGCAAAACCAATGTGTTGTGCTGATCTTATTATTCTCAAATTAAAGAGTCGTGCTCCGGGCAGCAGGGCTATAAACTGTGGAACTTCAATAAAACCAAATTCCCCCCCTTGCCAGTTGATTCTCTGCCATTGAACACTCGTGTAAAATGTATGTGTATTGAAAAGAGAGCTAGCTCAGCATGCTGAGACATTTTGTTTCCACGTAAATTTAATTCAGTTTACTGTTTATTGGTTGTATAAAAGCCACAATTCTGACCTCAAATGACATTTTAATGACATTTAAGTATGCTGTTCCAAGTCAAGTAACATGACAACTGTGTCTATTAACGGCAAAGTTTTGGATTTTAATCAGCTGGGGTGTGGTTAAAGAGCAAAGTAGAAAGATGATACATTTATGATATGCAGCTTAGCTAATTAAGGAATGTTGAGACTTGACATTTTACCTTCCCTATGGTATGGTACATTGATGGAATTAATTATTTTGGGGAAATCACTTGTGGAAGGTAAATCCTCATCCTCATTTTAGAATAACAGACAATAATTACAAATAAATTGGCTATTTCTTAATTTTTTAAGGTAATTCAAACATTTTCCCTAATATTTTTCACTAGCTAGTTATAGTAAATTGGGCATTTTAATCATCACATTTGACATTTTGATCAAATGTCACAACCATGCAAAGTCTATACAGACACAGAAAACACATAGTTGGCAGACATTTGCAAGAAAGTGACAAATAAAAAAATCCCAAATTTCAAATTGAAAAACGTAAGACTGAAAAATGTTTTTAAACCCAACTACTAACAATTTCTTTTGATTTTGTTGGGGTATTTGTTTGAGATAAAGAACTCTGTTATAGTAAATTACTTTTTTTTCTGTTTACTGTTTTTGTTTTCTGTTTACTACAAAAATATAGGTTTTTACATCTTTAATAGTTATCTTTAAATATGTTTTTAAAGGTTAAAAAACATTCTTAGCCTTTAGGATAATAATAAGTGGCATATAATTGCATCTAGTGTGTTTTAGTGTCTGATAAAAAACAAAAACAAAATTTGAAGTAAGTTAAACAAAAAAATGGTTGGAAAAGTGTACTTTGTTTTTGCCAAGTTATATGATGTCCAGGAAAATGTAGTAATTTGAAGAAAACAATTGTGACCAGAGCTCGGAATGTCAAAGCATTTGTGAGGTCCATCCTCGGCGTGAGCCTCCACAGCTGCTGATGCCTGCCAGTTCAGAGAGGTCTGGCTCTCCGTCTTTTGTTACCGTGGATTGTGTTGTAACTTGTATCGTTTTGGAAGCTGAGCCCTCGGATGGGGAGCCGGGGGAAACAGCTCGGGGCCAGATGTTTCTCTCTTTTTCTGCTCCTCTTTGACATGTCTTCATTCAGTGTACATATATAGACCCTTCTTAGGTTTAGGAGACATGAAGGCATTACCAGAGTGTCAGTCACCACCTTACTGCCCTTGGGGAGATCTACAGGAACACTCACATGCTGTTACATGGAGCAGCTATAGGTAACTGCAGTGCAGTCTTCGTGGTTATACTCGGTTCTTCTCTCACTTATTAGCTTCGACGGGTGGGTTAAGTAAGAAAATATGCCCCACCAAAACCACACAAGAAGACTCAGCACCACTGCTCCTTATTCTACAGATTAATGGATCTTACTGCAGATAGTTCTGTATTTGATTTAATTTAAAATTATTAGTTAAAACCTTTAGAAATTAACCATCAGTTAATGTTTTACTGTCTTAGTTTGGTTCTGAGACAACCTTAGTCTTTACGATAAAAGGACAGATGTATCTAGAAATACTAGTTTACCACTTAAAGGTTTCTCAGGGGTTGAAAAAACACAAATGTGGCTTTGGAAGCCAACTGAAGAATTTTTTTTATTGCTTTTATAGGTTGTAAACAGAAGTGGGTGTTTCTGGGAAGTCTTTTATCGTATGTGCACAGCCACACCATATAAATATCCCAGTAATTATAACCTCAGTCACAAAGTTTAACAGTTTATGATCAAAACTATTGATACAAAATAAACCTTTAACTTTAAGGTGTCTGTTAAATGCATTATTTTACAGTTTAAAGGCCAATTTACACTCTATTATAGCTTTCTGGCTGGCTTTGAAGTATGAGTAATAACATATTGACCATGTGTTATGTTTTTTAGGAAGCCTCACTTTGAAACAAATAATTGAAAACATGTCAAATATTTAAATTTGTAGTATTTAAACAATAAAAACAGTTCATAGACTCATCATGGGCGTGCACGTCGTATAAATGTTTTGTCTGGACGGTGTTTGTTCCAGGAAGAAATGATTATACAGCAACAAACTGCCATAATATCTAAAGACACAAATTAGGTTCAGAATTTTAAATTTATTGGTGACTTTGACTAAACCATAGAGAATGAAACTTACACATGCAGGCTTAAATGGAAAGATACATTCACATGAACACTTTTAAACAGAATGACACCTTGAAGACACTTATATTCAATCATCATGATTTATTGGAGGTAGTGGTTCATCTTTGCCAGCATAAATATGAGATGCTTGGTGGCTCTAGTATCATTCACAATTATAAGAAAATGAGGAAGTCTAGGGAACTTGTGGTAAGGGAAAGTTATGCTGCCTCTTATACAAGGTGGAGGGGGAAAAGAAAGAACATTATCTCAATTCCTAGACACAACTTAGCATTCTGGCAGGAATTTATAAGGCAGGCCAACATTAGGCTACTAGAATAGATGTTCTATGTTGTTGAAGCCCATGATGAGTGGCTGTTAATGTACTTCTCTCTAGAACTGTTGTTTTTGAAATAGGGTCCAAACACTACGTTTGTAGTTAGAAGTACATTGTGTAAGCATATCTCTCAAACAGAGGTAAGGTAAGGTAAGTGTATTTATGTAGCACATTTTCAGCAGCAAGGCAATTCAAAGTGCTTTGGAGGATAATATTCAAACTAATTAGCTTGAGTTCAATAATTCCTGTACAGGATGGGAAGATTTTTTTTTCCCAATCTGATTGTTTGTTGTCAGAAAACAGTGTATTTTTAGACTTTAAAAAAAGAATGAGTGAACTGGAGCAGTTTAGATAAATTGTAGGAAAACGTATACATATATTCAAAATAATTCTGTTTATAGGACTACATTTTTCTTCACTTTTACATTATTTTACCTAAATTTGAGACCTTAAGACAATTATTTTCTGTCCATTACTGTATTATATCTTCTCAAACAGCCTATGTAAAGCCTCCACCTTGAGGTGTGATTGTTGTATCTGCAAAGACATTTAAAAATCCTGTCATAACTTAGACGATAATCCCATCCCGAAGGACATTGTTGAAAGAGCTGATGCTGTCAGCGACTGTACATGTTGACTGTTTAAACACACTGCACCAAGACCTATTCAGACAATCACAGAGCTTTTACACACTCAGAAAACAGAACAGAAACACTGTAAAAACCATCAACCTCAATGAGCCCGTGATTAACTGACAGGAGTGGCTGCCAGCACAGACTTGGCAAAGCACCAGCGGTGTCACTGTGGTATGTTGTTGTTTGCTTACATGTGTAACCGCACTAAGGAGATCGTCACAGACACAATACTAGCTCTCATTTCTCTATGTGAGCGTCTGTTGATACTTGCTGTAAGATTGGGAGATGATCCATGACAGCTACGTGACTGGCAGGTCTCTGCAGAATCCCTCAACTGTCATTTTCAGTGGGAGAAGAACATATTCTTATGAATTTCAGCAACAACTCTTCACCTGAAAGGAAAAAGGCACGATTATCATGTATGATAGAGCATTTTATATCAAACAATTCTGATATATTTGTAGATTTCTTAAAATTCAACCACCCACTTCTAAAGGTTTCGTTCTGACCCTTATTTGTTTTCTGTGATTCCATAACAGAAACCTCTGAGAACATATGAAAACTGTCTCTGTGCTTGTTTTCCTTCAGTCTCAACCAGACAGGACGTGAACACTGGGTGATGAATATGCAGAAAAAGTGTAAAGCATCTCTACAACGGAAGAGATTTCATATGCGAGGCCTTGAATGGCTCTCTGTGTGCAGAAGCACTGTACCCATTCCCATGCGGTAAACGGGTAAGGTGACCCAGGCTGGACAGGTTGCGGTCAGCCTTACCGGGAAAGCGGAGGGTTTAAGAGTTGAGGGTTGTTGTAATTTTGGCTGCTTGGGCGGAAGAGCAGTGTAGAGGTGAGGACAGAGAACTCTGTGAAAACATAATTAAGACCGGACACAAGATACGAGTGTGGACTTACATTCGCATGAACCGGTTGAGGACCAAAACATGTTGGAATCACTTGATCAAAGGACTTTTAAATTACGAGACAGATTTTTAATGGACAGTCATAGATGGTTATCTCTCTTCATGCAATACTTTGTTAAAGAATACTTTTAACACTGGCAAACTTTTTAAATGAAGTAGTGCTTGTGTCTTTCCATTGCTGCTCAGTCCCTTTCTGCTTCCATAGCTGTAAACAAACCAAATTGTATCAGCATTCCTGAACCATTACTTTGTGAGATAACAGTCATAAAAATTCTACTCGTGAGATTTTCGTCTGAATTACTATTTGCTCCTGTTGACTTTTGAGTCAATAAAATCACATTCATGTACAATACAGAAAGCAAACACAATTAAATCATAAATGCGTATCAAATTAGCCCAACTTGAACTAAAAGCCTCTTAGAATAAAATTGTCATCAGCTGCTTTGTGAAAGTATCCACAGTCCGGTTTTTAAAAGTATTTTAAGTACAAACTATACAGAAGGTTTGGCAGTCTATTCCACTGCCTGAGTGCAACAGCCTGGAAAGACTGGTCTCGTGGAGTTTTGATAAAATATTGTTTTTCAGTATTTTTCAATTTAAATCTTCTCCAAGTCTTTTGATAGTACAGTCATTTTGGTTAACTGTCTTCACCAGATCCTAGTATAATTTTTATGTACTCGAGTACAGTTTTTTTTTTCTTTCATTTTTGACTGGACTAGGCGTTGTCAGACGCTTTACTGAAGGAATGCATATTAGTTTGAACTGTAACTTGAGAGTACGTCCCAGAGTCCTCCCTGCTGGAGTTTCTGTGAAAATAATCGAGTTATGTTCTTTAGCAAGCAGCTGGATAGCCAGAGGTTGAGTTTGTGGTTTCGCCAGGTTGCTGGTGGATCGTGGGATAGTTCGGGTCAGCAGACTTTCTTCTTACATGTGCTCATGTTGGCTTATCATTTTCCACTTCAGCCACAACGCTCTTATAGCCACCTAATTGTGTGGCAGTTTTGCAATATAGTGAAATACTTCCAAATTTCATATCCAAGCAACCATCCCCTCATGTTCTCTTTTGGGGATTGCATTGTGGTTGTTTCCCCTGTCCTTTCCTGAAAGTAATCCTGTTACATGTTTCTTTGACTCCATCTTCCGCTGATATTGGAAAAGCACTGCAGGATAAAGGAATCTGCTGCCATGCATAGCAAAGAAAGGCTTTCCACTGATATCCAAAACTTCAAGCAGAGCACTTCCCCTTCCCGAAAAGCCTTCCTTACCACAGGCCTCCTCCAAAGACCAGCTTCTCAGCAACAGTCCGCCCCGGCATGCCGACCCCTGTTCCTGCGTTCCCGCTCTCGTGAGCTAGGCAGGCGGAGCTGGGCTGGACTAAAACTCAGGCAATTGTCTTCTCCTAAGCTGTCTTTGTGCTTTTGAATGTGTCTTTGTGTGTGCGTGCATCTCCACGTGGATTTGTAAAACCGTGAATCGTGAGTTTCTGCTGATGATATGCTGATGGCATTTAAGGCCATGTGACCAACAGAGGGCCACACACAGGAAAGTGTCCACTGTTCGGGTAATAATGCATGAGTAATAGGGCAGTGGTTTCGGAAAAGATTATGTTTAAGCCATTTGAATGTCAGCAAAGACAAAGTACAGCATCAACCTGTTTGCTTTCTACAATAATTCTACAATAATTACATTGGATTAGAGGAAAATACAGCATGAGTAGCAGAATGAAAAGAAATAGCTTTTGTTGGTCTATTGAAGCATATTAATAAGAACAGAAGAATGAAGAAGCATCATACAGAATAATTGTAGCAAATTGTCACAAGAGAATTGATCCAAATTGCTGCATTTCAAATGCCTCATGTTCCCACCAAACTCTTTTGCCTACAATTTATATAAAATACAAACTTCAGGTGGTCAAATAGAGAAAATTTGTCACCATAAAGACACTATCTCATAAAATCAGACTAAAAATATGTATTTTTTTCCTCGTTTTTCCAAATAATTACTACAGCTACACTCCATTCAGTAGCTTGTAGAAGAACCTTTAGCAACAATAACTTGTTAATCCTTATCTGCCTGTTTAGGACGGTTCCACATATTGTTGTGGATACATTTTGGTCACTCTTTAGTGTGCTTTTTCACTTTATTAAGGCCTGCAGACATTCGTGTCTGCACCTCTGTCTTAAGACTTCAGCTGTTGTACAGATGGTCTCACATTTTACTCAGGAATATGTTGGTATACAGAGGAGTTTGTTGATGTCCTTACTGCAGACTACTCTGGTCCTGTCAGTACAAAATAAAATAAAATAAAATCATAACCCCTCCACCACTGCCCTTGGCAGTTTGTATGATATATGTGTGAATATCCTGTGTTTAACTTTCCTCAAAATGATGTCGTTTGTTATGGCCAAACAACTCTACTTTACCATCACCCATTTAAAAGACATTGTTCCAGAGTTGCAGTCCTATGTTGTGCTGCTATATTATTAGTTTTGATAAAAGATGCCAACTTTGTCAACCCTTCTAAACAAGCCATTCTTACTTTCAAAATCATGCTGCTATGAGTTTTCACATTTTTCATGCTAACTGAGACCTTTTGAAGCTAAGGTTGAACTTTTGGGTTGTTGCTAAGATCTTTTGATCTGATATTTGCTGGGATGTCCACTCCTGGGAAGCATGACAACCATCTCAAATGTTCTCCACTTGTAAAAATTCTCTCTATGGAATGATTGACTTCAAATAGTTTGGCAATTACCTTACAAATGGCTTGAAATAACAAGCAGATGAAATGTCTAAAATCAAACTCATAAAACACGCGGCAGCAATTTGGAAATAATTCTGTTCAATTATTTAGACGTTTTTCTTTTGCATCTATATGCTTCAAATACTTGTTGGTGTCTTTGCAATGTTGTCTTCGGACTTGATTCTGTGGCTGGACTGTAACTTTAAGAGTTAACAATGTTGTGTCAGAGCAGTGTCAAACCTGTAGGCTATCTGAAGCCATTATAATAGAGATAAATGACAGAGATTAAATTTCCATCTCTGCCCAAGCTCCACAACATTATGTTAAGACTGATGACTGGTATTAACGTGGATTACCGGCTGTGTGTGTCTGTCTGTTTATACACACTGAGCTAATTTTAGCCTTTGTGCAAATATTCTTGTATTTACAGGCCTGTTACACTTCCTCCACACAGCACACAAACGTTCAGGTCACATGTGAATGTTTCGTAAGTTATGTCTCTGTGTGAGCAGAATGAGCTTTAGAAAGCAGAATTTTAATCGATCATTTTTTATTCCCTTAAATTGTACATTTTGTATTTTTAGACGGATCAGAGTGGATTTGGCTAGCCCTCTTTTAAAAGTACAGGTCTGCATGCTGATCTGTGGGCCTGAACCTGAGTCACCTGTTTTAAGTTGGACAAGAAAGTTTAAGTGTGATAGCATTCTTAGCAAAATTATTACATTTTCCTTTTTTTTTTGTATTTTAAGAATGCAAAAGATGATGTTACAATGAAGTGGGTATTGTTATGCGAGAGAGGAATGAAACAGGAACGTGGAGGGGGGGAGGCGTTGAGATAAGAAAGTGCTAATGTCTCTAATTCACTCCAGATGAAAGCTTTTGGGCTGACGGGGTTGGGATGAATGAGAAATGTCGGCCACGCCTACATCACACCATTTTTTAATGAGTCTCCTAATGTTGAAAGATGGGTTGTAACCATAGAAATAAAGAGCAAAACACACATGGTCACAAACGTGATCTCCTCTAAAGTGTAGGTGGTTCATTAGTCTCATTCAACCATGCAGTCTTCACTGTGTTTTTAATTTGTCTTTGCGTCAACAGTGTCCCAGCCTGAGGAAGCTTCAAAGGTTTCTGCGTCACGGTTTGATTACATACTCAGGAAATTAGATGTAGGAAATTAAACTTATGCACTAATTTTCACCTGTTTAACCCTTAATTCTTTTTTCTCAGTATTTTAAATTTTGAAAGGAATTTCTTATTAATTTTAAGTAAGAAATTTTGAGCTTTAGAGTTTAGATGAGAACTGTATTTCTTTGCATACTTTGAAGATGCACATAGATATGTCTAGGTAGATATCTTTATTGGAACTTTTTTAATTTGACATCTGGTTATGAGTTTTTTCTTCCACATAACATAAATCCCCATATTTACACTTTTTTCAAATGGCACCAATCAGACATCTTTAACTGCTGGATCATAAACTGGATCCTGCTTGTTGTCATGTCTACGACGGTCATGCAGCTGTTGAGCTGTTTCTGTCCAGGGGGTCCTGGGTGGACTCAGAGAGAGGTGTGAGGATTCCAGAAGGCTGTGTGAATCCAAAGCCATAATTCCCATGGTGTAACAAAGTTCCACAGTGGAGTCTTCAGATGACCTTTTAAAATCAAATTTCATGTTAATTTAAATACCAGAAAAAATATTAACACTACAAAAGCAAGTCATTTAACAATTGGTCCAGTCCAGCAAAAACAATAGTTATTTATTTATTTTGGATGCCAGAAGGCTAAAAAAGTTTTAAAATCTCGCTCTAAACCTTAACGTCTGTTTGTCTGTGTAATGAAAATAAAGGTGGCGCCTTTTGCTTCAAAGGTGTGCCATACAAATGTAAGAATGTTATGAGAATGTGTCCAGTTGACAAAACTATAGAATAAAAGCAGCAAGCTGCAACAATAACATCATGGAGCATAGTTTACAAAAAGCAACAGCAGGGCAGAGCTGTGTTTCCACATGGGAAGATTAGGGTCAGGATTTATATCACTGACTTCCGCTGCTCACAAGGAGGATATTTATCAAGTGAACAGTGCGGGATGGGATGTTTGTATGCACTGCCAGATGGAAAGGAGCATGGTGGATGTTGGTGAGGGAAAGATGTTTGGGAATGATGGAGTAAAGAGGGGGAGTTGCTAGAGAAGAATGCATCAATTTAAGTCATTCTGAATTGTTGTCTATGTTATCCGAGTATTGTGTACATCACAGCTAAATGGACCAGCAACAGCTTTACTTTAGGTAGCTGGAGAAACAGAAGACCAGAATGCAATAGTTGTCCCTAAGGTCTGGTAAGGAGTCTCATGTATGGGAGGTTTTTCATCACCTTTACAGTAAAACCTTACTTTGAAGTAATGGTCCTGCTATGCTGATTAATTAAAGTGTTAAGAGTTACACTGCTGGGGGAAGTAGTTATCAGTTGTTGGGGATAACAAGGATCCATCAGCTTTTTAGTTACCTGTAATGAAAAACAGAACAAAATCCAGTAAGTACATTGAACAATTAACATGTATTTTAAAAGTAGGACAGAATAGAATGATAGTAGTTATAAAAACATCAATGAAAATGCAATGAAACAACAAAATAGAATACATATTGAGTAAGCCACAGAAATGATGCATTAAAGCTATAGTATGTAACTTTAAAAAAAAAAAATGTTTTTTTTTACATATTTGTTAAAATGGTCACTTTGTCATGACAGAATAACATGAGATAATCTGTGAAAAAAGTGAGCTTTGTGCTCCTACTACCATCTGAAATACATCGCTCAGTTAGAATCAACCAATCAGAGCTGGGAGGAGGGTCTTAGCACTGTCATTCAAGCTTGTGTACATGCTGCTCACACCTTCCCCCTTGCTCTCTGAGATGCTGATTTATTGTTTTTCCCAGTTAGTAACTCTTAATTATTATTAATTATTCAATTATTGCAAGTCATATTGCACCACAGTATTTACTCATATAATATTATACTAATATCTAAAACTTGTCTGTGGCTCAATTTTTTTTTTACCAGTGTCTTCTAATGCATAAAGTCTTCACTTATTAGCCTATTTCAATCACAAAATCCATTAGTCACTTTAAAAAACTGATTTTCTTTGAAAGCTACCATACCCAAAAGAGCAGTCGCACATTAGGTTTTTGATGAAAAATGCCAGTCACTTTAGTCCCTATAGCTGCTTGCTCATTTTGTGTGGATATGTGGCTGTGTGTGCATAAGTCTTTTTTGTAAGAAAATTCTGTATTAAAATGTCAATAAAGATCTCCAGGATATTTTGAACTTGTGGCCAAATTTTATAAACAAGATAAATAACAGTGACTCAAACAAAGAAAGGTGATGACGGTGACACTATTACAAACCTCTCCTGGGATCTCTGTTGTGAAATTCTTATGAATTATCACAGATACCAGAACCCTAGCTGCATGTCCTCACATAATGAGGACTCCTCCACTGAAGCCTCCTGGGCATGACCTCAGCTCACCGCTGTAGGACCTGTTGCTATGTTTACGCTTGTATTTGCGATTGTGGAGTAGCAATAACTGATTGGTGGTAAATGTCTTCAGGGAAGATGAGCAGACTGAGGGAAAGAAAGAATGTGAGGCTTCTACAGTTCTTGAATGACTTTTCCAGGGAGTTTCTATTCCTGGCTCTCTGATCCATGGAACTGATGTTAAAGGAACGGAGTGTACAAATCCACCTCTGCTGTCTGCTCTTCAAATGTTAAAAAATATTATCTTCGAATAACCAACAGTGGACCGCATTATGCACAAAAGGAGATCAAATTGAGAAATGAAAAATTTGTTGCCATCATAAAGCCTTTTGGCATAAAAGTGGTTGACTTGATGAAGCTGGTTGGTTTCCTTTCATTCATTCAGGGCTTTCAGAGATTATTTAAAACACTTGTTAATTGTGTTGCTGTCCATTTGGTCTTGTGTATTTCTCGATCCTGAAGTCATTTGTCAGCTGTTTTGTCTGGCCTGTGTTTTTTTTTTGTTTGTTTTTAGTGTGCTGAAGAGTAGTTTCAAATTATTGTTCTATATCTGTCCATTAAAATAAAGCTACAATAAAATGTTTTGCTTTTTTTCTGTGTATGCAAAAAAACAAGCAAGTCTAAATGCTAAATTTAAGTAATTAAAACCACCTACATCAAGCATCCCTCATAATCTGTGCTTTAGAGTTGAAATGAAGCTGTGGAGTGAACAACCACCACCAGTTCAGATCATGTCATCGATCAACAATAATGCGTGCAGACACCCAGAAAAGGAGTGAAAAAGGTTAAGAGGAGCGCTGCGAGGCAGACGGGGACTTTCCAGACGCATTGTCAAAATGCTGAATTTGACAGTCGATCTTCAACTTTCTGTCTACCTGCCCTAACATAGTCTGCTCTCAATGCACTTCTCTCCACGTCTGTCTCTATCAGATTCACCTGATATGTGTACATGTTGTTATTCATTACCATAGCTGCAGCAACACTTGCACTTACTGAGCAGAAGACGCCTGTAATTAGACAAAAAAATGTAGGGATTGAGATGTGATTGTAATGATGAGTGAACATCAGAGGGGGGATTTGTGGGTGGATGCATGTTCTGCCATGTGGAGAGCCGAGATTTGAAAAATTAATGTTCACCGAGAACTCTCTTTTATGTTTCAAGCACTTAAGTTTATCTTATAAATCCCATCTCCCAAGCTCTCTTTAAGTAGTTTTGTGTTTAGCATCACATCATACGGCTGTGCGAACACTGAATAGCCACACAAAAAAAGAAAGACCTGAACAAATGAGGGATGAACTCTGTTTTAAAATCATGTTGAAGCAATTCATGTCTTTGTAGAAGGTTGCCACGAAACACAAAAACCATAATTTGTGAAAATTTCCACCTCAAAGCTGATTTAAAGCCAGATTGAGACTATAAATAGTTACTGTTTGCAAACACTCTGCACATCTTCCTCTTTTTAGCACACGTGAGGATTAATAGTGGCAGTAAATATTGGACTTTGGCTTGTTGCAACAGACATGAATGAATTTATGTGGTGAATTGCTGTACTTATTTTGCAGCACATAGATAGGTTCTTGCTCACATTCATACAGCCCAGAAGGAAATGTGCTGCGTAAGAGGATTTTATATAAAGGTAATTTATTTCTTATTGCAAAATACACATGTGGACAGAGTAGAAATGACCCAACAAAAATTTACAAACAATCCAATAAATTCTAAAAATTATGTGAAAGTAAACAGAAACTTAATCGAATCTCAAACCTCACTAAAACCATGTTTACCCGAGCCACCAGGTAATCTGTCTGCTTAATTTTATTGAAACAGAACCAAGAAAATATTTTTTTACACGACTCATTTGGCATAATTTGGAAATCGTTTTGCCTCTTTACTTAGTTTATTGGTGCCTGAAATTAAATGCAATTTGAAGAGCTGAAACATTTTAGTGTAAGAAAAATAAAAGCAAAAAGAAAACAAGTCTGTCTGTCTGTCATATTTTTTCACAAGTCTTTGTCTGTTTCCCTTTTGTCTGTCATTGAAACGACAAAAATGGCTCTTGAGATATTTGAAGCACTTAAGCTATGTTATTGGAGGAGTTCTTGCAGCATGTATATTCTATAAATAACTTCACTGTTGGGACTTCCTTCAGGTGCACTTTAATTAAAGCTCATTAAATCATGTCACTGAGGTCATATTTAATCTTAATGCCCTAAACATCCATTTATGACCAGGATTTTCATTTTGAAACTCTTGGCATTTGGTTGGTATCTGTAGTTGTGTGTGTACTGTACACTGATGTTTGCTGAAGGTCTCCTCAGGTATTCGTGCCTGTGGTTTGACCTGATATTTATCAGACTGGGGAGCGGTACTGCGCGTTGTGATCCATTTAAGCTGCACTTGGTTCCCAGTGGCAAAACACCGGGGTGGAAAATGCGTTCCAGCTGGATGATGCAATGCTGCATCCTTGTCTCGGTTACACTCTCATGTCACTCACTACTAATATACTTCTCTCACCGTTTGAATTTCTTTCATTTCTCATTGTGTCTGCATTTTAGGGAAAGGCCATTTGGCACAGTGCGAGGGGGAAAATATAGTTCTCATGTTTTTGTAAAAGGTGTGTGTGTTTATGCACAGTGACACATTCCAAGAAGATGGAGCTCGAGGCACAGAGATTCCCTCTGGAGTTTCATCACAACACAGTGGTTCATGATGATGGAGATGCTGCGCTGTTTGCAGAGAGTGAGCTGTCAGCGTGGGCTCGCATACAGCAACAGTAGCTTAGGCTACAGTTTTGGAAAACATGGAAAGTTTGTGTCGCACTGGCCTCCTACGTTGATCCTCTCGTAACTTATTGTGACACTTGTTGTTGACTTTGAGCTGCACTGTGTGGGTTTGGCTCTGTCCTGGAGGGAAATCAGTCTGTTTGTCTTTGGGAAAACACACCTGCTCTAATTTGGGTCAGCCTGTAACCTGTTGATTAAAGGTGTAATTGTCTGTGGTTCCTCTCCACAACCTCCCCTTATCACACTTAAGCATGAACAATTTTTTTTTCCAGATTCTGTCACATTTTCATCCCCTTTCTTTTCTCCACCTTCAGGATTGATTATTGTCTTTTTCTTTCCTGAGTTAAGTCGGGAAAAATAGCAATGTTTGTAAGAAAAAAGAAAAGGCCTCAGGTGATCAAGCCAGGAACATTCACATATCAGCTCAGATCAACATTTATGCAACATTTTTATCAGATGCATAGAAAGTTTTAAGACAAACCCAGAACAGCCTTAATAACCTTAAACTGCCATTTGTCCAGTCTCACATCGCTGCATGTGTTTCTTCTTGTTGTTTCAAAGCGCAGACTGATAACACAGGTGGTTTTATTGGATTTCTCAATGACCTTATTGCCTTCCTTCTACTTCTTCCTTTCCCATGTTCCCCTTTTCTTCATTTTCTTCCCCTTCTCTTTTTCTTTCACCACTTCCTTGTCCTATGTCACCTTTTCATACTTCTATTCTTTCCGTTTTACCTCCCCTTCTTCATTTTGACCTTCTGCTTCTCTTTTCATACTTTCTTCTCCCTGTTCTTTTTTGTTTTTTCTCCTTCTCCTTTATTTTCCAAATCCTCTTTCTCCTATTTATTTTCCTTTGTGCTTCCTACTCATTTTCTCACCTCATTTTTTCTTATTATTTTCTCGTCCCTCTTTTTTCGCTTTTTTTATTCTGTCTTTTTTATACTTTTTTGTCCTATTACCCTATTTCTTTGTTTCATTTAGCTGTTGTTGATTTTCTTCAATTACTTTATATTCTGCTTAATGTCCTATTTTTCCACTCTTTTTCTTATTTGTGTTAGCCTTCCTTTGCCTTTTTCCCTTACACCTTGATCTTTATTTCTTTATTTAACTTTCTTGCCTTTTCTAGCGTTTCTGTTCTTTTCATTCTAATCCTCCTGTTTTAACTTTATCATGTCCCTTTCTTAGTTCATCCTTTCATCCTCCTCATTCTCACTCTCCTTATTGTTGCCTCTTGCTTTGCTGTCTTTGATTGGCTCATGACCTTTTATAATTTATAAAGCGCTTGCAACATCTGTTTGGTTAAAATTCAGCAACTAAAGTTTGAAATTTAGGTTGAGTACCTGTTTTATAACTTTGCAAATCTTCAAAGGTTCTGTCATAATTCTGGAAAATCCAGCTGTGTCCTTGTTCCAACCATTCAACTAAAACTTTCACCCTTAATGACAGGTGACAACGTTTAGATAAAATTAATTCTTTATGATACTCAGAACAGCATTGATTAACATTTATTATGAAAATGTTGGTCAAAGTCCACCAGAACTTGCTGCCTGCAAGTGGCTTTACAACAAGCAATATGGGATTGGCATCCTTAATGTGTGGCATGAAAAAATCAGTTTCACTTGTATGAATAATGTCTTCAGTATTCTCACTACATTCCAAGCAAATGGCAAAGTTTTTAAAAAAGTTTTTTTTTTCCCAGTAGTACAACCTGTGAAGACTAGAATAAGTTAAATACATAGTAGATCTATGCTTTAACTCCCAATTTTTAACTTTAAAAGCACCATAGTTGCTTGTCTTATTTTCCCACCCTAAAAAGAGAAAATAGCTAAGATGCATCATAAGAAGCCCCAAATTAATTTGACATTGGTATCCCTGATGAATCTATGTAAAATTCTGAATGACACTGTATAATACATGGCACACACTCCTTTAAACTCTCCTACACCTGTGTATATACGACTCAATGTCTCCATTTGTTTCTCTATGCATGAAAACGAAGGCCATGGCTAAATTCGTGTAGCTCATATTTACACACATGTCACTACTCTTGGGCACATTGTCAGTGAGCACACGCCTGCATACCTTCACACACTTATGGAGTCACATTCCACAATTTCATGCATGCATTTCAACAAGCCCCTGTGTGAGCACGAAAGAAGTGAAACCGCCAATTGCAGCACAGATATCCTGTACATTTAGAAGCTTTTTAAATGGATGCTTTGCTGTCAGGCAAAATATTTGCTTGTCAGTGCCCCCCCCCCCCCCCCCCTCGAATGCTGACAGAGCTTGGCTGACTTCCCAGAATAGAAGAATATTTGGCAGGTTGTCTGAGAGGCCCAGCAGTCACAATGACACTCTCCCCAAACACACACATTCTTCGAGTGGTGTACGCAACTGTGATCGCTCAGGCTGGACATAACATAATGATAGAGAATGGAGGCATTAAAGCAATTTGTTTGATTTAAGTTGTCAAGAAACACTAGGCCATGGCCTTCTCAGCTGGTTTTGATAGACGCTGCATGTGTGTCCCATGCACTTCATCTCCGGAGGAGAGCTGAAGGGAAACACGCACTGTGATGTATGTGGGAAGGAGTTTTTATTGTGGGATGTAGTAGCACAAAATAAGAGTGGTTTTTACCCTCTGTTGGTGGTTGTGTAGTGTCACGTCTTTGTGAGTCTCGTCTTTCAACTGTTGAATCAAAACATTTATGTTTGTCTGCTAACATGAACTTCTGATTTTCTATACCGCACATGCTAGTAAGACTCAATGCAGAGTTCAACAAGAGACTATGTATGAGTATATTTAAAGTCTTTTGAGTACAGTCAGTTGAAATAAGTTCAGTGTTTTACACTGGACAGATTGTAAATGGTAACTATCCTGTACTTTTACATCACCCCAAAGCACTTAAAACTACATTACGTTATTCACCCAGTTGCACACTGATTTTTGTTCAATTACCATCTTACAGAAGTGAGGCTGCAAAATTGGCTTTACTCTTGCCATACTTCCATAATGGCCAGATTTTAGAAGGGCACAGTCAGTTGGACCTTGTGATGTTCTTCACAAATCTTCTCTATCAAACCTCTGCTATTTTTACCAAACACATTAGCTGCAATTAAATGTAATAACATAAGGTTTTTGAAATGTGACACATTTAGAAAGAAGTCTAGGGTCTATGGAAAATGTTTAATTTTCTTATATAGATAATTCATGTCGAAATACAGACTCTTTTTTTGTTTATTAAGTGGGCAAACATGCATTAAGCAAATGTGTTTCATGGTGATGTCAAGTCGAACACAATAACTTAGACTACAAAAAGGCATTTTAAGGAGTTTTATGAGTTTTTGTGTTTATATTAACAGAAAACAACATGCAACAGGTGAAATAAATTTAAAAATCTGCTAAATCTACAGAGGAAAACAGTTGTTTGATGTGGCTCCAACAAAACTTACAACTCTGAAATAATTCCAAGATAAAATTCAACTTCCTTCTGTGAATATTGTGTAAAACTGCATCTTTTTGGTTTTGTATCCAAATGTTTCAAGTTTTGAGCCAACCTCTTGTGTTGTGAGTGTACACTGCCATTATGTAATTTGTGCTGTGTGTCTCTGTATAAAGTACCCTCTCACTTTCTCTTGTAATTGATGTAAATATAAATGAAAATGCCAGAATGCAAAGTAAAAGCATGAGTGGAGCGTCACAGGTAATTACATTGAGTTGCAGAGTGTGATTGAACTTGATTAAACCTCCTCCTGGTGTGTGTGCACGTCATGAGGGAAATAGAGGCCCAGTGTTCTCGGATCCCAGCTTTAAATAAGGGGTCTTTATCTACTCGTGTGTGCGTGTGTGTGCAGCGCTGGTGTGAACACCCTACAGGGTTGGAGTTTTATTCCTCCATTTAGATGTGGCCCATGCGGCTCGCACCAGGTGTGGTGACCACTAACCAGCTTTTAACCGTCACGCCTGATTGGAAGCTTGAGGCCAAGCTGGCACACGCTCAAACTTACGCACTCACAGCACACGGCGTCACACATACACTCGGGCCTTCTCAAAGCCATTTCTAATTTAAATTTAATCTCCCACAAAGCGTTTATTAAGCTCACAATTTTCACCGTTTGCTGTGGAAGGAGGAATTCTGGAAGTTGTAGTAGGAATTTTAGAAAAATTCTAATTTGCTATTGTCTAGAAATACCTTTTTAAGTTTAAAGTACATTTTGTTTAGCGTAATTTGTGGTGTTGTTTTTTGAAAATTGTGTAGTAACAGCTTTGTGTCATGACCCAAATTGCTAACGTATAAGAACATAATTCATTGCTATTCTTAATGTGTCATATTATTGCAGCAACAATGTTTTTATATATTTTTTACAGTAAATCTCCTCTACATTTATTTCATTAAAGGAAGTTACAGTTGTTTTGTCATTTTTTTCTGTTGGGTCAATACAGGACATGGGAGTTAAATTGGGGCATCATGTGTGATGGTTTGCTGCTGGAGGGACTGGCACACTTCACATAATATCAAGAGTGATGAATAATATGTTCAAATATTGAAGCAAAGTTTCATGGCCTTTGTTAAGAAGCTAATGAGTCTTTCAAATGTACAACGACCCTGAATATACAAGCAACTTAGTTGTAATGGTGTGAACCAACAGCCTACAAAACCAGCATGGAGTAAATAAAAATAGTTTTTGTACCCCTAACTGACGTAATACAAGAAAAGTTTGCTGTAGTCCAATTTAATGGCAGGCAGTGAGAAAAAAAGTAAGTTTTTGTTTAATGTATGTAAATATATAATTTCAACTCTATGTTTGACCCTCATTTCACATAACTTTTTTTTACTCTTTTGGATATCTACGTAATCCTAAGTACAAAGTGTCCACATATCTTACAAGTTTATGCATAGTGATCATAGATGGTGCAAAGGAGACATTGTTTCCTTGGTGCATTCTGATTTTTTCTGCCTTCATTTTGAATTTTACAGCTCAAAACCAAAATTCTGATTTATCGTGTGTTCTGCAGGAATAAGGAGAAACTGCAGTTTTTTGGTACAGATCTTATTATTAGTATTGAAAATGTCTCATTTTTTCCCCCTCTTTTTGTTCCCAGATTTCCTTTGACTTGGCTGAATACACAGCCAATGTGGATGGTGTGGGCACATTGCGTCTCCTGGATGCAATCAAGACGTGTGGTCTGACCAGCAGCGTCAAGTTCTACCAGGCTTCCACCAGTGAGCTGTATGGCAAAGTCCAGGAGATCCCGCAGAAGGAAACCACACCTTTTTATCCCCGCTCACCTTACGGTACAACTAACTCATGCACCGAATGCTGCAGATTCACGTGGCAGCAAGCATGAAATATGTTCTCTGTTTACATTTGTCAGGGATTGCACGTGATCATTTAAACACAGACAAATTGCATGAAATCTCTGCTGCACTTTATCTTTTTTATGAATAAACATCCTTATGAATGTGTGTGAGTGAATAGAGAAGTGCTTTATAGTTCTAACTCCCTTTGAGTTTGCTTCACACCCTGGGGCCAAACGTCGGATTGAAGACTGGAGTGGTTCTCTTTTTAACAAAGACACCTTTATATCCACAGCACTCAGCACTCACTTTCAGCTTACACACACACACACACACGCACACACGCACACGCACACGCCTAACACCGGTTGCACACGTGTGTTAGCGATCAGGTTTAATGTTCTCTGTTGTCTCAGTGCTCTCCTGCCTGACACTTTCCCCATCTGTCAGCACTCAATCTGAAGCTGAATAGGAGGCGCGTACCAAGCTGCTCCTCCATTAATTAGACCTGAGAAGTTGGAGGCGGAGGTTGCCATGGTGAACTCCCTTCACCTCAAGTTTACATCCTGGCCTATGGCTTAATCAACAGGCACCTCCCTTCATTCGCTTTGGTATTTGACTCATTACAGGAGAAGGGAGGATGAGGAGGAGTTTGGTTAAAGATGGTGCTGCTTTAGTCAATCACAGTCTCAGATTCACACTCCTGAAAGAAGGAAAAGTTTTGTTGATGTTCTATATTTAACTCCAGGATGTTGTTTTATGGTCTTCCTCAGCAATTTTAATTGAAGAAGCATTTCTTTCTCTCTCTGCTTTTTACTTTGCTACATTAGTTTAAGCAATTGTTTTATTGACTGGTTTCAGTTTTTTGTTTTATTTTAATAAATAACAAAAACAACTTTGTTATAAAATGTTATCTTTCAGTTAAATTAAAAATCTCATTATTTTCAAAACAATAAAAACTTACAAAGTTTACATAGACATAAAATTCACATAGACCTAAAATATTTATGGTAACAATTTTTGCAACCTACATTAATCTGCCGGTTACCTGTCACACAAAATCAATATGATATACTTTAAAGTTTGTACTTATAATGTGAGAAAACTGTAGAAACACTACTTTTTAAATGCTATTTTAAAAAGTAGTGTTCATCTGGCTGTAGATAAATAGATTTTTTTTTACGCTTTAGCTTAATCCAAAATCATTTGTGCCTTCCAAAAATATTGAGTTCTTTAAATATTTCTGTAAGTTTTCAAAGAATTTAAGTTTCATGGGAATCAGCATGTTTTCTGATGAATATTATTTTCTACTTTCAACTTTTGGATCAATGGAGCATTGCAAGAGGCCCTATGTGAATAGCTTAACAATCCTGTCATATTTGAAAAAGTCTTTCCTGCCTTTGCTATGACAGGTTCATGAAAGTGTGAATCCTTGAAGGAAGATAACATGAAAGTCTGATATATAAACAGATTTTGACATTGCATGGCCATGCTTTACTGTACAAACCTGCAGTAGGAGGACCTCCAAACAAAATTTAAGGCTGTTTTTAGGCTGAAATATAAGTACTGTATATTATTTGTCTGTAACATTTCCTGTTTTCCTTTACTATCTCCTGTTCCACTTCTGTTTGTCCTCTCAGGAGCTGCTAAGCTTTATGCCTACTGGATTGTGGTAAATTTCCGTGAAGCCTACAACATGTTTGCTGTCAACGGAATCCTGTTTAACCATGAGAGTCCGAGGAGAGGTCAGTGAAAACCATGACTTCTATTTACTTTGACCTGTAAAACAATGTATCTGAAAAATATACTCTGTATTGCCAAGGTTATTGGGTTAACCATCCAAACAGTGAATTGAGTCAGTCCAATTACTTTCATATCCATATGTAATAAAACCCAGAGGGGGCAAGCTGATGACGAGGCATATGGTACATAGAGGTTGCCAATTTTCTGCTGATTCAACAGCTATGGTTCTATATACTTTTTCTGGTTGTCAGTTTGGCTCAATAACAGTGCTCAGAGAGATTCATTAAATGGGTTTATATGGTTGAGCAGATGCATACAATTCTTTCATCACCAAGTGAAAAGCGTCAGATCCACTTGTGTAAAGCTCACCCTTACTGGGCCCTGAATCAATCAATCAATCAATCAATCAATCAATCAAATTTTATTTGTATAGCACATTTCAGCAGCAAGACATTTCAAAGTGCTTTACATCATTACAAACACAGAATCACAATGCAATATAGAATCAATAATCAAAACAAAGCATTAAGTCAAGTTCCATCAATAAATTTGTAATTGATTACATTTCAAATACAATTCTAAACAGGTGGGTTTTTAGTTGAGATTTAAAAGAAGTCAGTGTTTCAGCTGTTTTACAGTTTTCTGGAAGTTTGTTCCAAATTCGTGGTGCATAGATGCTGAAAGCTGCTTCTCCTCGTTTGGTTCTGGTTCTGGGGATGCAGAGCAGGCCAGAACCAGAAGACCTGAGGGGTCTGGAAGGTTGATACAATAACAGCAGATCTTTAATGTATTGTGGTGCTAAGCCGTTCAGTGATTTATAAACTAACAACAGTATTTTAAAGTCTATTCTTTGAGCTACAGGGAGCCAGTGGAGGGACTTTAGAACTGGTGTTATGTGCTCTATCTTCCTGGTTTTAGTGAGAACGCGAGCAGCAGCATTCTGGATCAGCTGCAGCTGTTTGATTGATTTGTTGGACAGACCTGTGAAGACGCTGTTGCAATAATCAATACGACTGAAGATGAACACATGGATGAGTTTCTCTAGATTTTGCTGAGACATTAGTCCTTTAATCCTGGAAATGTTCTTCAGGTGATAGAAAGCCGACTTTGTAACTGTCTTTATGTGGCTCTGGAGGTTCAGGTCAGAGTCCATCACTACTCCCAGGTTTCGGGCCTGATCGCTGGTTTTCAGTTGTAATAACTGAAGCTGTGCATTGACTCTAGATCGTTCCTCTTTAGGTCCAAAAATAATAACTTCAGTTTTGTTTCTGTTCAACTGGAGAAAGTTTTGGCACATCCACACATTTATCTGTTCTAAGCATCTGTTCAGTGATTGGATGGGCTCTGAGTCACCTGGTGACATCGTAATGTAGAGCTGTGTGTCATCTGCATAGTTATGGTAGCTAATATTATTTCCTGTTATAACCTGAGCTAGTGGGAGCATATAAATATTGAATAAAAGGGGTCCTAGGATTGAACCTTGGGGTACCCCACATGTGACCTTTGACCTCTTTGATGAAAAGTTTTCAATTGAAACAAAGAAATCCCTGTTCTTTATGTAGGATTCAAATCAGTTAAGCACTGGACCGGAGAGTCCGACCCAACTCTCCAGTCGATTCAGTAATATGTCATGGTCAACAGTGTCAAAAGCTGCACTGAGGTCCAACAGAACCAGCACTGTGGTTCTGCCACAGTCCGTATTTATATGGATGTCATTGAACACTTTTACGAGGGCGGTCTCTGTGCTGTGGTGAGCACGAAAACCAGACTGGAAGGAGTCAAAGAGGTTGGTTATAGTTAGGAAGCTAGTTAATTGTTTACACACAGCTTTTTCAATAACTTTGCTGATGAATGGGAGGTTGGAGATCGGCCTGTAATTCTGCATTAGTGATTTGTCCAGATTGTTCTTTTTTATAAGTGGTTTGATTACTGCTGTTTTCAAAGCCTGGGGGAAAACGCCTGATGAGAGCGATGAGCGATGAATCATTCGTGACATCTTCTGGAGTGACCTAATATTTATGCCTCTCTGGCAGTACAATGGAAGAGTCTGGGTTTGACATTTGCCAAGAGAAAACCACTTGTCTAACTTTTGTGTGTCAAGTATAAAGTTCAGTTTAGAAAGCATTGTAATATGGGTCTGTTTTTCTTTTTTTCAAGAAAGGTACTCTTAATGTTTACAAGCATACCTAGACATTTTGGACAATTTCATGCTGTTTTGGCACAGTTTGGGGATGGTCCCTTGTGTTCTAACTGACGGTTTGCCAGTGCATAAAATAAGGTTCTAACCTCAAACTGATGGAGCTCTGTTGGGATAATTTTAGAGTGGCTAGTGACCAAGACCATCTCATCCAAAATCAGCACCTGATCTTCTGGAAAAGGTCAAAAGTTCCCCTAAAAACACCTTATAAATGTGAAGCTGTTTTATGTGCAAAGGGTGGACCAAAACCATGCTAAATTCTTTGCACTAAGCAAGAGATGTAATTGAAGTTCAGATTTTTAACCAAAGACAAGTAACCCAGTACTTTTGGCAAAATAGTTAGGTCAGTTAGACAGTTACAGTTACTCTGTTTTGACTTGTTTCAACATAATATTGGAGTATTGAATAGCGTGAATGTTCAGTGTTCCAGATGGTACTGCAGATGTTTTGAATAATTTCCATCAGGACCAGTGAAGTAAATTCATGTATGAAGCCAGATAGGAAGTTTTAACCTAAACAGATGAACAACATCAACATAAATGCCTCAAATTCTTAACAGTGCAGACTGAATACAATTTTACAATGTTCATGTGTGACAAAATGACAGAGTGAAGCCCCTGACAACACTTAACCTCAATAAAAAGTTAAAGGCACAATAGTAATAGTACATAGTCAAACATAAATAAATCCATTGTTAGATTGTGAAAAAGTATCTAATTACACACCTCATATAAAGTCCTAATGATCCACAGGTGAGGCTAGGTTTCTTATAGCCACTTGACACACACTCTTACACGTTCTGACACATAGTGAACGGTTTGTGGTCATATTTTTAATATGTGCTGCAGGCCCTGAGGGTCGCAGGCGCTGCTTTAACCCGATTTACACGCCACTGTGACTCAAAATTAATAACACATGACTGGAGCCCTGAAACTATGCCCAGGTCAGCCGCTCAGGTGTTTATGATTTATCCCCTAATGAAGGCACTGGCCACGACCCCGACCAGGGTCAGGGGTCATCCGGTAAACTCTAATGGGTAGGCACAGACAGATAGATGTGGGAACCAGTGTGGGTTACTGGCAGTTCAGTAGAGATGATGAGGTCCCTACAGGAAGAGGGTTTGAAAGACAAAATCAACAATACTTAAGATAAAGTTAGGTTTTTAATGTTGGTAAAAAGTCATCTACAAGTGAATTTCTTTTAGATATAAAACCAGTCCGAATGCTTGTGAAATTTCAGGATTAGAGATGTGCGGGCTTGTTAAACACACAGACATGACCTTTTAAAGGCAAAGCTTGCTCCCCTCTGATAACATGATATCAGCTTTTTGGTTTATATCAGCTCTTTATCGTCTATCTGCCCATTCTTACCACACATACTCCTTTCCCTCTTCTTCCTCCCTCTTGTTTTAGTCCTCATTTTTTCCTAATAGTCAGTATAAGTCTCCTTATAGTCTCCAGCAGGCGTTTAGGTTTCACTCTTATCACCTCTATTTTCAGACAGGTTTGATGTTGCTCATGTAGGAGGAACCTGGTGCGTTCCATAGTGCATTGTGGTCCTTATCTTGGCCCAGTTGACCAGTGTTTACCCAAGCCCCCAGGGTGCATCATGACCCTGTTGGTGCCACACTGAAGAATCACTTGGCTCTGCATTCTGTTACTCGCAAGATAACTCTTTTTTTTTTAAGAATTTGTCCTTTTGAGGTGCAAAATCTTCCTGCCATGTGTGTACTTTGCTTTGATTGTAGGGTTGTACTTTTAAATCATATACTTTGATATGTATATTTATACTTTGTGCTAACTGGATATTACAAACATCTAATTTTGGGTTGAGTGTAGTAAATGTACCATAAACAAAAGCATGATTTTCTTTTCTTTTCCATGTTGTTGTTCTTTAGTTGCTTTTTTGTCAGCAGAGCAGCATCAAAAGTATGTATGATAGCACTTGCTTTGATTATTGACTATTTAACCAACATGCCCCCTGAATTGCTATGGGTGTGACTGGGTCTGACTAGGTGGTCAATGATACAGGAACATCACAGGAGACAGTGACTTCTCTACACCTCAGACTTTGGATACATCAGAGTTCTGTTATCTACAAAACTACTCTGATGACCTTGGAGTTGTCAGATGTAACATAGATGGACTTAGATTGCTGGAACACAATGTTTATGGATTTTATACTAAAGTGACTCAAGTACTTAGAGTTTGTTCCAGTTAGGACAACTAGTTCCTAGTTGGTTCAGTATGAAAAGTGATTTGCATTTCCATAACGTACAAGTCAAGTCAAAAACACATTATGTCACTTTAAAAGTCTTCTCTAGTTAACTCTTTGGGTTAGTGAAAACACATCTGCAGAAGTTTGATGATCTGTACAGCTAAGTAAGCACTAGCGGTGCATTTCAAGTTGATGTAGATTCTTAAAAGAGTTCTCCAATTTTTTGCAGTGCTTTGTTTGCATTTACTGCTTATTAATCAGGAGGGTCTGGAAGCTCTTTATTAACTGTAGACTCATTTGCATTCATTTATGTTATTTTAAAAAGAAAATATTGGCATTTTAATTGAAGGCAGTTGTGAAATAGTAAATTATAAATTACCTGTACTTTTAGCGCTTTTTCTAGTTCAGAGTACTTCAAAGAGAATTGAAGCCACAGGTGCCATTGGTCTGTCGGATGAAAGCATTCAAACAAAGACACAGGCATAAGAACTAAAACATATTGAGTGGGGATTCAAACCGGCAATCAATTTGAATCCTCCCACCACAGAGATTGCCATGCTGGTAATCTCTGTGAAGATTTCTAGCATGAGAGCAATTGTCATCACTCCCCTACTTTCAGCCACACCCTAAACATCTCTTTTCAGACATTTATTGCACTACATTTACTTGTTAACACTTTTGACAAAGGATTTATCAGTTTACAGCCACACCTTCACCGAGAGAACAAATTTGTTTTAATGTCTCAGTTGTACGGTACTACCAGAAAGTATTTGCGCCCCATCAGTTTTTCTATGTTTTCTGTTGTGCTACAGAGCCATTTTAAAACTATCTTATAGAACATCTTTTCCATTTATGATTTTCTTTTTTAAAATCTCAGAAAAAATACCGTACAGTGACAAATGTTATATTAAATTAGATTTTTTTAAAAACCAGCATCATGGATATATTGAAATCCTTTGTATTGACTCTCAAATTTGAGTCCAATGGCATCAGAGTCTCCCTATTTATGTTTTAAAATCTTTCCTCAACTTTATTGGAGTCTATTTGTGGTCAGATTAGTCAACTGATCATAAGTTTGAATCAAAAACACTTTTATACATAAGGTCTTACAATTAGCTGTATAAATCAGTTCGCAAACCAAGCAAGGAACTCAAATGAATTGATTGTTTTCATCCAGCACATTATTGTATAACACCATAAATCTGGGGAAGGGTAAAAACAAATTGCAGCACTGAACGTCCTAAAAAGCATTGTGGTCTGTGGTGTGCTGGTCAGCAAGATCACCAAATCAGCAAAAACCCAATGATCACTTAGGTAAAGCTGTGGTGTTCTCTTGTGGAATGGTCAGCCATTGCTAACAAACTCCATCAATCAGGCTTTCATGACAGCTTACTAGAAGCAACCTTAGAGAATGTCTAATGATGAGACACAAAGTTCTTTGATCTGATGAAAACAAAACAGATTTTTTAGATTTAAATTGAAGAATCATATCTGGAGGAAAAAAGCGACCAGTGTGTCTTCAAGAACACCCACTCCAAAGTACCCTGAAGCTCAAGCAAGGGTAATAATTACTCCTCAATGATGACAATAACTTGATGTACCCTGCCAAGATAGCAAAGAAGTGGCTTCAGGAGCAGTCTGTGACTGTTATTGGTATCCCTGCCAGTGCCTAAATTTAACTAACTGAACAGCTATAAAAATTGGAATCTGCTTATGCTAGCCACTTACCCAAGAAGTAGCTACAGAAGGTTTCTAATTCAGTTAAATATTAAAGCATTGGGACAATTATTAATAAAATATTTGACATTATTTGAATTGTAATGTAGCAAAATGTGGAGAAAAGGGAATGGCCGGGATTACTTTCTGATGGCACTGTATGCTTTATGACTTTAACTTACCAAAGACACAGAAAAACTGTCATGGATATCAGTTGATCTATTTTTCTCAAAAGGTCCCCACTGAAGATTTATTTAGTATCTTCCAAACTGAAATAGTCTAACTTTGTGTTGTTGTGGTTGCTCCTCTGAATTTCTGATTAAAAATGGGAAGTTCAGCAAAGATTTCTATTTCTTTCAGCACTACAGATGACTTAATCCCGGCAGGAATGTGCTTCTGGTTTCTCTTACCAGTCTTGTAAACATATGAGTACTGTACCAACAAACAGACAATTTTCATTGTTCATGTGCAGAAAGTCTGAATTGTGCAGTCGTAAAGAAAAAAAAAATAAGCCAGTGTAAATCCAGCGTGAAGCAAAGCAAACAGAAGTCTGCATCTGCCAGCTAGTTCACACCGCTGATCACTACTCTCCAGTTAGCTTAGCTGTTAGCCATAACAAACATTTCTCACTTTGTTTCTGATGAGAAGGATTAGCATTAGCGGCGGTCCTAAATGACCTCCACATAACTGTGAAATATGATCCAGTGCAGTTCTTTGAAAGTTGGGTCAGCAGTCAAATGTATTTATTTTGTCATTTTCTTCACAACCTATCACCTGAATGTAACCAGAAATCAATTTTTGCCATGGAAAAAAAAGCCAAACTTAATTTCTACTTATCAACAGTTTGTTGGTCAGAATCAGCACATTGTGTTTTTTATGTGCACATAAAGTGAGCAGCTCTAGTGGCGTCTTACCACTGGTTTATTTAGATAAGTACCGTCTATCCTTTTTCCCAGAGAGTATTGTGGTTCATGCTTGGCAGTACCAAATAATATATTGTTATGTCAGGAGAGAAGAGTAGTCAGAATAACAGTGCCAAAGTCAAACATACATACAGCCGCTCAGTCTTCACATGCCTTGGCATCATCTTTCTGCTTTTGTTGAGTTTGAGCCCAAAAGGTCAGATTGCATGATAGATTTGTAAGAGGATATGTTTTCCATTTATTTAGAAGGTTATTTTCAAAGGAATTTTCAGATGGGAATGACTTGGTTTGTGGATTTCAAAAGGATTTGTCAGTGTTCTTTAAGATAGAACTCAACAAGGTGGTGCCTTTTGTTTTGGTCTTTACTTTCATTTGTTGTTGATGGGTAAAAAACTGAAAGAGCACAGCCTAAACAGCAGCTGATCTATGGCCAGGTGAGCAGGGTTCTAAAGCCTCAAAGTGAAGATGATGACAGAGTCTTTACGCCTTGCACAGATTTTTGTCATGAGCCAGGGACGGATCTGAACAGAGCTTCAGACAGATCGTATTTTTTCTTACCTTTACTCATACCTGTTCCTCCCCTCCAATCAGTGTTTGTTGTGCACGATCACCAAGGTGACCAAGTATCTCGATGACAGAGCAGCTTAATTGCACAAGTTAAGAGCAATATGTTGTATATTTTAACCTCTGCCAAATCCTCAATAGCTCTAACGGAGCACGATTGAACTTCAAAGTAAGTTTCTAGATTAACTTTTTAAACTGTTGCACGTGTGCGCCTACATTTTTCACTTAGGTTCCCCTGTACAAAATTTAGGTTCACCCAAATTTATCGGTTCCTTTACCACCATGATATTGCATAGTAAAAGTTAGTTTTATCATTTTCTTTGCTAAAAAATGTCTGTTTTTAAAATACCTCTAGCCTAACAATGCAAAGAAGTACTACATTCAGTCATTGAAAACTGTTTTGATTCAATTCGATTTGGTATGATAGATGAGAGTGGAATGAAAATGATAAGAAAAGTCAACTAATCATTATAATATACTCTCTTTCACAATTTGACATCATAGTTACTGCTTACAAAACAAACTGTCAAGTAAAAAAAGGTGCTGGTTTGTGCAAAAAATATTAGCTTTCTATCAAGCAGAAACAATTTCTTAAATTACTAACAAGACAAAATAATTTAAGCTTTATTTGATTATTTGTGCACTCGCTTACAAAAACTAATTGTGGCAGTAACAAAACCTTTAGCATTGATAAGAATGTTTTCAGAACAGTCGATAACAAGAAATATTGTTTTATTTGTCAGTGAGTTGGAAGAAATCAATTTATCTTAAAATTTTGCAGTGATGTCACCATGAGCTGCAAATTATTTCTTTTTTATACAAAAATGTAGCCAAATTAGTTAGATTTGTTTTGTGTTGATCTGACCAAATGTTTTTCCTGATGATCCAATTTAACGATTCCATGACCAGCCATTTTCACTCCAATGACAGCTGTTGGTGGTATTCAGAAGAGTCCTTCTGACCATGGAGTCCTTCTCCATGGTCTTTCCAAACTCCTCCCACGCCCGAGCTTTTGCCTCAGCAACCACCCCAGCCGCATGCCGCTTCGCCCGCCGGCACCCATCAGCTGCTTCCGGAGTCCCACAGGCCAAAAAGGCCTGATAGGACTCCTTCTTCAGCCTGACGGCATCCCTCACCAAAGGTGTCCACCAACAGGTTCGAGGGTGGCTGCCGTGACAGGCACCGACAGCCTTGCAGCCACAGCTCCGATAAGCCGCCTCGACAATGGAGGCACGGAACATGGTCTACTCAGACTCAATGTCCCCCTCGTCCCCTGGAACATGTTCGAAGTTTCCCGTAGATGGGAGTTTAAGCTCCGTCTCACAAGGGATTCCGCCAGACGTTCCCAGCAGACCCTCACAACACGTTTGGGCCTGCCAGGTCTGACCGGCATCTTCCCCCACCACCGGAGCCAACTCACCACCAGGTAGTGGTCAGTGGACAGCCCCGCACCTCTCTTCACCCGAGTGTCCAAGACATACGGCCGCAGATCCGATGAAACGATAACAAAGTCGATCATCGAACTGCGGCCTAGGGTGTTCTGGTGCCAAGTGCACGTGTGGACACCCTTATGCTTGAACATGGTATTCGTTATGGACAATCCGTGACGAGCACAGAAGTCCAACAACAGAACACCGCTCGAGTTCAGATCAGGGGGGCCGTTCCTCCCAACCACGCCCCTCCAGGTCTCACTGTCATTGCCCATGTGAACGTTGAAGTCCCCCAGCAGAACAAGGGAGTCCCCAAGAGGAGCACTCTCCAGTACCCCCTCTAAGGACTCCAAAAAGGGTGCGTAATCTGAACTGTCGTTCGGCTCGTAACCACAAACGACAGTCAGGACCCCAATTTTGCTGATCACAGTTTGCTTTGTTTTAGACTGCTTAATATATGCTCTTCATGTAGATCTGTACTAAATGAAAGGTTGGATTTTTCTAACCACAAATGTCAACAATTAGGGAGGACATTTTATTATTTTCTGATAAAGGGAAGCGATAATGAGTACTGAGTCGTTTATTTTTTAAGTTCATGAACACAGAAACATCTATTTGTCTTTTTCTTGTACTATTATGCTTCCAGATAACCTTGCATCAACTTTCTTTCTTGATGCGTCTTTCCTGTCAGTTGTGTCAGCCTTTAAATGAGGGCACCTGTGTTTCAGGTGTGAATAGACACTCTGTTGGCTGAGAAGAACCCATGATCTGTCTTGGATGTAGCACAAATATTCTCTCTTTTCTGAAGCTGCAGATATCACTCAGAAAGTGAATCAATGACAGCAATGGCAGGCATTGACAAGGCTTTGGTTAGGTTGAAGTAGAGCCAAATCGCCCTATTTGGAAAATATTCTTGCTGCAATATTACTCAATCCTCCTGCTTGTTAGGTATTTTATTCAATAACTCAGTGCAGATAAAGAAAAATTGGATATTCACTAGATGAGCTAGGATTAATTATGTCTTGTCTATTATTCACTTTGTATGTTCGAAATAAGACCAGTTGAGACAAGCTTGTAACAGAAGAGACTCAAATATCTGGAGAAGACTTGGATCAACTCTTTAGTGTTTTTTTTTTTATAGTTTTTTTTTTTACCAAAATGTAAACAACCTGTAGGCTTTTTTTTAAATAGCTACTCAATAAATTGTTCTAGAAGCTGAAACTAGGCACACAAAATAAGTAGATGTTCTACCTGTCCAAATATTCCATGAAAGATCATCTTGATAGTTATTTTTAATTAATAAAGTATTGCGTTTGTGTAGCTTTACAGCTTATAGCCTTTCAGTTTTTCCAGGCCTAATGCACCACTCGGCCATGCCACAACCGCACAATATGTCTTCAGAATAAATGTTACAGAGGAAAGATTGGAATAAATCACATTGTGGTTTAGTCTCAGTAAATGTGCATAAATATACTGACGGACAGTAATATAAATGTGTGTGAGTCAGACATGTAAATGTCTGGGTGTGTTGGGGGCTGAGCCTTTACACAGTTTAAGGCTTTATAAGTCACTTTTTTTTTTACCAGAATGTCTCAAACAACAGAATTTCTTTTGAGTAACTAAGGCCTCTTGAGCCAAAATCTCCTCAAAACCACAGTTTCTTCCCCATTCTCCCCCAGACCCATGCCCCCAGCTGACAGCTCCTGTCCCCATCCTGTCTTGACCCACATGGTCTGGCTTGGGAATAGGAGACATCTCCATACATTTCTCAACACCCTCCTCCTCCTTTTCCTCCCGTGCTCAAGCCCGGCTGTGCCAACGAATTCTGTTTGCTACGTTTTTCCTGTTGGCCAACGAACGAAACGGAATGGAGGGGGAACAAGTTAAATGAGAGTGGGAGAGAGAAAGTGAGTGTCAGTTTCTGGCAGGGGTTTTGCTGTCTGCTCAGTTTTCATGGCCCACGGTTTTATTAGACTTTCCGCCAGGCTGCGGGCAAGGTTAAACGGCCACCGCTGCCCCTTTTGGGCTCAGAACCTCCTGTCAGCTCCCCTCTCAACTCCTCTCACCCCCTCCACCTCCTTCTGGCTGTCCTACTCTGCCGCTGCCAGTAAAGGAAACACATTAACACCACAGTCTGTAACAGAGCAGGCTTTGTCCGGGGCCGGGCAGACCCGTCCATTAGCCCCAAGCTCGGGTCCATAGCGCACCAATTAGAGAAGGCAGGGAGCAGAGCCACTCTAAACAGAGGTGTGAGCTTTACAAGGATACTACAGGTGTGCTCTGGGGGAAATAATGGACTTTATTTCTGATTGGTGTACTGTGCACCACCATATACCTCTGACACCCTTTTAAGAGCCAAACAGGCTTTGCAGAGTTTTGACAACCTGTGTTTAACCTTCAAACTCAAGTTTCTCTTGGATCAAATCAAACCTCAGCTTTCCAATTTGCTGTAGTCGCCAAACTGGGCTCTAGTTACATTGACTTGGCCCACAAGATCATAGTATGTACTAGACAAAGGGCTGCCCCTAATGAGCTTTTGATTACATTTTTTCATTACTCTAACCAAAAACAAAAAAGAAAATTTAATGCTTGGGCTGTACTATACCACTTTAAATGAACATCATCATAACTTTCATTCTGAATTAGGTTAGATTAAAGAAACTAAAGGACAGTTTTAAACCAATTGATTACAATTTATGACATTGTAATCGTAAATTGATCATTTTTAAATCTATCAATATTTTATTACAATTATGTAAAGACAACAAGTAAATAGACATCAATGAATGCATTTTTGTACACTGGGAAATTATGCAGTCCCTACCTCCAGCAACAAAATACTTTATTGATCCCAATCTGACAAAATCATCCTGTGCATAGCCTGCTTGATTTCCTCCAGATCAGGAGTGGAACATGCCTAATTTGCTTTTTTTTTTCAACATTCCAAGCATTCTCTTAAAATCTGCATAATATTTGGATGGAAACATGACTAAAATCATCATGGTCTAGATCCCTGAATCTCTGAAGACTTCTTCTTTTAATAAAATGTTAAAATACTTTTCAGATCACTGCATTTTTCTTACTGATAAGTTAGCACTATTGAGCTCAGTTCCCAACTAATGCTACTTTGTTTCTGCTATAATGCCTTTTCATAGTCAGTTGAAGCTGAAACGGTAGATCTTGAAAGGCAGGCAGTTAATAATCAAAGCAGTGTCGACTTTTAAACACTCTAACAGGTCAAAGACCAAATCTCCGGATCATACACCTCACATAATGTAACCTGACAGTGTCTCTTTATTACCTATTGTGTGTGTAGGTGTATGATGAATGTCCCACTCTCTATGATGAAATAAGAGCCTGTCTAGCTGATATGGATGAGAGAAAAACTGACATCCACGTCTGTGTCAGTGGCAGATGAATAATTGTTGCTTAGCATCTGACTACAGTTAGTGGGAGCGCTGGTATCTGCCAGAACAAATGAACTGCCAGGTTAGAAAAAGGCCCTAAGGCAGGATTACACACGATCATGCAAAGACAGGAAAGGTCTGACATGGAAGGGGCTTTCCATTGACAATTTATGTACGCTCTGTGGACATGTACTATTTCTGAATTCATGCCAAAAATATTGATTTTAAGATCAGGAATCTTTAAAAAAAAATTTTTTTTTAAGTTCATTATACGTCATTCCAATATTGCAACAAAGAAGCATTGACACAGGGGACATGTGATCCACCACAAACACACAACAAGCTGTACTTTCTTAAACAAGCATGTCTACCCTTCTCCTGATCTGTTTCTGCTCAGCCTGCCCTAGGGCTGTCGCTTTCCTATGAAATAATTACTACAAATTTAGTGCATTCGCATGATTGGGTACACAGGATTTTCCTGTGTCTAAATGGAGGCTCTGCTCCATGTCAGGGAACAGTGATACAGTGTGGAGCCAGAACTGAGCTGTTAAAGCCTGAATGGACTCAGGGCTTAAAGGCAGCATTCAGCTTGGATGTAGCAGCTCTAAGGGGGTCTCAGAGAGGTTAGCATGAGGTTGTGGGAGATTTATGTTGCATAAACTAAAAATAGCATATACTTTGATGCAAACTCGCAGAGTTCCTTTGAAATTATACTCTGATGTCTTCCAGTTTGGCCTTTTGAACAGGCAGTGCAGATGAGTTCAACTCCTCAAACTTTATTTAGCTACTTCAACTCTGATTGTGACGTTATTCGACATTACAACCTAATATTTAGTGCTGATTTCCATCAATACAATGCTTTATTTGAGTTGGAGAGGCTTCACCATATATTCACAGACCATCCACAGCACGAGTAGAACATGACACCAACCCACACCATCCCAACAAAATACCCAAAGGCACGTCTAACCATTCTAGCCGCACACGCTCTCATTAGAAGCGTGTTTGTCCTGCTGCAGATAAAATCGCCACGTGTGCCGGCTCCGATGAAGAGCATGATGCTGGTGATCTGGCAGATGTCATTGTGGTGGTTTTTGACTGGATGCTACATGGGCAACACCATGGTGGTCTGGATCGGTCAATTTTTCCTTTTTTCCCCATGTGGAATGTCCCTGTTCCTTTTTTTTTTTTTATGTTTACAGACAGATGGCCTGAAATTTGTGTTGGCATCAAGCCCAGATTTGACACCAAAATGGTAAATTAGAGAAGAAAATGAGAGGGAAGGATTCTAAAAAAGGTCTTGTGGCTGTAATGTGAGTTGGTAACGAATTGATTTGACTCAGAGTTACATTTTGAATTTTTTGCTTTGGCTAAAGAGGGTTGGAAAACTATCGGAGGTTTGGAAGTCTGTACGTGTCAGCGTGTGTGTGGTGTCGGAGAAATATGCACAATATTAGTATGTGTCACTGGAATTTTTATCTCCAAAAATGAGGCCTTGAGTTCCCCTACAGTGCTGTGAAACATTTGCCTAATACAGATTCATTCTGCTTTTGTTTTACTATCACGGTTAAATGTTTCTGAATATCCAATTGTAATATTTGATAAATACAGCATGAATAAATAAAACATGGAATTTTCAAAGAAATATTTCTAAAGTTACCAGGCCTGGTGTGAAAAAGTAGTTGACCCCAAACCTAATAAATAGGTTTGGAAAACAACTACCATCAAGTGTTTCCAATAGTTGTCATTGATACTTTTGAAATGGCTGCATCAATCAGAAATGGACAGTCTGGTGTGCATTGGATCATTGTCCCACTGCATAACCCTTGTGCTTTTCAGCTAGTGGTCACAAACTAACAATCGGATATTCTTATTCTTCTATGAATTATTGCAAGTTGTCCAGCGCTTAAAGAACCAAAGCAGCTTCAAGCATCAATACTACCACCACTATGTTGAATTGGAGACTTTAGATATTCTTCTTGGTTCATTTTGATCTCCTGGATAAGTTGATGATGGCCTTGGAGTAATTTTCTATTAAGGTTCACCATTGTTAGAACTTTCTCCATGGGTGGAATTGAAATGGCTTTTCTTTGAGCCCAACAGTTGTCAAGGATTTGGTTTTTTATCTGTTCTTGAAATGCATGAGACCCGTGCATGATGTGTTTTTATTTTTATTTTCAGCTCATGCAATAATTAGGCATGAGTTTGGCTAGATATTGAACTCAGCTTTCCAAACAAATGTGCTAATTATAGATATTTAAGATTTGAAAAGATAGCCATTACTGTCTTAAACAGGGCAGTTTGGATAAATAAGTAAATGACATGACAATTTCAAAACTGCATTTTGTACTTTGGTTATATTTGTCTGATGATAAAATTTATCAGATGATCTTGAACAAGTCAGGAGAATTACGGAAGCAAAAATAGACAAAAACTGTAAGGGGACAAATGCTTTTTCACAGCATTGTATTTGCTTCTTGTTTTTCACTCATCTGTTGGTGAATGTTAGAATGAATTGAACCGTTTTATATTCTGAACTCTAATTTTTTTCAGGCGCAAATTTTGTGACACGGAAGATCAGCCGTTCTGTGGCAAAGATTCACCTGGGCCAGCTGGAGAGCTTCAGCCTCGGGAACCTGGACTCCAAGAGGGACTGGGGCCACGCCAAGGACTATGTGGAGGTAAAACACACAAACACACAACTCAGAAATTCACACAACCGTCTTCAAAGCTGAACAGCGTTCAGATGTGCACATAGTACTAACGGGGCATGTTTTCCCAGATCATTTAAGGCCATAATATGTGATCAGCGTGAAACCTTCTATGATTCTCTGCCAAAAGAGATTTTGAGATAGAGAAGGAGAAAGAAAGGGCTGCATGCTGTGAGGCCACAGACTGTACTCTGGTTTCCCACAACTCACCCATGTCCCAGATCCCTCCAGGCCCACATCGCCATCCACTGATGGCTTCAGAAGAAAGGGCGATATTAGGAGAACACTGCGTCCTGGGGACGATGACAGAAATACTGTGTTTGTGTTAAGGTAATGGTGCCAGCAGCAAGCAGAGAGAGGCTTGGGGAGATGAAACGAACAGTGGGGTCACATCGTCCAGGAGCAGACAGCTGAGTGTTTTTGAAAGTGTGTTATTCCCCTTGTGCATGTGTGTGTGTATGGAAGCATGCATTCCTGCATGTGTGTTGAAGTGTGTGATAGGTCAACGTCGTAACATGTGTGCATGGCTATTGAGATGAAAGACTCAATGGGTTGCCATGTCTAACAGCAAACCTCTTGCAGTGAACTGTGTTGTTATTGGCAGGTGATGGTCGTGAATGTGGCGGTGGAGGAAGGGTGAGGTTTCTAAGATGTGAGTTAAGGTGAAAGGGTTATGGAGCGCTGCTTCAGCTAAACAGTGTGGGGTCAGATGTGTCAGATCTGGTTTGTACTATAATGCTATGGTGTGAAGGGTTTGTTGGGAAGTGAAGCTTGAGTCATTGCATTATTATGGGAAGTCAGGTCAGAAGACAAGAAGATTTAAACGGACAAAAAGAGGAAGGCATATTTAAAATATGCATTGCTGGTGTGGGTGTAGTGGTACACATAATGACTCTTTTATTCTATACAAACTAAAAAAAGTTGCAAAATGGTATGTTCTTAAACTTCAAAGCTACATCTTCCAAAAGGAATTTATTAAAGTAAAACAGTTTTGCTAACAAAACAGGATTTGTCAGCTAGTAACTTTTAAACGCCTTCAAGGAACTGTATTTTTGGCTAGTTGTAGTTTTAAACTGTATTCAGTAAACCAAACTGACCATAATATCAGTATGCAAGAACTGATGGAGAACAAAATGGGCGTACTTGGGCTTATTTTAGTGAATCATGCATGTGAGATTGAGACTGTTATGAAAAATGTTTAGTCTAGTTTGAACTGCAGGTTTGACTAAAAGCATAAATGTTCTTATTGTGCTAGGAAAACATTGGCTCTTGGATCCCATTGAGAACATTTTTTCATCTAGATATGTTCCTCTAGCTGGCATTTCATAGCTACAGCCGTCTGTTGAGAGATTTGTGTGAGTACTTGCCTGTCCAGGACGCCCTGGGTTGAGATGCACCAGGTTTCCTGTGGGAACCGCGACATTCCAGCTCTGGTGGATCAGGCACCTCCTGTTTCGGAAAGTTTTTTTTTTTTTTTTTTTTTTTTTTTTTTATTTCCAGGAAGCCAAACAGAAGCTGGAGGTACAGAGGGGGAACCGATGCAGAGGAGAGATTGTGCAAGTGTTGTACGTTATACGTTACTAAACTATCTCCCTAGTTGAAAGCCCAACCCAACCACCAGAGGTCACGTTTGTCACTAATGCCCCCCATGGTTCCCATCCAGAAACTACCAGCTTTGTGTCACTATGGCAGAGCCAAACAACTACCCATCAGTAAACAGAACCATCTGCCTCTGCTTTTGGGCTGACAACTGCTTTTCCTTGCTTTCTGTCTCCCTCTCGTCACCCCACCCAGGACAGGGAAATTGCTCCTAATTGGCTGTGGATGAATTGCGGGTGGCAGGAGGGGCGTGCTATGTGTCTGCTCTAACGACGTCTGAAGGCGTGCGGCTGGCTGGGCATCGTCTCAGCGGGGTATCGGGTATCCGTCGCAGCCAGGCAGACAGACCTCGGGCTGCCCAGTCACTCTCAATGGAGGCCTTTATAGTTATTGTAATACAAAATAGATGTCAGGAGCTCAATGCTTTAGTATAAAATCGTCAAATAAAATAATTTAAATCCCCCTGATCTCATTTTCCGTAAGAGGGATTGGAATTTCTCAGTTTGATGACTACATTTAAAGCATAATTTGGTTCAATGGCTCTGTGATACAGGACAGATTCTTGATTCTGAGTCTGCCAAAGAGAAAAGAAAACCACAGGCATTACTCGCATAATGCTCTAAATGAGCACATACAGATTCAGTAGTAGGCCATACATGGATGGTACAGCTGTGTTGATACCCTAATTCTACATTTTTGGCAGCTAAAAGACATTTTGTGCACATAGAAGAAAGTTTGGAGTAACTGGTACAGCTTTATGATTTAGGCTTCTTTTTTCTCACCAGGCCTCACTTTCTCATGTTTCTGAAACTTTTCTTTGCCACTTTGCTTCAGTGTTCCTACATAGTCTAGAAAAATCTGGAAAGGATGAAATTTGCTTTCATCACTTTCCAGGTCTAGATGGATGAGAACAAAAGAAAAAAGGACTATGAAAAGAGTTTAGTTTCCAGAATCTAAAAGATAAACAAATCTGAATCTCTGCATTTGTTTCTCTGGAGCAAAAAAAAAGATGTTTTCTTCCACTGATTTATTTTTAACTTGCATCTTTAACTTATATCCTTACTTGATTTATTTCTTACGGACTTCCAGACCTTCTTAGCATACTTGCATTTCAGTGTCTGTTATAACAGTTTTATAACAGTTTTTTCTCATGTGTACCATACACCAATATTTATTTATGCACCCTTTATTCTGTGACCGCTGATTACACAAGTAAATGTGCAACATTTGCCTTATTATATCCAAAAAATAACAAAACAACAAACAAAACACCAGTAACTTAGCTCTTTTTTTTAATGGTTGCTGTAATAACTTGATCTTCCATCTGCAGTACTTAAGCTGCCGTAAGTACTTGACTTTTGTGCATGTTTATTTTTAATTTAATAAATTCCATATGCATTTAATTCCTACACTATTATCTTCTAAAGATTCAATGATCACTGTAAAAACATATTGGAATTTGTTTGAAACAAAGGTCCAACCAAGCATCGTGTACCACAAATTAGTTCAATTCATATCTTATTCAGTCTAATTATTTATCACATTTTTTCCAAGTCTGTTCCTGTACAATCCATTATAGTAGGATTTAGTCTAAAATTAGCCATTTAATGATTTAATTTGAACAATTAGAGACACCTCTATTGAAAATAATGCAACACACCTTAAATGTCCTGGTTTCTAGTAGCATAATCCCACTCTGAAATCCAACCCTTCATTTAAGTACATTGATTCGGCAAGGGAGGAAAAAACATCCCAAGTGAATAACAGTCATAATACAGGATCAAGGACTATGGATGACTCAGAGACACTGTGCTAAGAAGAATGGCCAAAGATCTGTCATTCCGTATGCTCTAACCTTGGGCAATATTACAGTATAAAACTAAAGGCTATCCAGTTGATGTGTTAGGCATTAGCAAACAGGGTGATACAAGATTTAATATGAAAAATATGTGTTAATGTACAAGTAATTCTCCCACTAAATTAATGTTCTTAAGTTAAAGGTTGGGTTTTTATTCATTGTTTGAGCAATATTGAGGTGATGAAATCAAAGATTTATAATTTTAAGGCTTTTTATTCATTGAATTTAGTAGGTTTTTATTATCAGGAATACATGGAAATGCATGGGTTGGAAATGACTGTGTGAACACAGTTATTTGTTTCCACAAATGCAAGGAGGGTATTAAAGTAGACAGTGTCACATAGCTGTCGGTGTTTCTTTTTTTCTTTTTTTTTTTAAACCACCGACAAACTTCTTTTATATACTTGCCGTCACGGGTCTTTACAGTCGTGAATCAGGGAGCTGATAAATACCTTTCCTTGCTCAGTAAGGTTTTAATAAACACAGCTGGGGTGGTAAAAACGTACAATGAGAGCTAATAGGGCAGAGGAGAGCCGGTGTTAGGTTTCATCACCAAAACCTCCCTGTCGATGACGACAGCTTCGCGACCTCTGAACCCCTGCTGGCACAGAACACCCAAATCAACAGAAGTGTAGATCATTCAGCGAGGCAGGACTTGTGACTGTGGCTGCTGTCATGGTGATGTGACATCCAGAATAGACAGGATGAATAAACAACACGAGTGGTGTGTGGGCACGGGTTGGTTCATGCGTGATTCTGTTTTAAAGTCATCAACTGCAGGTGAAATTCGATCCCCTAAACCTCAACCAGAAGCTTAGTTAACAGGAGTTTAATCGGCCTACTGGCTCAAAGTAATAAAACGCCACAGTCCCTAAACCTACTACAGGTATTTATATATAGAGCTATTTTTACACATATGCACTACTAAAATGGGGGACAGTTAAAATGATTGTTAATGCTAGAACTTCACCAAAAGAATCTTATGTGAGTTGGAGGTCTATAGAATCTGCTTACAGAACTTTTAAGGTATTTTATTATTTGCCTACTATATTCACTGTCTCCCAAACAAATAAATGTTTGGGAAATAAACAAATAAATGTTTGGGAGACAGAACAAATTTCCGTTCTCTTCCTTATCTTATTGTTTTATGTAACAAGAATCCTCAGCCTTCAAACATTTCCGTTGAAGGACAAGGTTTTAATTTTCTTATTTTTATGTCTTGAATTAGCCTGGAAAAAAATAGATTTTTGCTCTAGGCCAGGTGTGGGCAACCCTGGTCCTCGAGGGCCGGTGTCCTTCAATTCTTAGATGTCTCTCTGGTCCAACACACTTGAATCCAATAGCCGAATCACCTCCTAAGTGCAGTCAGGTTCTCCAGAGTCCTGCTAATGACCTCATTATTTGACTCAGGTGTGTTGAAGTAGAGATACATCTAAAAGTTGCAGGAGACCGGCCCTCGAGGCCTGGAGTTGCCCACCCCTGCTCTAGACTTTGCTCCAGAAGGTGTTGACCTTTGACTATCGAGAAACGAATGCTTGCTGAAGGTGTGGACCTACACAATCGCTAACATTTGGCCATGACATATGTAGTCCACCTGCTTCATGAAGCGTACTGGAAATGGCAAGAGCTGTAAAACAAGGCCACAACATCTTTAGAAGCATGGCCAAGACCAATTAGAGTGGCCGATTAGTTGACCACACTCCTAAGTATTGAATAAACATTAACAACATTTCTCGTTTTTCTCGGCACTTCTTTCTTTGCAGTGGAGGATGGTTGTTTACAATGCAGGCAAATTCTGATACGCTTCATAGTGTCGAAATTACAAACAATGGGGTAAAATTTAAAACTTCTACAAGGTCTGCACCTCCAGCAGGCATTCGTTTCTCAATACGTGAGGGTCTAAAACAAAAGTAAACTGCATCATTCAATTATTCAGTTACTCTACACATTACACTAACAACATGCCCTCCTCATACAAAGGAATTGCAGAATGTTAGGTCATGGATCTTTCTGTAATCTGTTCTTCTTTTGTTAGGGCAGCAAAGGGGAGTCAGTTTTACACAATCACTCTTTATTTATCTTCCTCCTGCATCGTGAACATTTTTAACTTCATGCCTGTTTCTGTCCCTCTGGTAAGATGCCACGGAAAACACTCGGCCAATGTTCAGTGATTTAAGATGTGGACTCCGATGGGGCGAGAGAGCCTCCCCCAAGATCTATTTTAAGTCACTCAATTCATCATTCCTATCATCATGTCTCCTCCAGTGCCTCCCTGAAAGCCTTTCTGAGTCCAAGTTGCATTTGTCAGCATGCATTTGCCACTCTTTTATATTAATTGGAAAATGGAAATTGAAATTTAAGAGTTTTATTGGGTTTGTAGAACATCTAGGGAGTTAACATGTGATGTGCTAATTCAACTTGGTAAACAACTTGAAGAAAATTTAATGCAGTTTTTTTGATAATTGATGCAATTAGAGAAGATCGTTTTAAGCCCTCTAAAAGAATTAGCTAAACTGTTGCTGCCCGATTTAAACTTAGCTGCAGCTGGTGATCTCTTTCAGGCAGACTGGCCTAAATTCTCCCCTGCCAGACTGAGGATGAAAGCAGATGCTCTGCTGCTTCTTCTCTAGCATGTTTCTCCTCGGCTTTCTCTTCAATGTTTTATGTAACAAGAATCCTCAGCCTTCTTGTGGAGCCTGCAGAGTAGTTTGCAGTCTGGAGTCGTGCAGAAAGGAGTCACACAGACCGACTGACCGAAAAAGTGCCGTTTTGGTATCTTTATTAAAAACGGACACAGTCGTAACTGTGCTTTTTGGAGTATGCATCAGCTCTTCCATCTGTTCAGGGCTGAAATGTTGAATTTCAACAGGTTTGCTAGATGACAGGTTTGTGGCTGGAGTGACGTCCATCACACATGCAAAGGAAAAAAACCTCCCGCCTGGAAAGATGGAGTTGAGCAGCAGGAGAGAAGGTTAGGGAGGAGCAAATAATGGATGGTTTGACGTCTCCAGAAGGGGTTGCTGGTGGGGAGGTAAGGGACCCTGCTGAGCATTTAACAGGCCAAGACCTGAGGGCCGGAGTCAGCTGGTGGAGGTGAGAGAGTAAGAGAAAAATAAAAAATAAAAATAAAATGTAATGTAGATCTTTTCCTCATTTTTGATAGTTTTCTGACTGTCTTTGCAAGTGTCCGTAACTCCTTAATGTGTCCATTTCTTTTTGCCAAAGAAACATTTTTAAAGAACAGAGGCTAAAAAATTTTTGATTATCAATAGGTTAATTATTGTAGTCATGCAAAGTTGCTCTCTTTTTGCACATGTGTTGAAAACTGAAGTGCATGGTGAAAATAAAGGCCCTCACATACTTCATGCAAAGCACTGAAATCGTCTCTCTTTGACAGACGCGTGATGGAAATTGTGTCATTTTGTTCCCAGAAATGCATCTGCCTTCCGAAGTTGACACCAGGTTGTGGTCAAATTATTTCAGCAGAACTCTATGCAAAGTGTTTTCTGATTGGACAGAAGTTTGTTGTTGTGTATTATACAGAAAATTGCTCTCAGACAGAAATGTTTATATCTCTCTTAAATATTCAACTTCAACTATCTGGTTTTTGTATCTGTAAGAGACATAAATACTTTTTGAGGAACTTTTATCTGGACATTTGTACCGTCGCTCTCTAAATAACTACTATAACTCCTGGATGGAAATTCTAATGTTGTTGTCCATGGAGGAGGCTGTCTGTAGAAAAGTGTGGCACTAGATCTGTGACTGTTTCATAAAAGCAAAACACAGGATTCAGGGAGGGAGGGGAAACCCATTCACAAATGAAATTCATACCAAGGTGACAGTTAGTGATAAAGTGACTTTTATATGAAAAGAAAGTCACGCATTACTGAACTGATTGTAAATGGTGACCCTGAACATGGGCCTGAGTGTGACTGTGAACAGTTCTGATAGATGAAAGGGCAAGAGCTTCATTGCTGTAGATTTAAATAGAACATCTCAAGAAAAAAATGAAATAAATTAGCCGGTGTTTAAGTACACAAGATTACTTTAGAATCATTATTCAATAGTGCACTAAAATATTTGTCAGTTGCACCGTTATTAATAACAAAGGCATTAAAAAAGGTGCTTTTATGAAACTGTAGGAGTTACATGGGTAAACAGCAGAAAGCTGCTTTGATCAGCTTTAAAAAGAAAACTGGTGGCTAACCCACTGCAATCAACTGTAAAGCTTAAATGTTGAATCCAGCATGTCAGGGTTAACTGCAGCAGTGGATAAGAAGCACTGTAAATATGTCTTAATTATTCAGCAGTAAAAGTGTCTATGGGTATAAAGAACATATGTGATGATTCTTTTTTTTAATGCAAACAAGTTTCAAAACTTATCTTGAAAAAAATGCAGAGTCTGATGTTGTGATATTTTAGGGAGTATGACTATGTTGCAGGGAGTGAGAGAGGCCCTTGCTGCACTAGAAGACAGGGCTAATGGAGTTGAGGGATGTTTGTAGGGTTGGGGGCACTAGGGTCATCTCATTTTAATTGTCTGAGGAGTCTGGCAGACTCTTTGCGACTGGAATGTTTGTGACCTCCTCTTTTGCGCCTTCACACTCCCTCGCTCTCTGTGTCTCTCTCAGTGTCAGACGGTTGAGCGGTTCGTGGGAAGATTCTTAGTCCAGATTGTCGAAATTAAACCAAATATCACAAGAGCTCAGTGACATTATCAGCTCTTTTCTCTCTCTCACAGCTCTCTGTCTGTTTTCTTGTCTTGATTACATTTTTGTCTGACTGGCTGACCTTTGAGACTCTGCTTTTTGTGTCTGCGCGCTCACATAAAGCGGCAACTGTAAATGTTTTATGCATGTGTACACTTCTGTGGGAGCATCTGTCCTCCTGCTCCTTGTCTATAAATAAAACAAGCTTGTTCACGGCCCTTGAATGTCACGTTCTGGCACTTTGTCTGGAATTTCTGCATCACACTGCAGTAAATTTGTTAGGCTTTAAAAGGGATTCTTGTTTTAGCGATCATTGCACCCATGTGGCATATATTTCATCCTCACTACCAATTATAATTCTATTCATGAGGTGGCGCCAAAAACACTACAGATAAATATGATAGCAAGTAGAATGACAAGTAGAAGGAAACTAAGAGCTAGAAATTATATTTCAAGGCTATGTTTTTCAGTGGCATTCAGGGTTTAAATGAATTTCAGGTTTCTAATTGCTTTTTCATGTTTTGGTCTCAAGAAATAAAAGTTGCTTTAAATTCTTAGACAAATTTCTTTACTTTTCTGTTAGGCAGGTAACAACTTGGCATATTATTACAGCTATTAGAATAGAGTGAGAAACAGTTGACAGATAAGGCTGTGGTGCAGCTTTTTATGACATAAACATAATGAATAGAAATATTTAGATAATTTAGGTCAAAGGTGTAAGATACTCACTAAACCAATTCTTCCACTTTTGTTCCCAGACATAACTGAGAGAACAAAAAGACACACGTCATATTTCACAATCACCACATTTGCCACAGTAACCCAAGACCTTATGATGAATAGATTCCATTAAAAAAATCAAATAAAAAAAAAAAAGCCTGGATTTGTCATAACTGGATGCAACAAAGCTGCTTGTTTCTGGATTTTAATCCAACCATAGGTGCCTGAACAATGTTGCAAATCAATTGCTCCCAAATTTTGATATTAGGGCTGCAGCTGCGTTTGCTTTTTTTTTTTTTTTTTTTTTTTTTGGCAAAATTGAAAAAAAATAAAACAAAAAAATCACCACCTAGAGTCTGACAGATCTACAAATTCTTCATGAATTCATATCTTATTTTTTTGAAGAAGCAAACTAAAAAATCGATAACCCATGGACTATTTTATAATTAAACATGACTATACTACCTTTAAATGGGTAATAAATTACAAGACTATGAATAGATAGCTGAACCAGTCTATTCGTGGTTCAACATTTTGCGGGTTTTTCTGGGAAACATGACTAAATTATTTGTGGGAAATCTGTTATTTGCAAATTTTCTTCATGCAGCGTATTTAAAATATTTTTAAGCTGAATGCTATGTGGCATTTGCAAATCAGCCAATCCATCACCTTCACCCTAATTACCAAGTCAGTTTCTACTCTGCGTATTAAAGCATTTTAGGCTCTATTTAGTATTTGTTCTTCTGAAATAGGCAGTTTTAAGTGTTTAAGTATTTGTGAATTTTAGTTCTTCGTGGTGTTCATAATACTCATGAACACCACAAAGAACTAAAATTCACAAATACTTAAACACTTTTTACCAATAACTGGTAAAAAAGAAATGTATCAACTTGGAAATCAACATTGGATATTGTGCACCAAAATAAAGCGTTTAATCCTTCTCTTTCAATAGAATAAGAGCACGCTAGACTGACGTTAAACTGAAATTATAGTACTGAAGGTGGTTTTAATCTGATTCAGATTACTACCACCTGTGGTGACCTCAGACTTGAAAGGCAAATCTTTGCTTTAAAAATCTATGTTTACATTTTATTGCTTTTCTTTTTGATAAAAAATGTTACAAGTCACTACTTTCATCAAAAGAAGCAGTGAATTTGATGTTTTTTGGCTTTATCAGTTTCAATTCAAATGCTTTTCAACATTAGTACATTGCAGTGGAAGTAAATATATAACACAAAAAGTTTCTAAATATTTTCTTTTTTGGGGTATGGCGGGGGTTGCAGCCGTAGGAGTTGAACTCACACCCAACCCCGCAGAGAGCTGTCTGTGGTCTATTGAGCGTGGCAGAGACAACGTCCCCAGTAGTCCGCTTCAAGCGCCGCGAGTGGCTTAAAGGGAATGGAAACATTTGTTGGGTCACAGCACTGAAAGCCTGTCTTCCTTACTTTAACAAAGCCAAATTGCTTCCTTATGTTGTCTGTTTTTTATTATACTTTTAGTAAATCTACACTCACACAGACGTACAATATTAAATCTGGTGGTCAATGCAAAAACTCCTAAAAACCCCCATGCAGATGCTTGATCCTCATACAAAAGCATACATAAAGGCAGGTTGGTAAATGTACACTAAATAATACATATGTCTTAATCTCTTTAAGCACAGATAAAAAGATGTGCATGAACCATAAAAATCTCTGCCGGTTTCTCACAAAGCAGCACGTGGGTGTCCAGTTACATTAATGTCCAGTGACTTTAGAGACTAGTTCATAATTGGTGCAGAAATGCTTTGCAGAGGTGTTGGTCTGATGGATGAAGAGAGAACTGATGCTGCATTCAGAGCAGCACCACAATGAGGCATTCAGACACTGCTGCTCAAATTCAACTTCATCCTTATTAAAACAACTTCCATCTTAAAGCTGCATATTTGCTTTTAGAAGGTGGAACTTTCTAGGGAGTGCTTGCAATCTCTGTTTTAATCAAGAGTCCCCATGCAGTGTGAGAGTGTGTGTGTTTGTGTGTAAGCTAAGTGGAGACCCTGCAGCAATAATGGTGGTTTGTTTTTATTTGAAAATTACCCCAGAGTTGCAGGTTTTGCACCCTGCATGACCTCCGTTGACCTGATCATCACCTCTTTGCAACTCTTTTACCCGAGCTAGCGTTGAACTAGATCCATCTTTCTTTTTTCTTTACCGACTGTTCTCATTGTTCCTTCATTTACTTCTTTTGTCAACCTCACCCATCCTTAGTCATCCTTAGTTTCCACCGAGTCACACTTGTGACTTGTGACTCATACTTGTGCACACATGCTTAATCAAGCTGAATGGTTCCACATCTGTCTTGACATTTGCTATAAAAAGAGTCCTGCACTAAACACAACAGGCCTCTTATTATATCATTACAGAGCCACAAAAGGCAGACAGCTAGCTGACTTCTGCTTCTCTGACTTTGGCTTTCTGTGGAACAAAGGGATAGCTATAAAAATGGCTGGAGACAGAAAGAAGAGGAAAAAGATGTGGGTGGTGCCTCAGATTAAGAGGTGGGAGCATATTTTTGGGAGGGGGAATCCCTGCCACTTCTCTGTGCTGCAAGGGCTTCATGGCTCCAGGGACCTGACCAACTCAAGAGTTTGTTTATGCCTGTGGGCCAGAAGGGAGAGACGGTGGCCATGTTCAGCAGCTACATGAAAGGCCTCGAGTGCTCTAATGAGATGCAATTACCACAGGGATGTGCTGCGAGATTAGGCAACAAGGAGGAAAACAGAATGAGCAAGCACACTTCACCTCAGCCTGTGTTTATTCCCTGTCTTCACAAATCTTCCAGTAATTTACAAGCTAGTAGCTCACCTCTTTGCTCTCCAAACCAGTGTGACCACAAAGTATAGATCTGGTGGAGACTGTCATGGTTTGTCGTACTTGTTTTATTAGTCGAGCGTTTATGTCATAGTAGACTATGATATGCGGCAAGGTGGACAACCTGGAATGCCACGTTAATGGGAATATTTAAATACATATGCACATAAATTAGGAATACATTAGTGAATATAGACTGTGCAAAAGAAAATGTAACACTTTAATTTGAAAAATTTTTCTACCATTTTTATGCCACAAAATAAAATAAAAACATATTCACTTCTCCAGACATTTTACCCTAAAACATAAGCCTTTGAATTTATGTTTGAAGTATTTTTAATATTTACATAAAAAAACAAAAAGAAAAACTTTATTCAATATCAAAAACTATGTAATTATGTATGAAAGTTTGTTTGTTTGTTTTGTCAATGGAACTGCGCTAAATATTCACGGTATGTATTCAACTAGATGTTTGAAATATTTTGGGGATTTGAGGAAATTTTTCAAAAATTGCTTGCAGTTACGATTTACTTAAGGAAAGAGAAGGAAATAAAACATAATTTGTCTGATCCTTTTCTCCTAGTTTTTACAGAAAAAATATTATAGATTAACTATGAAATTTAATATTGAAAAATAAATATGTGGAAGGGCTATTTATTTATTATTTCAAAGTTAGTTGTTTTAAATGTACATGTAATATGACAATTTACTGGCAATATAAGAGGATGAATAAAGTTTATCTTGAGTCTGGTGACTAAATAAAAATATGCTTAGATCCTCAAACGAACCACAGGCCAGCTTTGACTTTAATAGTGTCCGTATTATAATTTATGTGACTGTCCCACTACCTGACAAAATCTAAGGAAGTAATTAATGAAACTAGAAAAAAATTAAACTATTTTGTGTTTATTTGAGAGATGCATCCTCTTTACGTGGCTGCCTCAGGGATGTAGGATGTTGCCTGTCATGTCATAAAGGCCTGCATTCGCAGACCATGATGAGTTCCTTAATGGTCTGGAACTGGAAATATGGCTGTTTGTATTTACAGGCCATTTAGAGCTTTCCACTGGCATTCACACTCTGTAACCAGAGAAAGCACAGGTTGCTGCTCAGCAAACGCCACCCCACGTGCCCTGTACACCTCAGCCATTGAGAGCTCTATGTATGCGACGCCGGGTTTGCGAGCTTGTGAACACCAGCTGCCTCAAAATAGCTCGCACCCCCAATTACCGCTGCAAACACAGGTGTGGAAAGCCAGGCTGCCCTCCGCCCAAAGCCCACAGCCTCCATGCAGCACACAACACCCTGTGTGTTCCAGTTTGAGAGCACCCCCACACACCAACAGGAGATTTGCATGTGTGTTCAAGTGTTGGGGAGAGAAAGAGTTTGTGTTTGTGTATGAGCGAGTCCAGACCACACCCTTTGAAGTTGGCTGTGCAGTGTGTTGGGGTTTGGCAGTGGACATGCAGCCCCTCAGTTGGCCGGCTGGAAACCGTATACCCCACATCAATCAGGTCTGCCACACATAAATTATTCATAATCCATGCACACACACTCTAAAACACAGACTTCCTTATCCTCAGAATATAGTTTTTGTTTCTTATAACTTCAGTTTGGAGAGAAGAGAAAATAGTGATTGGTGGTGCTGTTGGGGGTCTGTGTCCGGTCAGAATGAGAAGCTAAATAGGATTTTTGGAGATAGAAAATGAGAAATTTTAAGACACCCCCTGTCTGATTTAGATGAAAATGATACTTTGATAAGCAATGTTTTATCCTACAATACCTATAAAAGACTTAGTAGTAGTTTTACCCTAACAGTAAAACACCTCTAATTCCATCAAAAAATAAAAAATAAAAACAAGAGGGTTAGGTACTTTTCACACTGAATTAAACACCCCTGAAATAGTTTGTTTTTAGACTGTTTTTCTGGCCATCTTGCTTCCCAGGAGAAACACCATCTCTGCTTTATTCTGTTTATAAGCAGCATGAGAGAATGCATGTAGAGGCTTTTTCTGTACAGAAACGTGAGCACCCAGCAGTTTGTAGTGCCGATATCTCACCCAGTTTAGAAAGATTCACACTGATCACTGTAAACAGAATGTGAAGGTTCTGAAATATGAACTTGTCCTGGAATTTTCTTTAGTGTTATAATAAACACCCTGTCAGCCACTACTTACTCTTTTTTCTCTTCTCCCATCTTATTTCTAAATAGGATTATATCTCTTTAGCAGTCTAAGAAATAAATTTGAGACTGCAGCATAAGTCTTTTTGCTTTTTTCAGCTAGCACATACTGTATGTGCACACTTTGGAGGTGTGTGTGCTTCTCTCCAGCGTAATTCATAACAAGCCCAGCTCATACTGATGTCTATGTGCAATATCCATAATTGTGTCTTCATCATTTTTGTTGTGGACAGCTGGGTTGTCTACTTATTTATTTTTTTATTTTTTTATTTCTGAGATTGGTTTGGTTTTTGAGATACTTGCTTTGCTGCAAAGATAGCTAGAAGTATGTAGTGAAATGTCTCTACTAAATCTGGACATCTAGAAAGTAAAATATCTGCCATCACCACCCTTTTCTATTTGTTTCTTGTGCTGTTTTATTTTTTTATTTTTACCTGTATTCTCTAACAAACGCTGGAGGCCTGCAGAGAACAGGAGGCCTCTGTCTGTATTGATTCAGAGCTGGATTCTATTTTGAAACTAAGTAATGTTTGATGGGTGTTTACAACTAAGTGAAGGAAATGCATACCTGTATTTTTACGTTTTTATTTCCAAAGCACAAAGAATACTAGTTAGCATTGCTTTATGTTATGTTATCACTAACATTTTCGATCTTGGCTGCATGTCCACAGAATATCTTCTCTCCGTCCCATCTTATTGTTGTCCTCGATTTCCAGAAAAATGCTGAAATAGATTTCATCCAAATCTCTTTTAACTCCTTTCGAGCTATAAAAACATCTTAACGAGGTGAAATCAAAGCATCAAGGCTTTGTTAGAGAGAAGCAGACTGGACCTCTGAGAAAAAAATGACTAAAATTTGAATTGACAATTACCTCCTGAGTTGTTCCATCTTTAGACACATATAGAGACCATATGAAGACCAGACTCTAGACACATAACATCTGTTTAGCTGAACTCGACTAAACTGTGCCTAATGTATTTCCAAAGCTTGTTTATATTCATATGAAGTCAGTGTTGAATTATTGATTAGGGGAAAAGTGTGAGGTTGGCACGCTGGGCTGTTTGTCACAGAGGAAGGGTGTTTCCTGCTCAGGCACCAGCAGTTGCCCGCTCTGCTCCCTTGTCCGTCTGCGTCTTCTCTTTCTCACTCTCTCCACGTCTTTTTCACTTTGAGGCTCAAAGTGGTGAAGCCAAATGGAAAGTGACCCTTGGCAGCCAGATGTGTACTAAACACAGTGGGTCACTGTCAGAGGAACATGCTGGCAGCTTTTAGCAAAAAGGAACTGGTGACTTATTCAGACTTCATTATGAATTTATTTTTTACCAAGGAGTTCAGGAACTCACTGCGAAGTCATGCTCATGTATGCTGAGAGTATTGGCGAGAAGCGAATGGGGCATTTTAAGGCCAGAAAATACATTTATTTTGACAAACAAACCTAGGTGCCAGTTTTAAAAATACACCCTGGAAACAAAGGGTATTGTTGATGTAGAGATTTGACTTCTACGAATGATTTTACACTGTTACAGTAGCTGTGGGGCCTCACTTTGAGGTGGGGAATGATTTTGTGTGTGTCTGTGTGTGTGTGGGCTAGGACAGGATATGAGGAAACCTCTGAGCAGCTCTGTGGATAGTTGTTCCCATTAACTTGGAACGTTTAGTTTAAACAGACACCAAGCCGAGTTCAGGTCCAGTTCGCCCCCTGAATGCACATGTGCGTACATTTGTTTATAAAAGTTATGGACATTTTATCTTGCATTTGACCAAAACCTGATTAAAGGAGGATTATTAGTTGTGTGTGTACATAATTGCATTGAATGAGCTTGTTGTGAGACCACCTGTGGTTTCAAACACAACCAGATCCCACTGAATCCCCCATTCCGCCCACTCAGCTCTTTCCTTGGGGCAGGGCATGGCAGTGGCTTACTCCAGCACACACACACACCCAAGGAGCCAAAAAGGCATCATTGACCTTCCAAATATCAACAACTTTGGTGTTAGGGTCTATTGCTCGATCAGACATAAAAATAAGGTTGTTAATTTACTTGAAAAGTAGAAACATTAAAGCTTGTCCTATCTTCATTTTGCTTGAATTGACTGAAATATAAGTCAATCCAGATCTAAACAGTCTGAGTACAGAAAATAATTCAATTTGAGTTTGATGTTGCCTGATAGTCTTTCTGTGCTTATTCCCAGTTTCCCTTACCATAAAAAAACAAAAGTACTCTTTTACAATTCTGGTTTCACAGACAGTGAAGATGTCTCTATTTGTTAGATTTGTCAATAATAGTGTGACAAAATTTAGATATTTTCAGGCTATATTACCTGTCTCACAACCGAAGGGCTCATCCATATTTCTGCTGTTTTTGAGGCATGTCTTGCAGTTTTGCCCAGTCATGTTCATCCCCATTTACATAACAGTCCACAAGTTTTTGCAATCATGTATTGATTGAATATGAAAACTTATAAGACCAAAATTTGTATTTATGTTAGACATTAATTGAATCTATTTTGTTGTGGTAACCGCTGCTTGATGTATTTCACCTGCAGTTTAGTTTACTGTTTAAAATAAGAATTTTGGCGCTTCAACTGCTGCAAAGTCTGAACTGTATTAGTGTGTGAAGGAACATAGGGATTGAAGGAGATGGATGCAGACAATCCTCTGTGGCGCCCCCTACAGGGAACCAGTCTAGGATGGAGCTGCTAAAATCATACTTCTGAATATATGTTGTAGGCTGCTGCATGGTTTTCTAAAAATGCTTAATTTTCCCTCTGAACTTTGAAATTTGTTTATCAGGAAAATATTACTTTAGGAATTAAACAGGGCTAAATTGTGCAAGTTGCAAATCGTCATCATTGTTATTAATAATTATTTTATTAATATTTGTATTATTTTATTTATTTATTATATATGTCTGCATAGAGTTGAAAAACTAAAGAATTAAAAAAGTAGTTGCCATATTTTCAGAACTATAAGTCACTTTTTTTTACGTAGTTTGGCTTGTTCCGTGAGTTATAATCCAGTGTGGGAAAATGCTGCAATTTTTTTAGGATTTACTTTTTTTTTTTTTAAAGCTGTTTTAATTTATCAATAAAGAGTTGTTAATTATTTTGTATGACTAACTGAATGCTTGTTCACTTTCCAAGCCAACTGTTGGCTTTCTGCTGGTTAGCTCCTTTCACTTGTTGTTTTCCAGCTTTTTTAATGGCCATATTCTGAAACAAATTTTGTGAATTACCCTGTGATGTGACCCCCACTGCATTTGCTGCTGACCCCATCCATCTCCATTAGGCTTCAATTATTGAGTATCATTGTAATTGCTGTTTGAGAAATGTTGGTATGTCGACAACGTCCAGACTTGAGCGATAACTCATCACCCACGGCCAACTCACTAAAGCTCTGCCAGTCCATCCCGGGTCCACCGAGGGCAGAGTGGAAAGGTTAAAAAGGGCCAAGCGGTGAGGGATGCAGAGAGAGGTCGTGGCTCTGGTGAGAAGCACTGCCAATGTCCACTCCCAGAATTACATACTGGAGTCAGCCTCTGCTGACCATGCTGAGAATCATGGGAAAAAGTGGTTTACAATTAATCGCAACCAATGAGGTGGAACTAGCCTTTATGAGACAGAACCAACAGAGGTTATTGATGTGTATGAAGGCAGAAAAGTGAACATTTTTGCTGTGATGCTCTCTGCTGCCAACTGTCTGACTGCTGAGGCCAGACAGTTAAAATATACATACACACACATAAACACACTCTGCTTTTAGATCCAAATAAATCGGATTACTCCTTGTGCTCAAACGCATTTATTGTTATTTTTCATTAGGTTTATTAAACTACCAAGCCAAATATGTAGTTAATTTATTCTGGTTTTCATATCCAATATTACAATTCGGTTATATTTATTTCATATTTAACTTTTATTTGATTAGATTTGTATTTAATAAGTCCACTAATGGGCAAACATGTCTAAAGGCAGCATGAGATTATATCAGATTTTAATTATTTCTACCGTGCTTGGGTGTTATTGTTTTTAAGATGTGCGAAACATTTGGAAAATTTATTTGACATCGAAGCCAAAAAGAATTGTCACTTATATTTATTTATTAGGTCAGAATTTAATTATGGAATATTTAAAATGCTTTAATTTAAATGTTAATCGGGACAGTATTTTGTAAAATTTATTTTTTGACCCCTACATTTATTTATTTATTTTTTGAAAATGAAAAAGTATAACTATTTTATGATTTTACGTTATGTTATAATAATCACAAACATACTTGCAGTGTTGCTTTGATTCTTTCATGTATGTTCGATAAATCCTTGAATCTCCGGTGGCAGCCATTCAACTGGGCAAACCACCTATGTGGACCGAGTGCCGCCTACAAGGCACAACTCCTCCTGGGAGTCACAGTTTCAAAGTTTCTGAGCTTCTGCATTACAGATCACCTCTCCCCCCGCAATTCATCCACTCAGCTCCTACAGACTATTCAGCAGTAATTAGCAAACGCTCGGTAAAACTGAGATATTTTTTTCAGTGCAACACTGATAACATTAATGGGTTAAAAAAGGAGCTTTGTTGAAAGGACTTCCTGAAGGAGTGTTAAACCAGACAGATAATAAATTTCAAGGCAATAAATTATAGAGTCAAGTTTGAAATATACAACATTTATATAATGCGATCAAATAATCTTACTTGATTGTGCTATATTTATAAATATATACTGTATATTGTGTCTATATATTTTAGTAGGTAATTTAACCAAACGTCTTTCAAGACTTCAGAATGATTTCACAATCAAGATGTTGCTGTTTTGCAAATATCTGATTTGAACCGTATCCTACTTTTGTTTCCTTTCTTCTTTATTCTGGCCTCTTTCTCTGTTATTTGTGATGGTTTCATGGCATCTCTTTTCCATCCACAGGTGATATTGGAATCTTTTGACTTTGACCTAGTCAGTGTCAGTTTGTATTATATTTCATAGTTTCTTTCTCCAAGTATTGTTTCTTTCATTGTGGATAAAAAATCATTTCCTCTACCCACATATAGCCGCCATCATTAGTCAATTTTTAAAAAATAAGTGAAGACACATCTGTGAACATCTCACTAAGCCCATTCACCATAAACGTACTTGTCTTTGAGTTTCTGTGCACTGCATTGTTGAGGGGTGTGTAGAATCCTCAAGCTGAATACAGAGTGTTGAAAGCAGACCAGTGAAATGTGAAGGCTAGCCGAGTCTCATGTCTGTCTTGAGTATTAGCACCTCTCTGTAGACTCCGCAATGTTCCACTTTGCCACAGAGAGAACTGATGACAAGTCACCTGCAGCAAAGCATGTTGACATTCAACAATACCCTCAAAGCACACAAACATCTCTGAATTTAGTTTTCCACACCTTGAAATACACAGTATTTCATCGTAGACACTGCAAAACATCATAAGATCCCCTTATTGAGTCCAAATAAGGTAATTGACAAAACGCATTGGCTCTCTCAAGCATTCCTTTCTTATTTTGCAAGGACTACACAATAAGTGAAGCCCATTTGTTCTTAACAGAAACTTTGTAGCTGCTAGCCTCAGGACACGAATGAAGTGTGTCTGAGTTTGTCCTCCTATGGGAATCCACAAAGCATGAATCACCGTTGATCGCTGAAATGTTAGAATGTCGGGTGCAGAGAGTGTGTGCAACGCAAACCACCATCTGTCGTCTCTTTGTTACTCTGTGTAAAAAGATTTAGGGTTGGCAGAGGTTGCACATGACGCCCCGCTCCTACATTTCAGACCCTCCCACCGTCTTTAGGTGCTCCAGGCTCTTCTTTTTCTTGCCCTGTCTGAGGTGGAGATGTGTGGGATAGTATTTGAGACCAACAGGCCAATGTCTGCCATTTGGTGCTGCATGTGCTGTCTTTATCCTCACCGTGAAATCCTGTCCTCAGAAGTAGCAGCAGTGTGATCGTGACACCTCAACCATACCAGCCCTAAAGTCAAAGGCCACACTCACATTTTTAAAGAGGGTTTACTCTCAGCACGTTTCAAAAGGAAAGGTCATCAAGTTTGAACCCAAGACACTGCACAGTAATTGTACTCCTTAACATTTAACCTTAAAATGTTGGCGTTCCAAAGAGCCTGACTGGCAGTGAACCACGTGCGTTCCGATAAACTCTGGTTAGGAATGATTAGGGAATCTTTAATCTTCTAGCTATCAAGCCTCATCCTCCCACTAACTTTAATCAGCTGGCAGCATACTGTAAATTCCCGTGGTCAGCCTCCCATATCAAATGATTGCTTTAACTTTTGCAGTCCCTCTTGGCAAGAGCTGAGAGCAGAGTGGCAGGAAAGAAAACAAAAGACACCATTTGTAGAGGTTTCTTTGCACAGCTGGTCAGGGACAGGTGTGTGTCTGTCTCTGTTGGTGACTGTGAGTGATGTTACCAGCAGGATTTATGTTTAAGGGTCAGGGTCATAAATCAGGGTTGGTAATCTTCACAGCAATGAAGCTGGTGCCAGGGTCTCAAGGCCTGTATCAACCTTTAAGAGTAATGTTTCTCCTGACTCTCCATTGACTAACCTTCTCACATTCCTATGAGCAACACAAGCTTGTGAACACACACAGTGAGAGGGTGAGGAAACATTACATTTGAAACTTTAGGAGTATGTTAAATATGCAAGCTTTAATATTTTGATGTACATTCGAGAAAGAAAAGTCAACTTCAATATTACAGTATATGCAACTCTTACTTTTCAATTTTGTTTAAAACTTGTATCACAATAATTTAATTCATTTTGGTGTCCAAAATCCAGAAATATGCTACAAGGCAGCTCAGAACATACCCAACATTTGATGCATTTGACTATGTTCCATTTGGATCACCATCAAAGTATCTTGCTAAAATTTGAGGTTATAAAGGGGAAATTCATGTGATGATTTTTCCAGTAAAAAGGAAGAAGTCTAAAGTGTAGCTTCAATACTTCCCCAGTCAACAATGTATGCACTCTAAGGTTGTGAATAACGACTTGAGACAAAAACTTTCATTTGAAAAGTAAAATTCTTGCAGCATTCAAATAGAAGTTATATGTTTTGCTCCAGTTCTGGCCAGCATTTTTACTCTGATGTCTATGAACCAGCACTCACATTTTCATACAACATCTTGCAACAGTCATTTAAAAATAATACTACTTTATATAAGGAAGCTGGAGTGTGAGTGTTTGACTCTCACCTTTCTCTAGATATTCCCTTCTTTTTTTTGCTTGTGTGGATTCAATTACACCACACTAAACCACACTACTCCACTCTAACTCTGTAAGTCTGTGCGTTGTTTGTTCTTTAGCCTTAAAGAATGCTGCACATGTGTTGAATGGACGTAAAATACAAATTTATGTCAGACATAAAAGAAAAAAAAACAGTTCATTGTGCAATCCAGTCATTGTAGGTAAAAATGCAAAAGGAATGCTTTATAAACCACATAAAATAAAAGCTATTTTTATCAAGAACAACTGTCTTTATGGTGTGGCTGCCAACTCCTTGACCAAGTTCATTTTTTTAGTATTTGTATGAAATGTGCATTGTCCTCTTCGCTCAGTTTTTGGTTGTTTCTACTCCTAAATCAATAGTTTGAATTATTATAAAATTCCCATTTGAAAAAAAGGTTTTTCAACTCAGTGAATGGTTTTAGTGTTGGGAGAAATCCACCCTCCTAAACTGTGTACATCTGTGGCGCTCACCTACATTTCCTGCATAGATTATCTTTATATTAATTAAAAAAATTTGGGGTGTTATTAATTCAACATCCATTCAACATATTTCCATTTGAAAGGTGTTTTATTGTCAACCTTTTTTGTGTACACAGTGACAGTAGACAGTGACAGGCCTCCATACAGTGCTGTAGCAGACTTCTAAGCCATTACTCCTATATGTAAGATTTTTTGATTTTTTTTTTGACTCCTAAAATAAAACAATTAGCTCCTATTTTCATCAAGTTGAAATGAATGTGCACATGTTGCTGATCTAAAGAGTAGGGTCAAATTGGGATATTAATAGATGTAGTCCAGTGAACCATGATTTGTTCTCGTCTGGTCACATAATCTTTTAAAGGCTTCTTCCAGCTCCTTTAAATCATCTCTTCCTCTCTGCCTTAAAATGAGACTGCATGCCATTCTGTTCTCTATGATTTTTCTCTGACCGCTTTCTCTCTGACCGCTTTCTCTCTCCTTCACTCTGCAGTTCTTCTGATTCTTTCTTCTTCCACATACTCTTTCCTTCTGTCCTGTCTGTCAGTGTGCCCTCTTACCATGCAGCTTTCTGTCAGTGCGGAGGCCCCTCGCTCACTGAAAGACAGAGAGCCTATGACTCAGGTTCTGTCACAGGGCCCAGTGGCTCATAGTGGCCCTGATTCCCACACCGATGAGGTGATAAATGACTTAATGAGCTTCCTTACACACTCACCCACTGAGACCTGAGGCACTTTTTCTTTAAGGCACTTTTCTGTCATGTTGTTCAAGTGCTCTTTTTTGTTGAGTTCCAGCAGATGTTTGTAAACTGAATTCCAGTTTTCCACAAAACTTGTCAAAAAGAAAATGCTGCACATTGTCATGAATACACACAAAGTATGTAATTGTGAAGCAGAAGGAAAATGATAAATAGTTTTAAGTGTGGCATGCATTTGCCAGTGATTTATAGAAATACATTTTACTGTAATTTGAGCTCATAGTCTGCTGGAGTATTTCTTTACCAGACCTTCCAAAGGCAATTTGTTACCATGATTTTATTTAGGAGTATTAGGAGTTCCACACTATACATGTTCTTATTTAAAACACTTTTAAAAGCTTAGTTTTTCATTGCTCTATCCTGAGTTTTTCTGTTATATAATAAAATAATCCTAATAAAATATATCAACATTCTAAAAAAATAATTTCCATTTCTCCTTTGAATTGACTTGTGGGTAGATAAATATGTGTTATATTATTGTAATCTAATAGATGACATAGTGGAGATTGACTCATTGGAGAAGCTCATACAGCATTTTGTTTGAAACGTTGTGTAGAAAAGTGCAAGTCTCTCATCATGCAGGTAGCTCTTTGAACAAAGTGAGCTCTTTTCACCCTGTAAAGCACAGAGAGCTCAATTATCCAAAAAGTAAAGAGTTCTTATTAACTGTACATTGAATCTTATCAGGCACATGGTGATTAGAGCTAGTTGAGCAGGCATTACAGGTGATTAATGAGTGCTGAAGCAGGTCACTCAGACGGTGGAAGTGATATGATCACGCTTTTGAAGTAGAAGTTAATGTCAAAATGAAGTTTTTAAACAGAAAGGAGCTCAAGTTGATCAGTGCTTCTATTTGTTTTGGAAATGTCGTGAGATGTGAAGATAAATGAGTTCATGTGTCACTGAGTTCACTCAGGAGTCTTGAAGGTATTGCAATCACAGCTGATTTTTCAATGTGAAATAAGTAGAAGATCTTAAGTACACAAACTGCTCTGATTGCAACTCCCTATTCCTTAGGGCTGGCAAAATTTTTCAATTTTTCCTGAATAGGCAATGTTTTGTCCTGACAGAAATCTTGTAGAATGATAAAGGAAAAGAAGGAAACATTTAAATTACTCGGAATTTATGTTATATTGGGAATTGAATTAGTAGCTTGGGCATTGCATGTGTTTCTGAAATTGTGAATATTGTCATAATGTGAGCTCTTTAAGGTTAAAGTCATCTAGCCCAACTTCCTGTTGCGAACATATGCTGGGATTCATTGCTGTAGCCTATTTTATTCCTGTTTTTTTTTTTTCTTTCAATTCTCTCTCTATCATCTTTGGTTTTTGTCCATTCTCCTTCACTGTCATTGTGGGATTTATTGTTTCCATATTCTTTCTGGCTGACCGGCTGATCCTAAGCTTCACTAGCATGCTGCTGAACTGGATACTCCTAGAACCAGGCCCTAGGAGAAGAAAGGGCCTCCTGTTTGAGGCGGCCACCCTAAGGAGGTGGAGCAGAGAGAGAAGGGAGGGAATAAAAGTAGCAACCTGGGTGTTCCATGACAGTGAACCTCTCGACTTGTTATGCTTTCTAATTCCCCTCAGCACAAAACAGCAAGGGGGAAGAAGAGAAAAGGAGAAAGAGAGTAGGGTGGAGGATGATGATGATGATGAAGGAATCATGTTTTTACACAAATGCAGCTGGGGAGATGTAGAGAGAGAATATTTCACTTGAAGACAAGATTTGAATCTTATTTTAAAGCCTGAAATGCATTTAGAAAATGATGCATTGGTTAAAATCTATGCCTGTTTTAATACACAATTACATTTATAATACTCTGTAGACAACGCATAACTTATAAATAGGGTTATGAATGATAAGATCACAGGAGTAACTCAGGTGGTTCAGTGACAGACATTTTACCATTTGGCCAAATGGAGTTGTATTTAAACCCTGATCATTTATTATAACACTGAATTTTTTTTAAAAAAGGATTTAGCAATTTAAATCTTATTGAATCACCTAAAACTTATATTCCTGTTTTTCTTTTCCAGGACTATATTTCCATTTATCCATGAAAAATGGAAGACAAATATGGGGCAAACAGAGATTGCATCTCCCCAAACTCCATTTTCAGGTGTGTGCGGCCAAAAAAGCTCATAAATGGGCATTCAGGGCATATACTGTGCTCATTATTTATTAGAGGATAAAACACTTTCCAGTTTGTTGTAACACTTAGGTTTTCTCCCTACAAGCTACAAATACAAATCTGATTACTTGATATTAAAGGTGGATCTCTGGTTTAGATAAAGGTCTAGTTTATCTAAACTACTAGACCATACATTTGCTTGTTCAGACCTCAGAGATATGTATGAAAATTGCCTTTCGTTAAAACCTTTTTAGTAGCATAAGGTGAAAATGTTAAAATTAACTTCTAGTTCCTGATGAAGCTAGATAAATAAAAACCTTAAAAAATTACACTATGTGTTCTGTTTCTTCCAGTAAATTAATGTCAGTTGTATTCAATATAAATGCAGAAGGGAGAAGCTTGTTATTCTTGATGGTTTTCCTTCTGGTAGTGAAGAAAGCCTTTTCATCCTTGCAGTAATTGTGGTAGACATACAATAGTTATGATGTGTATTTTTGGTGAAAATAATTGCTTATTTAACATCAATTTGAACTGTGAATATAAAATTTGCTAATTATTTCCAATATTTTCCGCTATGAAAACACATTTTCCAAACATACTGTAAACCAGTCCGAGGTACAAAACAAAGAATGAATGCATTTAAGAATTACAAATAAAAAAAATCAATAACATTCTTGAAACTCTAGGTGCTAACATAACTTGATTCTTCTGCATAGCTCTAAATTATATTAATTACCAATAATGTGTAAAATGTAGTCTTTGTTTTCAAGGATCTTATGTCTGGATTTAATATGCTCTACGTATGGAAAAGATTTACTTGATGGGTTCAGGCCCCGTTCTCAGCCCCACCTTACTTCCCTCTTACCAGCCTCCTTGTGTCCTACTGGGTGTGCCCCTTCACCCTGACCTTTGCTGTCTGAATCCACCACTCTGCTGACCGATACACACCGAGCTGCACACCCACTACTGCTGCCTCACAGCAATCTCTAAACGCTCTTATCATCTGGTTCTGCTTGCCCATCCTGCTCCCCCCTCCCTAAAGGCCACAGGAAATGGTTGGGCCCACTTGCCTGGGGGTGGAATTAACAGGTGCACCAGTGTTTGTTTCAACTTTTACCCATTACCACTGAATAATGGTAATAATGTAATAACATGGAGAGGCCAGGTGGAGAGCTGGCTTTGTTTTGATCTCTTTATCTTCTCTTTTTATTTATTTATTTTTTTAACTTTACACTTACCGTGTTTATTTTTTCTTGCTCTTAGTTGTATATGTTTTTTCTTACCCTTTTTAGAAAGGTTTTGGAAACTTTCTCAAACTTACTTTTCTAAGTTACTTAGAAAAGTAACTTGAATATCTTTTATTTGTCCTTCATAAAATAGCCCTTGACAAATAAACATTTGCCCTTCTAGAAGTTTCACAGAGGAACTTTAAAATGGAAACTATGGAACAGTTTCAGATGAGAAGGGAAACACAGCCATCTGTGTAACATTTTGAGTGCACTTAGGCGTGAAGCACTCAAAATCCTACATTTATTTTTGAGTCACACTAAAATGTCGAACCCTAATGTTGGTTTTGTGATATATTAAACCTATGAGCTGCTGCCTATATTGGTCTTCTTACTCTGTAGCCTTGGTGATGCTAAATACGATGCCAAAGCATTTTTAGGACAACATGATAAATATATTTCGCATTTGAACTTTAGCCTGATAAACATAAAACTTCCATCTCTCCCTTTGGCAACCAGCTTATTTACACAATTTTGAGGTATGTGTGAATCTTTTCCGTTTGGGAGCCCTGTTAAACAGGGAACACGGTGGCTGATCATGACACTTAAGATTTTAAAATGTTCATTTTAGCAATCTGCTGAGACTCTATCCTTTTATTTAATGCGATGGCTAGTTGTTTTTTAAACTCTGACTACATTGCACTTTTCATGTAGGCCACACTACATGATTAAGTTTCAAGTTTCACACTGCTCTTCTCAGGCTCTTGGGTGCCTCACCAAGAACACATACATCCTCTTCCACCCCACTAATTGATCACCACAAACTCACTATGCAAAATTAGGGGTGCACTGTGTTCTTGATGCATTCCCATAGATCTCCTTGAGACTGCCTCCCTTTGGCTTTTACCACTATGATTTGCACTGGTCAAACCATGCTGATATAGCCAAAAGAAAGCTTTAGGCCAAACTATTTTTAGTTTTTATATTGAAAACTGTTTTATTTTGTGGATTTGGTTCTTGTTTTTTGTGTTCAGATGGATCTTAATTGAGATCCAGATGTTGGTGTTTTCAGCAGTTCTTGCTCACCAAATCCCCTTTTTTCCTCAAATTTTTGACAATTTTCAAGCGGGCCTATTACATCAGGTAGAGCTGCCATCTTGTTCTCGTGTTACCTGGAATTCCCCTTAAGTGAGTCATCAGATTGGGTAATAGCTGGAGAGAGGCAGTTTAATGGCGTACAAGGTTGACTTTGTGGGTCGAAGGTGGGAGGTCAAATGTTGCCATAATCCCAGGCTCCAGGTTCAGCCCGTATGTAAGACTCTGGCAGCTGGGAGAGAGGAGGAGGGGTAATTGATTTGAAGGGAAAGGGCATATTTCACCTGAAGAGGAAACAAAGCTGTCAACCATCCAACCAGTTTATAACCATAGACAGATTAGCACCTCCTGTGTGGGAGATGCTCAAAAGTAGTTGAGGAGAAGAACTTTAGAGATCAATGAGATAAGAGGAGAACAAATCTTGCTTTAGTGTCTTTTCTCATCTTGATGACATAAGACTAATCTTGGGGAAAAAAAGCAGATGAGGTTGAATGAGTTTGATTAAAAAAATAAACAATAGAAAAAGCAACTTCAGGTCTCTACACCCAGTAGTTGAGATTACTGTATAAAGAAAAGCAGGTGTGTCCTCGTTTCAACATCATTTGTATTCAAAGAAGGCAGATTTTGCAATCATGGGACCAAACAGTTCAGGTTCAATATGTATTTTTATTGCCGTACGCTGCATTTGTCGCACAACGTGATTCAATCTCAGCACTCTCCCACAGACAACAAATGACTTACAGATAAGGCCACATTCCTGTGCTTGTTTTTATTGATAAACATGCTTTGATTGGCAGAACAATATCACAGGCAGCCCAGAACCTGGAGGGTATCAGGATCTAGCGAACTAGTGACTTTTTCCTGTATAGACAGGAAGTGAGGGCTTTTATGAGGGCAGTGCATAGATTTCCTAGCATACCAGGTCTGGGAGTGCAGAGAAAAGACCCACTTCCTGTCGAGAAGAATGCCATGTTGGCTATCTGGCTCTCAACAGTTTTACTCTTCGTGTGAGAGGTTGTGAAAAGAAAAGAAGTTAGGTCTGCAGGCTATAGGTATAGCTCACGGGTTGAGATTGAATGTTTGTTTGAGGAGTGAGACCATTCAGTGTGAGCATGAACTACACACTATAGTGAAAGTTTGACACCTGTCTCTGGGTTCAGTACTACTGAGTTTTTTGTTGTATTTAACATGGTTTTACCTCAAATTGTACAGCTTAAATAAGTGGGGGTTTTTGTTTTGTTTTGTTTTACTATGACTGTATAGTTGGTTTTTCATTAAAAATGATTTGTTCATATTTCTGGTTCATATTTCTGGGGGAGGGGGGTTCCGCTTAATTTCCACTGGCTGGCATAGAGTAAAATCAAAATAACTTGAGGTAAATGGCTAGATTTGTGTTGACCTTTAAGAACTGTATACTTAAAATTTGTAATTCTTAAAGTTAAATGATATCAACACCATTTCACATTGATGAAATTTGGCAGATCACATATAAAACATCTTTGGTCTGATTCATAAAATAATTTTTAAGCACATCACTCTTAATTTGAAGATTCTAGTCACTGTAGACTCTAGAGGACCACATAAATAGTGGGCTGGATTTGGCACCTGGGCCTTGAGTGTGACATGGGGTTTTACACACACGCTCTAGAGAACTTAATCAGCACTATCCTTGGGAATGTTTTGTATCAGCAATTAAATTTATGAGAAATATCCCCTTGGGGGTGGTGAAGGGTTGTAAATGTGGAAAGGCATTGTTATAATGACGTGCTGAAGGCAAATTAACTGAAAGGCAGGAACTTCTTTAAGAGACAAAGTCTAATTTCAAGGCATCAAACTCCAATTTTTGTGTGTTTGATCTACAGAACATTATTATAATAACTGAAGATAATGTAATTATTTTGTTGTTCTATAAAATAGCGCTTTGTGCCTGGAAAATACATAATATTGCTCCTTTAATGTTTTTTTTCCAATATGTGTACAGATTACTAAGTATCTGGACACTCAATTTACATTGAAGACAACTTAGAAAGAATTCTGTGTCATTTAGTTAAGCATGTGTTTATTCATCAGTATAATTGCATGTTTTCTTGATATTGTGCAGCCCTAGTTTTGTGTTAGATTTTCGCAGAACTTCCTAGCTGCTACCTCTTATAGACGTTGATTGTGCTTTCTGATGTTATACATCTCTTTAGGCCTTATGCTCGTTATTTTGCTCTTACTTTTCCAACTTTTGCACTTCAACGCATGCTTTTAATGTTGATGCACAATAATTTAACTAAAATTGACTGGTACAGAAATTATAAAGCAATTACAAATTGTTTGTACTTTCTCATTTTAGCATCCCAGTTAATCCTTCCTAAAGTTAGTTGCAGTTGCACCTAGCCAACAAAATGGAACATTTGCTTACTAAAGAAGGAGGAGACCAAATCTTTACATGAAACATTAGGAGACAGAGAAATGGAAATTACATTCCTCGACATTTGGACGTTCTGTATTTGGTTTTTTTTCCCTGAAGGCTTCCTCAAACCTTCCACTTCTACATTCTCCACCTCTCTGTTCTTCTTTTGCCTCGTACCACTCCCTCACCCTTGTTTCATCTTGTATTTCCTAACACCTCATACCTTCTCCCTCCCGTCTTCCTTTCCTTTCTAATCTCCCTCACCTTCTTATCTGTCTGCATCTTTCCCTCCCTCCAGCCCTCTGTCGCTCCACCCATGGTTCAGGGCTCGAACCCATGTCCTCCTCCTACTCTTCCTCCATGATATCCTTTCTATGTTAGCCGGTGGTCTCTCAAAATGTCCCAGAAGAATTGATGTATCCTCCTCGGTGCTCAGCAGGCTGAAATAGATGGTTGACGCAATTCTCCAAATCACCTCAGGGAGGGAAGAAGGCCAAGAAAAGAAGAGGGGAGGGCCTTCTCCTCTTCCTCGACATGTATGGATAAGTAATTCATACTTGCAAATAAAGTTAAGATTGAATAAAAAACGGTCTGCATCATCTGCTCGGCTTTGTTCCAATATGGCCAAGGCATTACTACTGAAAATTGCTCTGTATGTGGCGATTGGCTGTTTACATTCTTTTAGGCTTTCACAGACCCACTTCCATCTGCATCCCCGCAGGTCAGGGGTGGGGGTTCAGAGGTGAAAGGCGAGGTTGCGGGCTGCTCCTCCAAGAGGAGAGGAGCTGGTGTTGGAGGTCCCCTTGCCCAACCCTCTTGGTTCAGTCTCAGAAGAGAGGAACCTCCTCCAGCTCCTCTCTTGCACATCTGGCTGCCCCCAGAATGCTCATTTGGAAGGAAAACAAGAATGTTTTTATTTCCCAGGAGAGAAGAAGAACCAGAGTTAAAACACAGAGAGGCGTCCTGGGCCCTCACACAGCCTGCTGCTGGGCTGAGATGGTGAAGGGTTTCTCATATTTCTTTGTTTCTCTTCTTATTATCTTTTCCCCACACCTGGTATTTGTTTTTATTCCTTTAATATGAATGTAACAACATCCTTCTCATTTTCCAAAAGTAAACCAGCAGGCACCTTGAGCCCATTTCTCGTTACTATGTCGACTCCACCATTACGGGGCAGTTTCGCTTTTCGTAGTTTTCATTTGAAGGTAATCCATGAAACCGATGCTGATTTCACTTCTACTTCCTAAGTGAAGGATTGAAGCGAGCCAGGTTAGGATTGTGCATTACTGCAAAGAGCAGAGGACTCAATGGACGACCACTAAGAGACAGAATCACATGCCATTGTGTAAATTGGGGTCGTTTAATAACAGGCTGTAGAATATATCTAAATAGAAGATACCCTTAAGTCACTCCTGTTATAATCTGGAATTTAAGATTATCTTCAGTTTCAAGGTCATCAGGAGAAGCCATAGGAGTAACACTGCAGGACTGTCAAGTGCAGAACTCCACCTGCCTGAGATATTTTGATCAGAGCCTAGGAGAGTTGTTCTCCTCTTATGGCTTTTGTATTTCCCTTCATTGACTTTAAAAAATATATTAAGATTTGGAGTTCATTGTGTTTTTTTTTAACTTGGGTTAGACTTAAATAAAACCTGAACCTGTAAAATTTTGTATTTGTTTTATGCTGATACTGATAACTACATTTACCTAATGTGGAATGGCAAACTTGGACAGGCAAATGGAATACAATACAGTGCTCTTTGAGGAATACAAATGTCCATTGTTAAAATATGGACTTTTCATGTGTTGCATAGGTTAGCTGTTATTTTTGGATGGTGTATCAAAGTTCTTTCAGTAATGAAAGTAAGGGAAAGGGAGTAACTGTAATGAGTGGAGCAACAGAGGTCCATTCTTTGAGTATTTTAGCAGATGGTTGTTATTTGTTCTGGAAAAGTAAAAATAAACCCTATTTATTATGTTTAATCCATAAAATTTGGTCTTTCTCCAAACACTTATTACACTTTGAAACAGTTCAACGGTTTATCAAAGAAAATGTCAAGACACTTAAATGCTCTCTTTCTCCTCATAAACCTGCTCATCAGTGGGGAACCTCTTCTGGCCTTAATTCATGTGCACACGACACGACACCCTTATCCACTCACAGCTGTGCTCTATTACAGCAACATACAGTAGCTTTTTCTCCACCCATCGCCTGCAGCCTTCTCTGTAACTGTTATTGGAAATGTAGCCCTGCTACGGGAGCAAGCTCTTGCCGGATTTATATGACACAGGTGCACACTCTGGAAAGCATTCGTAAAATTGTGCACACACGCACACACACATACAGGGAGGCACGCGAGTGGACTAGGCAGCGAAGACTGGATCTGATGTCAGCCACTTAATGTCAACACCACTCACACGTCACAACACTTCTCAAACTTACACACTCGCATATGTGTCTAACCTGCTTGGAGCTTCATCAAAACTAGTCTGAATGTATCCCCTGGCCTCTATAACCTCATCTGATTCTGATTTTTGACTTTGCAGATTGAATATGACAAAAATGTCTTTAATTTTAACTCAATATATTTTCCTCCTTGCCCCCAATGTCTAGATTGCTCCTTTTGTTCTGGGAATATGCCAGGCATTTCCTCTGTATGATATCCCAGTTTTCCAATAAGAAGTAGGCCGAAGGTATGCACTGGGCTGGCAGGGCTTATTTTCTCTGTGGTGCTGTGTGGTAGCCTAACGCGTACTGGAAAAGTAGCAGGTATTCCAAGGCAGCTTTGGTTCCTCTTTAGTAGACATCATCCAGATTTATGTTCCAAAAAACTAAATGTCAGATATTTTCAAAGTTGTCTTTATGCTCAAACTTGAGTATATGTGAATGCTAACTGAACATTGAAAATTTTCTGACATATTCAGAATCTTAGTCTGAAAGATGTGCAAAGCCCTGACCTAAAGATATTGCTGCTTGTACATCCCCATGTAGACATGTGTGTCTTGTCAGCCCATCCTTTCTGATGTTCATCTAACAATATTGGAAGGGCAGAGGGCAAGGAGGCTCCCTGTTCTCCACATGGTCCTGATTTTGCTTGTTAGTGATGATCCCCTGTTTAATGAACAGTCTCAAAGTTCCCACAGATCCTTGAAGATTTGGAATCTTTGAAGAAGGAGCCTATAGAAACTCCTGAAAATATTGAGAATCAGTGGGAAAAAAAATTGAGAACTCTTTGGTTGTCTTTGGAAAGATTTGTAGTAGTGCAATGTGGAATTCTGGATGAAAGCCATTTGTTGTCCTGATATTTATAATCCAAATAATGATGCAAAATAAAGGAAAACCATTACAAGGCAGTAGAGTTAAGCTGCTTTAATATCATAACCATTATTACAATAACAGTATGATGTTTTTTCTGTTTTTAAATGTTTAAAATATTTATTTAAAATTCTACTTAAAACCTGATTAACTGAAGAGTGTAATTGCTATTTCTAAACCTCTTTTTCAAACTATTTTAATAAAATTTTAATTTTAATATTTGTTATCTTCTCTTGTAAATAACAACAATAATAATAACATTAATAATAATTTGGTTTAAGTTTTATGTTTTAATACTTTGTACCTGTTAAGTATTCTGTTTTGTATATCCTGTACACTGGTGTGCCTCTTGTGCAGGTCTTTCTTGAAAAATACATTTTATCTCAGGAGATTTTGAATTTTAAATTAATAAAATAATTTCAAAATAATATGCAAAAAAAATTATTAATAAATTCATATATTAGCAATAGACTCACTGTAACTCCCAAAATCTGTGACTGTTCAGGAATCTTGGTGCCCTGTTCATAGGAAATGGCATGATGGAATAGAGGATGGAAGAAAAGAGGAACCCTTTGTTCGCCAAAGGGTTCCTTCTATTTGTCACTGTGAAGAACAACCTTCACTCGCTGCAAGTGCTTTTCAAATGTTCCCTTTTGAGGTTTTTAACCCTAAGCATCTCTTCTTGGATGAAACTGTTGGAAAACCCCAAAATTTCGGAAGAGACTATACATCTTAAGACCTTATGAGCCCCGTGAAAAACTGTTTGTCTTTTTTTGATGTCATTGCAACCCTGACCTGTGTTGCCATAGACTCCACTAGACTCCTGAGGTGTGTAATGGTTTCTTACACCAAGAGGTTAGCAGTGGTGTTTTGTCTGTCATGAAAATGCAGGTAAACTGCTCCAACCTAATGTGTGCCCTTAACCGCAATGCTTTCTGTGTCAGAGGAAAACAAGCAATACATTTTCTAGAGAAAAATATATCTATGTTTTAGATAGTATACAACAATACTTCTGTCCTAATTAATTAGCTTCACTGGTAAATCTCATCCACTTAAAGTTAATTACATCTTTAGCAATGAGTGATAACTGTTGTATTTTCAGCTGGATGTCAAGCTCCAAATTATGTTGTACTTGTGTCTGAGTATACTGTAAGAGGCTATTTTTGTGTCCTGATAATTCCTCAGACTCTGTTCTGTGCCAGATTTGAACAAGGGCGATGGAAACATCTGAACCTGTTTGCCTTGTTTGGCCGTCTTTACAAGAAAACTGCTAACATAAATATATTGTGCAGAGAAACTTAACATTTCGTCTTTTGTGTGGTCACATTTTTGTAGTTTCACTTTCTATCTTTAAACACAACGAAAGGACAGAACACGTCTAGTCCTTTAAAAAAGGAAAGAATATTTGGGTTTTTTCCATTCTAAGAGATTGATCTCAGATGCTTTTCAGCATTTATAAACCCCTGCTGTTGGCATATGCTACATGTTTGAGAAGTTATGCTAATAAATATAATTCTGGTTATGGTATCTCTATGCAGAGAGAGTAGTCTTCCAATTACAGAGCTACAAATCGTCTTTACAATGGCTGGCAGAATGAATTGATGTATTTAGCAGGAAAAGTACACATACCATTCAAATATGCTAGAGTTTTACCCTAAGCTCCAATTAAAATGTCCCCTAAAAGATAAAATTTAAAACATCCAAATAAAAGTAGCAGTTGTTGTTTTTCTTTCAAACTCAGTTTACTCCCTGCTGGTCTTCCAGAAACCCCAGATGAGATATAAAAATAATCAAAATCATCAATGTAAATCAATGGAAAGATTGCAATGTTCTGTACTTCATTAGTGAATTTGTGGAAATCATCTGCAACAATTATGATATGGCCTCTAATAGTACTCAATACAAGTCTACATGTTTTAGAACTGTCCCTCCTCCAACACATGGTTTAAAGAGTAAATATATTCAACAGCTTTTAATCAAGTCCTGTAAAGGCCTGTCAGTAACCAAATGATTTATGTTGGGCCTTTTGAATCAAGTCTAGTCAATTTATTATACTTTTTTTTTTTTACCCTTACATTATTAATTATGTAATTATTATTACATTATTCGGAATTAATAATATACAACAGACTGAGACCCCTTTTTAGGGGATTTCTGGGATTTTGGGCAAACTTAAACACAGAGATGAAATATATGAAATAAATGCTTTAAATATTGTACTGTTTGTGCCTGATTACAAATTGTTGAGAGTAGTGGAGTTGAAAGTTATTTTCTGGACACACCAATACAACCACATCATCTAAGAAAGCAAATGTGAAACCCTGAGGTTCCCATTCAAATTAGTCAAAAGCTTCGATGCTGTCTATTAGTGCACTGTCTGGACACCCTCCCAGTCTGTTTTTCTGATGACATTGTTCCAGTCAAGAATGCAACATCATACATGTCAGTCACAAAATCCCAACAATATGTAGAACTTTTGATATTTTCGATTAATCCCGTCCACCCCTCTGAATTACCTCATCAACATATGCCATGGTGATGGAATCCGTCTCCCCAAATTGCTCAGACAGGGCCTCTTCCATGGAGAACATGGTGACCAGATTGAGGAGAGCCTCAAAGTCCTGCCTCTATTAGCCAACAATACACTGCCTAGATGTAGTCTCAACCTAAAGACAGTCATAATCATGCAGTTTAAATTGGGTATGGCTGTTGACCAGTTTTGATCCACTCTTGCCCATTCTGTGTGTGTGATTTGTGACTACTCAGTTCCAAAGATAGTACATTTACCTTCACAAAAATAGCTACCAATAGCTATCGTTCTACCAGTGTAACCTGAAAACCTTTGTCCTATTTTTAACTTGTTTGGCGTGTTTTGCATTTGTTTTGTTTTTTTCAAAGCATGGTTGGTGTGCTTTGCAACTGTTGCATACTTGCCACCATTGCAAGATTGAGCAACTGAAACTTTGGACAATCTTTACGCTTAACTGCAGAATGAGTTTTGATGAAACACTAAACATCATTGAGTATTTACAACAGACGACTTCTCCCACCACACCTTTATGATGTCATTTGCACAGGTCTTCCTCTGGTATTTGTACAGTGTGCGTTTTTAGATATTTATCTTGTGGATGCCTGCTTTGCATCGTTTTCCCAAACAGCTCTGTGGGTGTGCACTTGAGCAGGGGAAGGTCAGAGGAACAAACTGTAGATGTGTATCAGCATGGGCTAATCACTACCATGTGCTTTTATGGCCACTTGCTTTATTTGTTGAGGCTGTTGGAATCTCACCAATTAGCTTCCCTTAAATTTCACACACACAGCCCCTCGTCTTCATCACATAAACTGTTCCACTAAAAGAGGAGCCGATCCAACTCCAAGCTCCCAGCTTGTCTCTTTTACTGTGCCTCAGGCTTTTACTGCCTCTGAGCTCAACCCGGTCTCTTCGGTGGTCCACGAGCCTGGGAAACAGACTCTGCTCAGACCTACTCAAACCCACTGAGGGGAAAACTCTTACTTAAGATCATATTTCCTTTCGTTCAAATGATCTCTTCTTTTTTTATTTTGACTGAAGGCAGAGCTGCTGATTGTGAGTTTTTGTTTAATTTGGCATGGGTTATTATTTTGCCTAATTGGATTTTAACGAGATTTTAAGTCAGCTTTGCAAGTAAGCCAGTGGGGTGCTATACCTCCCACCTGCAGGATTCACTCAAGGTTAATCCCATCCAGATCAGGACAGAAACGACCCTGTTCCTCTTTTCCAGTCCTGCATTTTTTTTGTACAACCTGCAAGATATTTATACATAAGCTAAATAACCCATTATAATTTAGTTTAAATGTATTTTGTCTTTATTAATGAGATTTACAATTTAAGTGACCTAAAATTTAAGTGATTGTGCAGCTTTTTATTGTAGCTGCATAATCCTATTTTCATGCTTTATAGTCAGAGCAAAGACAAAGAAAAATTTAAAAGTCTGAAATTGCAAACAAACAAAATAACAAGAAAACCTTGCATACTCAATCTTGCACAAATAGTGGCACATTATTTAGATTCCTGGCATTGTACTTATTTGTTGTATCAACCTTCCAGACCTCTTAGGTCTTCTGGTTCTGGTCTGCCCTGCATCCCCAGAACCAGAACCAAACGAGGAGAAGCAGCATTCGGCATCTATGCACCACAAATTTGGAACAAACTTCCAGAATACTGTAAAACAGCTGAAACACTGACTTCCTTTAAATCTAGACTAAAAACTCACCTGTTTAGGATTGTATTTGAAACGTAATCAATTACAAATTTATTGATGGAACCTGACTTAATGCCATGTTTTGGTTGTTGATTCTATGTTGCATTGTGCTTCTGTGTTTGATATGATGTAAAGCACTTTTAAATGCCTTGCTGCTGAAATGTGCTATACAAATAAAATTTGATTGATTGGTTGATTTATCCACCCTACACTGCATGCTTAAGTGACATTTAAAAATCAAACAAGATCAAATATAAATATGAAAATATCAAAGGACCAAAATTCATTTGACAGTGTCAAAGACTTTAGTAGAATAGCATAGGATCGAATAAAATAGAATAAAACAAACAAAAAAAAATGTTATCTGCTCCGAGTGTCTCCATATGATCAGCTCACATCCTTGTAACATTTCAAACTGTAGCTGTTATGTTTGATTGTTGCAGATAGAAAATTTGTATTTTCTATTTAACTAAATAGAAAGACAAGTTGATTACTTCAAGATTCATGTTTTAATTATTTACTTGAAAATTGTAAAAAAAAAAAAACAAAAAAAAAAAACAGTCATCAATTCATTCTTTTTTCTTGTTTGCTTTTGGAATTCTATTCAGAACTTTGTATATTTTTACAATTTGTTACGTTTTTGGTTTGCGATTTTCTTTCCCTCTATTTATTTCTTTTCTTTTTTCTTTGTGCGTTTGCTTCTATTTCTTTCTCTTTTTTGTTTCTTTATGTCTTTCTTTGTATTTTTCTTTCTCTCTCTTTATTTATCTATTTATTTATTTTCTGCGAACCTATTAATTAGTGGTAAATGCCTTTTGTTCTTTTTCTATGACAGGTTTATTCCTAATATATACTTGCGTTTTCTTGTATCCCACTGCTGTACAACCTGCTTTTATCTGTTTCAGAACAGTTCATTTTGTTCAAAGCTAAATTTAACTATTTAAACACATTTTATGATAAAATGTGTTTAAAGTCATCTGAGTCCATAAGATGAAAATATACCCATTTAGTGTACAAAAATGTTTCATGAGTCTAGTGTCTTAACACAAAACATTACCAATGTTGAGTTATGAAACTAGTCAAAAGTTTTTTTTACATCATTGTCCTAAAAAAGTTATGTACTTTCAGTAAAATACCCCAGTCTGTATGATATATCTATAGACTACGAAAATAAATTCCCTTTAGTTCCTACTTATGACCCTCTATGTTCAAAAGTATCCCTTCTTCATTTCTCGCATGTCATCCATGGGATTTGCATAAATCACTAACAAATTCAGCCTGAATGGATGTGTGTGTTTCTAATGTAAACCCACAGTTTGAAGGAATACAAAGGTCATATTTAAGTTTCTTTTTTCAATATATTTTTTTAAGGTTTTGAGAAAAAACTCCATTAACATCCAGGAGTTATGGGAAGATTTATGGAAATATAAACTGTTTTAAGATATAAGTGTTATTATTCTTCCCTAGCTTTTTTGGGAGTTTGGAACATTTATATTAAATAGTAGTATGATCATGGTAGCTGGCATAATGGTGAACCAGTGACACCATGAATCACATTGGAGAGCAAAATTCTTGTTGCTTTAGTGGCTCACTCTGGCTGCAGCATCGCTTCTTGTCTAAACTTTTATCTTATCAAAACAAAGGATTCTCTGAATATTTAGGTTCAGGGAAATAACCTCCAGCAATTGTGTTTGTGTGTGCAATAGGAAGGAAAATATTTCCCAGTAAGAGTTGGCAAGTGTACCCAGGGGGAAATTGCTGTCATTCACTCCCTGTCAACTGAATCTCGTGTGCAGAACGTCCTTTTGTTTCCTGTAAATTTTCTGCATCTAAAACCAGGTGAGCTACAGCCGAAAGAATCATTCAAAGTATACAAGGAACTGAAAGGGTTAACAAAAGGAAACTGAATTAGAAACTAATTAGTTTTTCTGTCATTTCCTCTTTTTCCTCTCATCAAACTTGCTCTATGGTTCAGAGGGATTTTGCAGAGATGAAATGTTTTACTACATTCTTTGATTGTCTTTATAGAGTTCCTTTCAGCATGTGTTCTGTTTATAAGCACTGTGAGTTTGTGCATGCAGGTGCACATTTTCCATGAAGTTTATGCATGCTCATACAGCTGAAAAACTGGAAATTTGTACCTGTTTATGCCAAGTCCACCATCAACTGATGAAATTGTAATATTTATGCTACATTGCAAAACAAATTGACCAACTCAGGGTTTGAATGTCACAATGAAGCACTTTAGGTAAAATTAACTGGTGGATTCAAGCCCACATACCCCGAACATATAACCAGCCACCATAATTACACAACAGTCCACATTTCTTATGGAATTAAATTTGAAATCCATCTCAAAGCTCAACCATGAGCTCTGCAGGAAGTTGAAGTCCCAGTTGGTCAATCAAGTGGCTTCAGAATTCACCTCCCTTCTTTGCATCCCATCAACCGCCAGGACTGGAAATGGTGCAAATGCATTTTTACCAGATTACAAAACACCCCTGCACCATCTATTGAAAACTTTAGAAATTGTATGACAATTGAACACTAGTTTATTTTTCTTTCTCAAAATCTAAACAAATTTAGGGCATTAAATAGATAAAACTACATGTTTCAACTTACAATCGTAAAAGTGTGTATACACCATTACTTCATTGGTGTGCAACTACTACTGTAAATAATTTAGACTTTAGAAAAGATTGATAATGATGATTATTCTTTTCACAGATCCTCTTGAATTCTGATGCAACAACCTTTATTCCTTTTTTTTTCTTTTTTCCAACACCTACAACCGCCTCACAACATTGTATAGTAATGGCTAATATCTGAAATTGAACTATTTGACTTTCAAGCCTCAACTCCATCTCTCTCTATCTATAGGGGAGGTGGGTCATTCTGAGAGGAATGTCTTTCTGTAGTGTCTTAAACTTTTGTTCTACAGGAAGAGTAAGAGGTAGCGATGTCCAGGCAGAATTAGTGTGCCATAAGGAGCTTTCTCTGAGATAGATTTGTGTAGTTTGACTGGAGGGATATTGTTTTTTTATATATTTCAGAAATGTATTGAGGAAAACTTTGCTGAAGTGTAGAACTGGAGGAGGATTATGTGTTATTAAAATGTCTCAAGTCAAAGTCTACTTTTAATCTCAATCTTGGCTGATGGCATTGAAAAGTTCTTCCTTTAATGTGAGACAGTCCTGGTACATGCTGCCCTGAGCTTTAGTAAAAGGCACTGCTTCAGGCCCCTTGCTAACGGCTGTTCTCAAGTGGTAGAATCCTAGTGAGAGCTTGGTTAGCTCACAGCTTTATATCTCTCTCACTGCATGGCCATAACCCACTATACTCAGTTAGTGTATCCGCAATATGAGTGGATGGATCAGAATTTTCTTCTGCAGATATGACAGAAACCATTGCTTTTGGTCCCAGAAATGCAAGGATCCAGGTAAGCACTCACCTAGACTCAATTTGCATAAAGATCACAAATTATCAATCAATCAATCAATCAATCAATTAATCAAATTTTATTTGTATAGCACATTTCAGCAGCAAGGCATTTCAAAGTGCTTTACATCATTACAAACACAGAAACACAATGCAATATAGAATCAATCATTAAGTCAAGTTCCATCAATAAATTTGTAATTGATTACATTTCAAATACAATTCTAAACAGGTGGGTTTTTAGTTGAGATTTAAAAGAAGTCAGTGTTTCAGCTGTTTTACAGTTTTCTGGAAGTTTGTTCCAAATTTGTGGTGCATAGATGCTGAAAGCTGCTTCTCCTCGTTTGGTTCTGGTTCTGGGGATGCAGAGCAGGCCAGAACCAAAAGACCTGAGGGGTCTGGAAGGTTGATACAATAACAGCAGATCTTTAATGTATTGTGGTGCTAAGCCGTTCAGTGATTTATAAACTAACAACAGTATTTTAAAGTCTATTCTTTGAGCTACAGGGAGCCAGTGTAGGGACTTTAAAACTGGTGTTATGTGCTCTATCTTCCTGGTTTTAGTGAGAACGCGAGCAGCAGCATTCTGGATCAGCTGCAGCTGTTTGATTGATTTGTTGGACAGACCTGTGAAGACGCTGTTGCAATAATCAATACGACTGAAGATGAACACATGGATGAGTTTCTCTAGATTTTGCTGAGACATTAGTCCTTTAATCCTGGAAATGTTCTTCAGGTGATAGAAAGCCGACTTTGTAACTGTCTTTATGTGGCTCTGGAGGTTCAGGTCAGAGTCCATCACTACTCCCAGGTTTCGGGCCTGATCGCTGGTTTTCAGTTGTAATAACTGAAGCTGTGCATTGACTCTAGATCGTTCCTCTTTAGGTCCAAAAATAATAACTTCAGTTTTGTTTCTGTTCAGCTAGAGAAAGTTTTGGCACATCCACACATTTATCTGTTCTAAGCATCTGTTCAGTGATTGGATGGGCTCTGAGTCACCTGGTGACATCGTAATGTAGAGCTGTGTGTCATCTGCATAGTTATGGTAGCTAATATTATTTCCTGTTATAACCTGAGCTAGTGGGAGCATATAAATATTAAATAAACGGGGTCCTAGGATTGAACCTTGGGGTACCCCACATGTGACCTTTGACCTCTTTGATAAAAAGTTTTCAATTGAAGCAAAGAAATCCCTGTTCTTTATGTAGGATTCAAATCAGTTAAGCACTGGACCGGAGAGTCCGACCCAACTCTCCAGTCGATTCAGTAATATGTCATGGTCAACAGTGTCAAAAGCTGCACTTAGGTCCAACAGAACCAGCACTGTTGTTCTCCCACAGTCCGTATTTATATGGATGTCATTGAACACTTTTACGAGGGCGGTCTCTGTGCTGTGGTGAGCACGAAAACCAGACTGGAAGGAGTCAAAGAGGTTGGTTATAGTTAGGAAGCTAGTTAATTGTTTACACACAGCTTTTTCAATAACTTTGCTGATGAATGGGAGGTTGGAGATCGGCCTGTAATTCTGCATTAGTGATTTGTCCAGATTGTTCTTTTTTATCAGTGGTTTGATTATGCGAGGAACCTGGGTGTAACTTTTGACTTGCATCTACATTCTGACAATCACATAAAGTATGTTACTAAATCATTTTTCTATTGTATTAAAAACCTTACCAGAATAAAAAGCTTCATGTCGAAAGGGAATAAATACAAATGTATGCATGCTTTTTTTTCTGTAGGTTACATTACAGAAACAGCATTTCTGTACCAGCTGCAGCTCATCATTTCACTGTCTATGATACCCAGATCTGACAGAGATCTAAATTACCAGGATGCTAAAACTCAAGGAGAAAGTTTGGTTGATTTTGATGATGGAAAAGACAAAGAAGAGTGAGCAAATTGCAGGGTAATAACAATAATTGTATCATCATACAATATCATCATGTTAACAATGTATCGTGTGTATGATAAATTATTATGCTGTGTACATTTTACTCTTAGGACATACTGTTTAAGTATGTAAAAATTTGATTTATTGAGGTTATGCTCTGTTTCACAGCTAGAGATTTTTTGAAATGATAATGCTGTCTGTTAATGTTGCTGATAAAGAACCATTCAGACTTTGTATGTTTTAATAAGAAGCATGCAAGCCTCTTTTCAAAATCTTTTCATGTACAGATTCCCTTATTCGAGGAATTCACAAAGATTACTATTTCCCATTGAAAGTGGCCAAACTTTGCTTCTGCTTTATTACACACTTACCCCTCTGGGTGTCTGACCGTGGAACAATGTGGAACAGCCACATTGAGACTGCCTCTCTCATAGCCAGAGGTGAGGCATCTGTTTCCTATGCCGAGACACAGCTTTTGATACACACACTCATACAGACTCCGCCATTCTGTTGACACTGCCTCTACCTTATCTCAGTCAGTGGAGACATTACAGAAACATTTCAAAGGCACACACCTCTGATGGATTCAGAGATTGGTGTGAAGTTTGTGTAATCTGTGAGTGTGCAGCCTCACAGTGGCCATGTGTATTGTTTTGATGACACTGAAAGGTAATCACTTGTCCTCATTCTGTGTCATTTGGCCATGAGTTTATATGGGATTGTCCTGATGTTATCAGCACAGCATAAACAAGGATGACACTTTCATCTGATGTGGTCATCCTGCTGATAAAACTGTTGAACTTTTCATCTGTCTGGCTGTGCTGTATTATACATTCATTTCTGGTGTTCAACTGCATTTCTGGTATTCTTTGGACTTTGTATTTCCAAAAAATACTCATACGGCTGCATTAGGAGACTGGACATGGTAGTATCACGAGAAGATTTGCAACACCAACCAACTACTAATCAGGGATGAGATAGGAGTGCTGTGGTCATGTCAGTGTTTGCTCCTTGATCTCAAATGTTGATTGTCAAGGCTGAAAACAGGTGGATATGCATGTTTTATTTCTAAATAAAAAATGGAGATTTTGTGACCGATACAATGCTTTGGAATTTTTAAATTAATACAACAGATAAATTCAAATGATTTGCACAAATTAAATTATAGCCTACTGGGAAACATATGCTGTATTTTCCCTTGGATAATGATTATCCAAATACAGCTAGCTAGATTAAGGTATGTGGATTGTACTAAAATGTTCTTTAAGTGTTGGTACTAGTGTTATCAATTATTTTGCTAGTTGACCCATTTACACATCACAAGTGTGGGCTCTTGTTTTGGTTCTTTTTTGAATTATTGTAACTCTCCCCAGCAAAAATTATAACCCACCCTGTTAATGGGATTGCCTCTTTATTTGACATCAAGGTTAGTTCTTTCTTGCAAAGTTTTGAATAGGTGTCTCTTGTAGTTTATATAAATGTATGAAACCAGTTGCTTAAACTATCATTAATTGAGAAAAGTGTTAAAACCATACATGGCTTCTTTGTTCATTTAAAATTTATGGCAATGAATTTACTGTTGATCTCCAACATCTCCACAGTGATAAAACCAAAACAAAGATGACTTTGTTTTGGTTTCATTGCAGTGGTTGTGTGGGGATTGGCATGTCATACAATCCGTTTCATTTTCATCTCTTGATCAAAATGTGTAATGCTCTTGTTTCTTGTGTTTGAAAGGTTTTCTTTTCAATTTTGCACATTCTGCATATGGCATGTAACTTGTCCAAGTTTCTGTTTCCACACTTTAATGCATCAAACTTCTGACTAATTGGAGTTCCTCAAAATTAGATCAGAAATAATATGAAAATAATCCAGTTTTGGTGTTTATTAGTCAAAATTATCCATGTCCATATCTCGATCCACTGAAAAGCAGATGGTTTCCCTCCACTCCTACTACGAACTACAATTGACAACATGTAAAATATTTGAAATATATATTTGGATAGTTATTTTACCTTTGTGGGTGACTCAAAACCTTAGTTTATGCGTCAGTATTTAATAATAAATTACATCTTTAATGTAACTATTAATTAGCAGATACCATGGCATGATTTACTTGCAATGCCAAATGCCATAAACTGGACTTGGTGTTGGGAATTTAAAAAGAAAAAACACAAACATACAGCTATCATCTTAGTTCTTTATTTTTTCTTTAATTCTTATTGGCACAAGCAGTGTCATATTTATATTGCTCTCACTGTGTATGGAAATTTCATGGAACCCATTCCTCCTTGACAAAACACTCAGATGTAATATCCAATCTTTGTTGCACTTTTTCCATTATCCAATAACTGAGTATTATTTTTATTATTTCATCAGTCAGTCAATCCGTCCACCCTGCAGTGGATTTTGTAGACAAGTCCTTTTTAGGACTCAACAAACAAAACCTAATAAAAATAAGAAGCAGAAAATATCACTTAATAAAGTAAATTTTGAGTCAAACTTTAAGCTAAAAGTTAAAACAATATAAACAAAACGGGAGAAAGACCTGAAAAGAAAGCAAGTCATGCTTATTCTGTTTTTCATGTAAACTATGCTTCTCTTACTTTATCTATCTGCTACTCTGGCATCTTTAGTCCATCTTATCTCATCATTCCAAAAGTTTCCTCATCCCTTCATCTCTGTAACCAACCATGTGAGATTTTGGTGATGACGTTAACAGGACGATCTGGCTATCAGTAACAGTAGCTTGTAGTTGATTTGAAAATGAGTTATCGCAGGAAACTCATCATGTGCTTCAGGAAATGACCAGTGTGTTTATGTGTGTGTGTTTCACGTCTCCCTCCCTTCACTCCTGCTGTGGTGGTCAGATAACATTAACAAATCAACAAGCACTCAAAAGGTAGATACTGGGCACAGGGGAAAACGATGATTTTATCTGCTTTTGAAATATTATGTTGTGCCCATGTTATGTTTTGTGAAAATGATGAAGGTGCAGTTTCCCAGCTGTCCCCAAAGACCAGTGTGGCTTCACCAATGTCACACCACAAATTATCAGTGTTTTCTCAGTTTGACATGAAGGCAGACAAATGATTAGATCAAACTGATATATTATTTTTTAATATTACCTTTACCTCTAGCCTAACCAAAGAATACATCTTCCTTTCCTCCCTAAATAAGCCCATGCTTGGACTCTTCAAAGTTTTTTTCTCATCCTGTGCTTTGAGTTGTTGAAGCAGGATTTAGTTCGTAATCTATTTCTTCATCCAACTGTCCCAACATGTGAATGAGCCAATGTGATGATATCAGGATCCTGGAACGATCACACCTTAATGGCATGCAGCCATATTTGGCATAATGTTAGTGATTGCACCTGTACTTAACTTGCTCAAACATGTCAGAGTGTTTGTAGTGAAAAGAAGTATCAATATGAAATGCTTTATGTAATCGAAACCCTTCAGTGGTTGGTGTGGGAGTGTTTTTGAAGATGAAATATGAGACAGACAACATAAAACCCTAGAGAGGTTTGACTTGCTGAGCTTTGCAGCTTTTAATACCTTATCCCTCCTTGAATATTTAAGCTCATTGCAGTCAGACTGCTGACATGCTGCACTTTTTTTCCGAGCCATAACATGAACTTCCCTTGCGTCTTTGAGTCTTATGTTGATGATTCACTTGAAGTTAAAATTCCCTACAAGGCTTGCTTTGTAATTCTTACAAGGGATGTCAGAAATGTTTTTTTTTTCATCCACAATTCGCCTCTACAAGAACATCAAACAATCAAATGTGTAAAGATTCCCATAAATTCCCTGTTGTGCCTTCTTCCCTTCAATGAATGGAGTTCTGCTGTTTGTGTGACAAAGCACAATCCATTTTTTTAAAGGTTGGATGTGTGTCTGCGCTCTGGTCTGTTGCTTGGGAGGTGTTGCTCTTTCACTTGCAGTTTAGGGTTCATTGAGACAAAGTGAAGAAGGAAATCTAACTTTATAAAAACAGAAAATGCTTTTCTGTAGCTCCCCCCCCACACACACACACACACACACACACACATTAGAATCTCATACACACACCTGTTCTTGATTGTCCAATTTGTATGCAGTATAGTGGCCGCAAGGGAGCAGAGAAAGCGTAAACAGGCTGATAGCATCTCAGATGATGTCATCGTGGCTGAAAATGTGCTCCAAACGGAGAGGCTGAACCCGACATGGCTCTAAACTCCACTACAGCTGTGAGAGGACAGCAAGTATTGTACATGCGGCGGTGCTTAGAGTGTAAACAGAGACTTTTTGTTGCAGAGCTGCTCCTGGTTTTAACATTCAAGGGCAGGGGTCGCCTGCGCCAAAGTTCAAACTCGACCCATCAAGGATGTCTGGAAATGCAATTCCTGAAACAGCTTGACACCTGCACAGTGGACCTACTCCTCCTACATCTGCTTCTCTATTGAATGTCAGCTGAAAGAAAAAAAGAAACCTGTTCATTTCTTTATGCCACTGAATCTCCAGCCTTCTGACTCTTTCATGTTTATCTTTAGTTGGACAAGACAAAACACCTCATCTTCTTATCTTACTTGTGTGATTCCGGTTTCCTAAAACATTGCCAGTTTTTTTTTTTTTTTTCAATTTCTAGAAGAGACAAAACAATCATATCCCACAGTCTTAGATTGTGTAAAGTAAATGTGAATAATGTCATCTCCCTTTCCCATGCTTTGTGGCATCTTCACGTTGCATTGTAAACACAAACTTGAATGTGTTTTGTTTGGATTTATGTAACCCAAACCAAAGTAGCACATATTTGCAAAGTTGAAAGAAAGGGATATATGGTTTTCTCTCCTGTATGCTAATTCCCCTAAACAAAAGCCAGCATGACGAATTGCCTTCAGAAATGGCCTATTTTGTAAATAGTCTGACACAGTAGCACCACGCAGATGAAGAAACACACCGGTCAGGTCTGGGATAAAGATGGTAGAAGTTTAAATCAGGGTTAGGTTACAAAACAAATCCTTGAACTTTAAACATCCTGTAGAGCACTGCTCAATGCGGCACAACTGAAAACTGACCAAGATGCTTTATCCACCTTAACTACCAGACCAGGTAAAGAGAGTTTTATTAAAGAGAAGAAGAAAAGAGGCCAGACAAAATGTGCAGATGTGGTCACCACAGAATAACAATGTATGTGATTCTTGACAGATAAAAAAACTCAAGAAGTTTTTTCTACTTTTCTTTCTGAATAAATCATATCCCACGGTCTAAGATTGTAAGTAATCTAACAAGTAATGTTGACTGTCCTTAAACAATTAAAATTACATATTTGTGAGATGGTGAACAACAACCCACTCGTTCCTCCTTGTTTTTTTTTGTCTTTTTTCTTTTTAAACCACTTCACAGAATCCAGCTTTCCACAGATCTGCCCGCTTTTCTTTGGCAGGAAATACTTAGACATTTTGGTAACACTTAGTCGTGTTTGGTGAAGGATATATAAGTAAATCTAAACAGTCAGTTGCTCTGTTAAGTTTGTAGCCAGCGTTCACATCTTCCCCCTCGTCCAGCTGATGTTTGTTTTTCTTCCTGCCCTTTAAAAGTCGGCTAAATAAATAAAGAGCTTTTCTGGCCCTGCATCAATCATTTCTCTGCTACTGATATCCTCTGTCTGAGTGATGAGGGTGTGTGTCTATAAAGTCATCTATTTCCAAATGTACTGCAGCTATACCAGGATAATCCTTTTTTAAAAAGTAAAAAAAAAAGAAATTCTTGTCCCTTATCCTGTCTCTCCATTCTCAGAATACATCTCAGATTAGCCTGTCTCTGCTAAATTTAACATTACTCAACTGATTTCTGTGTGTGCATATTTGTGTTTGTGTGTGCTGTCCCCTTTTCCCCCAAAAATGGTAAAACACCCACTGCAAAATGAGAGGGCTCCTTTGAGAAATGTGTTTCTCGTGTTCTCACGGTGTAAAAATGACGCTATCGCCAAGCTCCAAGAATCAGCAGCTTTGTCCTCATTACATGGCTCAGGCCCAGTTTATGTGTGTAGGTGCACGCGCGTCTGTGTGTGTTTCTGTCTCACTGTGACTGCATGCGTGGGCAATTTATTTTGCAATGTGTGTTTTATGCTTAAATAGTGAATGACAGTCTTTATGAGACCCATTTCTCTGGTAAAAAACAAAAAAAAAACATGGAGAGATTGCTGAACTGCTCAAACAGCCAGAGGTCACAGCCATGTTCAAGTGTGTTTGTGAGTGGGTGAACTTCCCCGTGCATGTGACTGTGTTTAGATATAACAACCCTCTGGTAATATAACAGGGGTGAGTTCAGGCTTGATTGATGGAGATGTTATCAGTTTTATGAGAGAAGTAATTTTAGTTTTATGTTAGATCTGAAATTGTTTGTTGATATCATTATTTGGATACTCTTTCTCTAATCATTTTATTAAAGCATAATTTTCTGTGCCAGGATAGCTACCAAAATCTGCTGATATTACTAAAGATTTGTTTGCAAAACAAAAACAAAAACCCAAAAGTCAAACCAAGGAGTTAAAGTCTGCGGCTGTCTTTTACTCAGAGTATGACCTATTTAACTGAATGCTCTCCGAAGGGATTTTCTGCTTTTGCAAACACTCCATTGTTTGTTTTGCTTTACCAACCACTGAAACAAACCCATCAGGAATACATAAAGGATTAAAGTTGCAAAAACACTTCATCTTTGATTAGGGTTGTCTGTTTCTGTGTCTTTCTTTTCCTTCCCGCGTTTCAACTGCAGCACTTCAATGACTGTGAGCTGCACTTGAGGGCAAATTTTGCAAACGGGAGACAAGGTTAAGCTATATAAGGTTAAGCACAGAAAATGATTTGTCTGTATAATATCGTAACCAAAACAACTACAAAGGACACAACATAAACTGGGTCAAAACAAGGGTGGCTACTCAGTCAGCTCAATCTTCCCAGTTTCATGCATCCAGACAACAGAATTAACATCCTCTTAATTACTGCTGGTGTCTCCCTGTGTCTCCTACCAAAGTTCTCATTTTGCTTACTTTTTTGTTTTGTAGCTATTTAAGCAAGAAGAAAAAGATGAAGATGTAAAATGTCATTTACAGCTCTGTCCTGGTCGAGATGACAGAAGCTTAAAACAATGCCGAAATTCAAGACATACACAGATCGTATTTACACATTTTAAAAGATAAATGGTCATTAACTTATGAATAAAAAAAAAAAAAACAAGTGTAGGATCTGCAGGTATCTAGTCATTTACAACACGATCAATCAAAACATGTGCACCCAAATATTAGGGGATTTTCAAACAATTTTATCTAATTCAGTGAGACAAATTCTTTCAAATTAATTTAATGTTGGAATTGATTTTTGCTTGTTTTAAGCCAACTCACCCTTCTATGACTTTTAAACCTTTAAACTAAATGTTGTTGCTACAAAGTTTTATTCTAAAATAATGTATTAGCACTCAAAGAAAATTTGATTTTCTGTCTGACTTGGCGGGTAAAAGATGCTATTGGGTTAGAAGTTGTCTGAGTCCCAATGAACTTGAATTTATTGTCCTATTTTTTAAAGTTGTTACCTAAGTTCAAAGGTTCATGTATTTGTAACCTTTAGATTTACTGCACCAACAGCTTCTACTCTTACAGTGTAACGTATTGTTTTTTTTTTTTTTTTTGCTTGTTTGTTTTCTATGATTTTTTTTTCTTTTGTCAGAACCAGAAATAGTAATAATGATGTGAAGAAATGGATAACTCAGAGATGTATGTAAAATATAAAACTTTTAAAAATTACCTGAACCCTCAAAGGATTTTCAAGGTTCTCCTTTGAAACTGAGTTTTCATACAAAACCAAATCAAAGAGAGCATCAAAGAAACCATTACATTGCCCCTAAAATATATTATTACCCTCACATTAGTGGCAGTGTTGGACTGAAAATATCTCCAAAGCATTATTGAATATAATAAGGCAGCAACAGCCAAAAGGTGAACATTAAGGCACAAACTCACTTGTAACATTTAAGTCTTTCCTGCTCTTATATTCAGGTTTTGACTTTTGTTTTTGCACCACTAAATTTTCCCATAGTGCTTCTCATGCTAACAGAACTTTTCCTTTCTCAAGGAACAGTCAAAGCATGCAGCCGTTAGTCAGTGAGCAAAAGTTTGTCATATCCTGTGAAAATTCACATTAAGGCCATGTCATCTTTCCTATCAAATGCGTAAGATTCAGGAGTGTGAGTCCTTTAAATAAACTATCATTCAAGTTTTTGCTACCTTGTTTTTGTACCAATAATCAGAACAACCTCTGCTCTGACAGGTGTTTTCTGTCCCATTAGTTTATATATTGATTTGTCCACAGGGATCAGATCATCACCCTGCTAAAAGACCCAAATAAAATCCAGTTTCATTTTTCTGTCAGAAGTTGCCAGTTTTTACTTAACATCTGCTTTTATTTCAAAGAGTTCAAAATGCCATACATTAAGCAAGGTTCCAAGACTTTTGGAAAGCAATTTGCTTACAACATAGCATGTTCTTTACAATAGTCTGTAGTCATGACAGACTTTGTACCAAAATGCTCAATTTTAATCTCATCTGACCAAAGCAGACAGTTCCAGTTAAATTTCCTCTGTTTTTGAATGTTGTCTTTGGCTTTTATGTGAATGAAAATTGAAAATGGACTCAAGAAGCAGAGTACCATATAGTGAGATGTATCTCTGTCCGCCTTTGTGACCTTTCCTATATAATAATGTGAAGTTAATTGCTGGTGCGAAGCTCGGCCAGCAGAAACACAGTCAAAGTGAAACAGAAAAAGGGAGAGTCCAGTAATTCCTGCGTCATTCCCGACCATATTAAAGCTTCATGTGTGTGAGACCCTGCGTGTGTGTTCAGGGTGAGGTCAGACTGTAAATATAGCCTCCTCTGTGTTCAACATAAACTGCCAGACAGTCTGGATGTCCGACAAGGAAAATTGCTGCAGTCTCTGACTTTTTTGGTAAAAATGCAACAAGGGAGAGCAGAGCTAAGAGTGAGTGGAGATGGGGAATGTGTGTTTGGAAGTTTGGGGGTGGAGGGGTTAGTGATTTCAAATATCTCTATAAATAGCTGTCTGGGTTAAGAACTAAAAAAGAAGTTGTTCTGCTAAAAATCACAGCTCAGAAGCAGCACTTTGGATCATGTGCTCTCCCTGAGGTGGAGCCTGGGAAAGTTCGTTGGTTAGCATGTTACTGTGTGTGCGTGTACGTGTGTAAATGTAGTCTCAAATTAAATGATTGAGGTTATTACTTGATTTTACACAGAATATGGTTGGACAGTTCTCCAGTTCAGTCTTATTTGGCTTAGTCTGCTACAATTCTACCTCAGCTGGCCTGGCCTGCTGTAAGCTGTTTGATTTGGGTCCTCTGTGTTTGGCATGCAGTGGAGCAGCCTGTATTTCTGTTAGAGCCATCTCTATGAGCTTTTACCCACTCAGAGGTTTGTGGGATGCAGATACCAAAAGAAATCTGGATGTAAAAAAAAAACACAAAAAACCCCCAAGAGAGCTGAAGAGAAGGATGAAATTGAAAGAAATACAGCACTGTGTAAAACACAAGTCAAATTTCTTAACATTTTCATGAGGCAATGTTTGATTCATATTTTCATGAGTCAAACATTGCTATATATATATATATATATATATATATATATATATGTATATATGCCACAAATTTAATACATTTTCTTATCCAAAGCCTACCTGCAAGTGCACCTCTTGAAAAGAATAAAGCTGAAAATCTAAGGCTTTGCACTGGTCTAGATAAAGTCAGGGATTAAATCTAATTGATATGCTCTCATGTGACCTTTCACTGATTGTTATGGTTCTAAAACTCTCCAACGTGATTGGATATAAACAGTTCTACAAGAAACAGGACACCCTCTTGCTGTCCTGAATAATGTGGTTTGTAGTTTTGTTAGATCATAATGACACCCGAATTGCTGAACTAGAACTACAAATTATGGAACAAACAATTGGTACCACCACATTTCTCAAAAATAAAACAAAACAAAAACTGTAATAGGTCAAAATTCCTCTCCAGTAGTTTTAAAATATGACCAGTGATTTCAAAAACTTGATATCAACACTTGGCTACAAGGGTGGCACAACCATTTATTACTTTTTGGGAGGTAATTACTTTTTCACCTTCTATCAGGTTGGTTTGGGTAGCTGCATTTTGTATTTATTCAGGTTAACTTTATTTGATGTCACACACCAAGAAATCACCAAAAATCATTAGTAAAACTACTTTCTATGAAACTTCCTTACCTAAATACTAAACCTTACTTGGCTGTCAAAATATTTGTACTTGTCTTGAGTGTGTGTCATTGTTGAGACAGCAGCAGTGGTGTGTCATATAACTGTGTTTAGAAAGGCAAGACAACCTCAGTTTTCTCCTCACTAACACCTAACCAGAGCTGCAAAGGGAAAGTGGAAGTGTCAAAAGATTTTTTCAGATTGTAGAAGCAGAAAGAACAACAGGATCCTTTGAGCAAACAATGTCATTGGCAGCTGTCTGACATGTTCATTCTTCTCTTAATCCAGTATTTAAGATTAGCATCCACTGCTATGGAATGCTGTTTAACACATACACACACACACACCCAACTATGTAACTATATACAGTATATACTCTATATACGTATATATGAATATACTGTATATATCTGTGCTTCTATGCAATTTCTTCAGGCTGATGATGCTTTGCCAGTATGCTGCTAAATCAATCAATTAAGTTTATTTGTGTAGCACATTTCAGCAACAAGGCAGTTTAGAGTGCTTCACATCATGAAAATATAAAAACATTATAAACACAACATACAGTCAACACTTGTTAAAACCAGTAAAAGACATAGCATTTTGTCAAGTGCCATTGTTAAAATCATCAATACCCATTAAATATTTTAGTCAATTTTCCACTGGCCACAGTGGCCGCACATGTTGGTCAATATGTGGTCAATGTCCTGTATTTGTTTGTATAAATGTGGGTAACTTTCCCTTACAGAGTCAGCATGTCTTTGTCAGAGTGCCAAACAAAAGGTTTACATGATGTAAACTCATGTTGCAAAGAAACCAGTCATCTAATTCAAATATCTTCATTTTCTGGCATTCAGTTTATCATATCATTATATACTGTATGGTCACAGTGTATGTGTTTCTCCAAATAATTTACTTATGTGCCTAAGATTTGTATCCATTCAACTGAGGATTTTGTAGTGACCTATAACATTTGCATATTTTACACTCTACTTTAAATATTTTGTACATACAATAAATTACAGCTGCTGCTGTTATGGTCACACCTTGTGAAGAGAATTGTGATATGCTTGACAAGGATGGCTACAATGACCTGTGGAAATAATTGGAAAAAGAACATCAATATGATTTTTTTTAATTCAAAACCTTTTCTCCCATGAGATTTGGACAGTTTGTTCAGACAAATGTACTTAACCATCACAGATTAGGTCACCCTACTAATCACCCCTGAAGTTTTTTGTGAATTCTATGGATAGAATAATAGCTTAAGAAAGAAGATCAATAGCTTAAACTAGAATTATGTTTGTGTTTTATGTATCAATTAAAACTTTTTTAAAAACACAGCGTGTCTGACTACCTTAGGTTTTGCATTGAACCCTTTAAGATCTCCAGCTACAAGTCAAATTTAGCAGGAGACTACTTACTAATTAAAGCAGTTTAACTGAGAGACAAACTGATCATCAGCAGGTGAGATTCCTTTTCAAAAGCAGGAATTTGACTGCTTTGTTGTTATTCTACATTGTTGTTCCAAGTTATCATCGTAAGTGTCAATGTTGACTTCTTAGCAATTGGGAGAATAAAAATGATAGCTTGCTTTTAGAGATTTCCAGGGGAAAGACTAATTTTTAAAATGGAGTTACCATTGTGCAGCAAATCATATTGGAACAAAGTCCATTGGAGAGATGAAACCAAAATAGAGAGGTTTGGCCACAAATCATAGTGCCATGTGTGCAGAAAGCCAGCCCAGGCTATCAGCATAAACATCTCAAACCAGCTGTCAAGCACGGTGCTGGAGGAGGGACGATTCTGTCTTGTTTTGCTCGTCTGAGAACTAAAGCTTGGCACAAACTGGGTTATATAAGTGGTGAAGCGGTATATCAAGAACTGTGAGCCAAAATTCCTCTACAAACAATGGAAAAGACTGATAGACTTGCAGAAAATTACTAGTTCAGGTTATTGCTTCTAAAGGTGGTTCAACCAGCGGTACTTTTTCCCATGTTTGTGGGTCATGACAAACATCAGCTGTAGTCAAAGTCGACATCAATTACCAATAATTCGGCATGGTCTTTACCATTTTCTTAATTTGTGTGATACAAATTAATGTTAAATTAAAGAGTAAGCACATAAAGTAAGACTTAGTTATATATAAACATCTACTGTAGGAAGAGGTTATCTAGCATCAGTCTGGTACGGAGCCTCAGGCCCTTTTAGAGTTGTAATTTCAATACTGTTTGCCTAATCCCAGTGCAAGATTGCTGAGAATGATTGCCCATGTGTCCGGAAAGTTGTGGCATATGATGAATGTCTGCCTGAAAAGAGCAGTTGATAAGACCGCCTCATGACGTACACGACAATGACTGTGTTTCGCCTTAAATGTGACGCCTTATTTGTTTTTCTTGTTAAAGTGCACGTCGGTGGATATCCACATGAATGTCTCGTATCACAGCCATAAGTGGAGGTCATTAATCTCATTATCAGTGCTAAGAGGTGGGGCGGGCAGACTTGGAGCTCTGTCTGCTTTTTGAATGGTAGCAGACCACAGATTTGGTTCATGGCAGAAAAAGATCATTTTTCAACTTATTTTTCTGGCTTTAACACTGCTGTTTGGCAGCTCTACACTCATGCTATGGAACTGAACTGAGAACATCTAAAACTACAAACGATCTGGAAAAGTCTGGGATGTAAACCTCTTGAAACACTGTACCACAGTCAAGGACTGTGTTTTATTTTACCAGGCAAAGGTTTCTTGCACCTAAATAATATTCCCAGTATAAGCGCAATCTTCAGTGTATTTTGATGGTGTTTTATTTGGCAAAACAACATAACGTAGTATGTATGGGTTTCACATTTTTTTATAAATAAATCTAAAAAATGTGATGCAATTCTTCTGGGATATGTTTGCCAGCTTTACGCTTTGGTGGCTGAGATTATTGCTCTTTCTTCACTGCTAGAGAAATGAATCTTAGTCAAATTGTATAGAGAGTTTTACTACTTATTAGCAGTAGAACTGATTGTATTTGTAACTGTATGCTTTGGGTTGATCTCCTTCTGGAAAGTGAACCTTCAGCAACCCCCAAAAGATTCCATCTTCCCTTCAACTTTTTCTAGCTTCCCTGTCACAGATACAAAAGGCAACCCCTGTCACCACCATGTTTCTCAGGGGTGCTAGTTGTTTGAGAGTGGGGAGGATGCAGTCTTACTTTTCTGTCATACGCATCGGACTAGAATGCCTTCTTGGACATTTTCTTTACTTGTGGCAAAAATATTTAAGCTGGATTTCTAAGGCTTTTTTATTTAATAATGTCCTGTTTTTTATATCATTTCTATGAAGTGCAGGTTTGTGATTAGATTTATGTCTACTAGATCTTGACAGAGTCTCCCTCCTAAGCTTTGAATGAGCCTCCAGAGTTACTATTACCCTCTTAGCTGCCTCTCTGAATAATGTTCTCCTTACTCAGCCTGTTGCTTTCAGAAGACTGTGTCTGGTGTGCTCCTCGGTTGTCATGCTTCTGTTGATCACTAATGTTCACTAACAAGCCTTCACAAAACAGCTTTATTTGAGATTTAACAAAATTTCTATTTTGGGTGGCTTGTCTAAATGTGGGTGAAAGCAGTCACTTGTTTTTTGAAAAGTGACTATACAATGACATGCTTCTTTCTGATGAACTTTCACATAAGATTTTTATAAAATGTATTGGTTGTATTGTGACAAAATGTCGAAAGGTTTAAAGGCTATGCATATTTTTGTGTTTTCTTTGACACTGCATGTGTGGTTCAAGTAGATTCTGTGTGCATGTTTTGTGCATTTGGCCACATGTGGTTACCTGTGTGCAAAACCATGGGGTTAATGGCATTATCAGGCTGTGATTGGGCCTGATGGCTTTCTGCAGCCATAATAGCGACTCTATTAAGTGTTTACTGTGAGCAATTCCACATGTCAGCAGGAGTCAAGCAGCGGGAGAGAAGACTGAGGAGCTGTGAGCCCCGGGAAGGCTGGGAGTGAGGCATGTAGGGGGGAAAAGGGAGGACTGAGGGGTCAGTTGGCCGCAGAGGAGGGAGGTCTGATAAGTCATTTTCCCTAAGCTGTGGTTGGATCTGATTTTAGGCTGAGGACTCCCAGTTTCAACACTCCAATCCAAAGATCCGTTATTCTGTAATTACATTTCATAAAATATAACCTTTCTGTTCCTCCTCTGTCACTATGCCTCTCTGCTTTTTCTGCCTGTGGAATTATAGTGTTGAGATTGCTCTATGTGACCTATTCAAGAGTATTTCCAGTTAGCTGGGTGCCTTTGGTTTATCCCAGGGATTTTCCCGCAACCTTCAGTTGTGCAGTGTCTGCTCTCTCTGACAGACGATCTGCCAAGGACTTATGATGATACACAAATGGAGGGAAAAAATTATATGTAATCTATTACAGACACAATAAGTTTAATTCAGTGGTAATATTTGAATTCGCTAAGCATATGGATGTAAAGAATTGCTGTTCTTTTTTTGTTTTTCTCATATATTTGTTTCTAAAAAATTCTCTTTTGAAGAGTTTGATAATAGCATCTTTTTTTTTTACGCAAGCTTAAAAAAAATCTTTCAATAGTGATTTGGGTTTTGTTTATTTTTTTTTTAACATTTCTACATTTGTTTCTGTTTGTGTAAGGTTTGTGGATTTTTTTCACCATACACTATTGATAGACACATTTGTAAACCATGCTTGATAAACCAGGAAAAACTCAAGCGGAAGGTCAGATCTATTGCATAAGCTGAAGAGACAGCAGGAGGTTTTAGCTGACTGTGCTCTGAGTTTGTCCCCAGTTTTTCATTCCTATAACTGTGTTTTTTTTTTTCTTTTATGCAACTTTTATGGCACTCTGTCTCATCCATCTTTCTGCAGTGCTTTAATATAATAGATCATGATAAAATTAGAAATAGTGCACTTTGTGTATGTCAACCAAACGTTGTGTTTTTTTTTCTATAGAAACATTGTTTTTGTTTAGTAAGTTTCTTCTTAGGTTAGCAGATTACAATCTTAAGCATCTTGCTTTAATGCATATGGTGCTTTCTGTTTGAATGGTAATAACATAAACAATCCAACATTAATTTAGTAACTCTTTTATGTCATTAAGTGGCAGTTTATATCAAAAGGATACTTGGGTTGAGAGGTTTGGTAGCAAGTACGAAGTTGTTTTAACGTGTAGATGGGGAATGTGGAACAGAATAGAGTGCATCATATTATATTATTATATTGAGAACTGTGACGGTTCTGTCAGTAATACTGACAGTAATACTTTCCAAAACCTTATTAATTTAGTATTTGTCTCTAGTTTTGAACAAGGTTGTAGTATAAGGAGAATACGATCTTTGATCATCCCTCTTTGCGCAATCTCTATAGATCTTTCAGTTCTAGGTTTTCTTTGTAGATTTGTATATAAAGTTTCAGTTTTTTGTTTTTTTTTAAGTGATTGCTTGTTGCTATGAAAGGTAAGACAATAATATTGAACCTGGCACAGTCGTTTGTTGAACAGATTAGCCAAATTTAAAACATTAAATTTTGTTTGCTTTCAGAAGTCAAGCTAACAAGAACTGAACCAAAATTCAAATTTTGAAATAATATTTATTGTGTTTTGCCAGTTTTTGACCCCTGGTATCTGAATTTTCCCCTGTGTGTATCAGAGTATAATTCAGATATGAAGGGATTTGTAACAGTTGCAGAGGCTGGGGTCTGTCTTAGCTGCAGTCGAGTGTGGGGTGTGTGATAGGGTCATGCTGTGGCCATGTGAACAGGAAGGTATGGGTTCGGTGTGAGGGGCTGAACCTCTGAGCTGTTTATCAGATAGCTAATGAAGCAGTGCAATCCTGTGAGCCCTGAGAATGTGGAGGGACAGCAGTGGGGGAAAAATGGAAAAGGGGTTGGCGTAAAGTTGGGAACATAAAAAATTAGGAAGGTCGGAAGCCAAAGCTCTGAGCAGACTGAGAAGAATAAAACAGTCTTCACATATTTCACTTCACTTTATTTCCCTCTACAATAAAAATACACATCGTATTATTTATTACATTTCCTGGTTAGAAATCAGCGGAGGCCATATCACTCAGCTCCTGCCGTAAACATTTTCTCTGGCTGCAGGAGAAGCGGAGGCGCTTTCCCAGCTCCCATCATCACGACCATCCAGTTTACTGCGGGCTACACATCCATCAGTGTGCTTTGCAGGAAAGGGAGAAGGAAAGAGCTTGCTTCATTACAAGTTCAAATAATCAGCCAGTCAGATGATCAAAACAGTATTACAGTATAGATGTCAGTGTTTGATGTTTTACAATTTCCAGTGATAATTAATTCTGTTCACACAGAACACAGAGAAGCTGAAACCTTTCAAAACAAAAGACAGAAATTTTCAGACCGGATTTAACATCTGTAGTGCGGCTTTTTGATGGAATTTGTGTCCCATGTGTTGATTAAGTGAATTATGCAATTCAATTCAGTTTACTTACATAATGCCAATTCACACTAAATATAATCTCGTAGCACTTATGAAGACAAATGGGTCTCATTCACATCCAGCTGCATAGAAACAAATTATATCAAACCCAAAAGGAGAGGTGTAAGATTACTTTTTTTAGAAGGAAAACAAAGTACAAAGAGTCAGTGGCAACATTACTCTGTCAGTCAAGTTAACCAGAAAAGAGAAACAACTCTGCATAGTCACAAGTCAGGGTTATTTTCTATGGGAAATAAAAACAAAGAGACAAAGGTAAAGAACGTTGTTTCTTTGTCTCCTTTATGAACCACTGTCAGACAGGAAATGGAGGGAGAGATAGAGAGAGAGGGAAGAAATGTAGGAAATGCCTCAAGGTCGGGAATCCACCTGGATGGAGGACTAATAGCCTCTGTATGTGCGGCTCTTGCTCTACGCTGCACTTTTTACAAATCCTGAAAGTACACGATTAATGGCTCAGTTAATGGCTCCGTTCATAAGCGAAACACAGCCAAACACAGAGGGACTGTGCCAGTAGTACTTTCTGTTGAACAGAAAATCAGAGTACGCATAGCTATTGGCAGAAATAGCTCGCTGGACAGCTCCATCCAGGAGCAAGACACTGACAAACACAGGATCACTGAACCAGAAAGAACTTTCAGTGAAAATGAAAAATAAAGACTCAACACAAAGTGAATAGCAGTAATAGATCGGCTTGTGTCTTCCTTCAGACAAAAGACAATTGAACACAGAACCACTGTGCCAGCTGTGCCTTCTATGCGTCTGACTGTAGTTGCACTCAGCACAATGTGAAATCTTGTTCAGGACCAAAAATATTCCATAATGCAAACTTTCTACTAAAAACAGCAAATTTCTCAAATTGTTGTTGATCTGCTCTCTGTGTCGCATGTTTTTATTCCTGTGTGCGTTTGGTTTGATCTGGGGTGAATCACTCTCTTAATTTATGAGAATAGAGATCAGAACAAAGAATCATGTCAATAAAGTTGTTGTTTTTTCTTCAATATTAAAATTTTCCGTAATTATTAAAATTTTGTTTGACATTTTACTGAGATTAAGTTATGGAGTCTTCAGGTAATGTAATACAGGTTTACATTACCTGTAAATGTACCTACCTGTAATGTTTATGGGTTTACAAATAATGTAAACCTGTATTTGGCATAAAATCTTTGAATCAAGTTATTGTTGACTTAATCATTTCTGCGAGGTTTAAAGATTTTTGTGTCTGATTTCACATCTTAAACCAATAATCAACAGAAAAAATAGATGTAAGATAATATTTTCCTCCCCACCTTAACCAGCACAAATATTTGAAGTAGCTATAATCAGATTTGGATGCTGCTATTATTATAAAACATGCTCTAATTGGTTTGTTGCTCAGTCACTCCAACATTTTGGTTGACATATTTGGCCTTTGTGACAGTGTGAGAGAATCTGTTTTCTTCATCAGGAGCCAAGGAGTGAGAGGTCAGAGGTCAGGCTCAGGGGAGTCATCAGTGCTGAGCGGTCAGATGACCCTAAACGATCCTCAAATAGGAAGGCTTCGCCTCCCTGAGGAAGTTCGTTCCATCACCACTCTTGTGTGTTTGTGTGCGCTTGCATTCCATGTGCTTATCCTGTAACACAATTAGTATATATAGTCCTTAATATAGTCCTTCAGTTCCGTAACATACCAACTTTCAGAAAGCCCGAAGAACTACTGTGATAGGAAAGCAGAAAAGACTGGCTGCCAGGAAGAAGAATATAAAGGGATAACCTATCAGTCCAGAACTTTGCAGTTATATTTCTAAATCTGCTTTTGGATTCTACATGTATGAGGAGGAAACTGTAGCCAATTGATTCATCTGTCATTTTAACTTGCACTTAGATTTAATGTATAACTTTGAAATAACTTTATCTTGAATGGCCAAACAATGTTGGAGAAAAAGATGACTCACAGTTGCTGACTCATCCATGTTAGGTATGTTAATCACAAGAATTGATTAACAATATCTTTTTTTAATTCCTTTGAGAGGTAGATTTTGATCACAGAAATAAAATTAAGGATTTTCTGGTGTCCAGCATTTTGAATTTTTTTTTTTTACCTTAATGAACGACATCAATAAATATGACTGCAGAGAGAAGATAGCATCTGCTAAATGCTCTGACTGAGGCCGACAGCTTCTGCTTCACATCATAAAGCATCCTGATGTGGCAACCATATGCACACATGTTCAGATTCCAATGCAAGCTACTGTTGCAAGTGGAGCACATAAACTGTCTTGATAACACTCCTCTGGGGCAGTTTTTCCAGCAAATTAGTTCTGCTTTTTTCATTTCTGTTAAAAAATTATGAGAACCTGTAACTGTTGTGCAGCAGCCCTCATTTTCATCAGTTGAGGTAAAGAATGTTCTGCAAAAGGCTAAGCTGACAGTAGAGAGTAAAGTAACCCAACCACAGTTATGTGGGAAAATAGCCCTGAGTAAAATGCTTTGCTTAAGCTAATTAATAGTTGGAAAGGCACAATGAAGTGTGTATGGGTTAAGATTTGTTTTTAAGTGTACATTTAACAAATGTATTTCAACAAACTGTTGGACAACAGTAATGGAACACAAAACAATTGTTTTTTATTACCAATTATCAGAATTACGTTTTAACGGATTTGTTTTACTTTATTACATGTGACAGTGCAAATATAAAGAAAAGTTAGAAAGTAAAAAGTATTTATCATTAAGTTAAGTTATCCATTCATTTAATTGAAATAACATTGAAAACTTTAAGTATTCCAATAACTCAATTCACTTAGTGAAACACACCATAAATGTATTTGTGATTGACAAAATATCCACTCCTACTAAAAATGTATTTTTATTTTCATATTCTGTTATGTTTTTTTGTTCAGTACTTATATTCATAGTGAACCACAGTTCTTTTCGTCAGGTAGCTATTATTGCTAACTTTACAGGGTTTTAGCTTCTTCTTCAAAACAGTGCTGCCTACACAAAAGAACTTGCTCTCATTGTCTCAGTGGACAACTGTAGTACAACAAGCACATAATATTAAACAGAAAGTGGCAGGATATCGAACTTGTAGCTGTTCCTTTCAAAGCAAATCAGAAAACATGAACACAGAACACAAAAGTACCCAAAGACAAATTAAGATGAGAACATATTCTAACATAATCATTTTGTTTTTATTTCAATTTTGACAATAATTTATTTGATGAAGTATTAATTATTTGGTAATAACTGTTATTTATTTAATTTTGAATTAAATGGCTTTCCATGAAGAAAACTACATCCATTATTTTCCTGATCTAGTATACCCTAGGAAGAAATAGCATATGGCTTACTTTCACACCATGACTGCTGTATGAATTGAAATAAATATGCTGAATCAAACTGAATTATATTATATGCTATATTTTTTAAGTTAAGAAAGATTTTAATACAGTTTACAATGCCAATTGCAATTAGGCTCATATTGCTAGTTTTGTGGCCATCTTTGATTTTAGTGACATCTCTCTGTCTGTCTTTGTGTCCCTTATGATTCTCTTATTGCTATCTTGAATGTCCCAGAGGTCCGCAGTTCTGCTCTGCTGGTGCCCCATATAACAGAGTATTTTAGGAGTAGCAACATTATCACAGTGTTTTTTAAAACAGTTGTGCAGCGCTTCTTAATGCTTGAGCTTTCAAGACCACATGTGCATTTTTGTGTGTGGCAGTAGCGCACTGGGGCCTGTGGGAGTGATCTGGGAGTGATCGGTCATCTTTTCCCACAGTTTGTGTCCCATGAGTCTCCTTGGTGACGTCAGGAAAGAGGTACAAGCGAGTGCCCCGCTCAGAGGTCGCAGGTTCACTTCCTGTCTGTCAGAGTAGAGCTGGGCAGTGTCCAGAGTGGAGCACCAAACTGTCTTTATGATCTTTCTGTGGTTTGACCTCCCTGTTTCTGTCTCTTTCAGGCTATGTGGCTGATGCTGCAGTCAGAGGAGCCAGACGATTTTGTAATCGCCACGGGGGAGGTTCACAGCGTGAGGGAGTTTGTGGAGAAGGCCTTTAAACATGTGGGAAAGACCATTGTGTGAGTGTTCACACACAAATACAACACAACACAGGTCAATTTTATAATGTGTAAGATCACAGCCTGAGAGAGAATAATATCCTCACTTCAATACCTTAAATTTGAAAGTGGAAGCTTTACTTACTGCCTTTTTTTTCCCTTTTTTGACGAGCAGTCAAAGCAGAGTATTTGAGTGTTCATAATGCCTGTTGCATTGGTTCCAATTTGTCTTAAAAACATTAAAGAAAGAAACTGCAAAAATATCATGGAGTACAAAAAAGTATAAACAGAAAATGTGGAAAGCTTCTTTATGTGGATTTTATCATATTCCAGGTGGGAGGGGAAGGATGAAAATGAGATTGGCCGTTGCAAAGAGACCGGTGTGATACACGTGAAGGTGGACCCAAAATTCTTCCGTCCCACTGAAGTGGTAAGCCAGGTTTCTTATTGTGTGTTTAGTGTAGCGTTTTTACATGCAACTATTCAACTAAACATATTTTTCTATATATCCAAAACAAATCTGTGAATTTATTATAGTGTACTTTGCTGTCTGTGTCAGTTGTCAGCTGAACACTACTTGGAAATATTTATCAGTCTTCCACATCAGTGTGGAAGAATTTTAATCCATTCTTCCACATAAAGAGGATTACATTTTGGGATGCAGGTTTGTGTCCTTTCATGAACTCAGTTTATGTTCCTTCAAAACAATATTTTTCTGTTCACAACAAGAAATAAACACACATCTCTTCAAAATTAAAAGAAAAAGTATACAGAGTTCAAATTAGTCCATTGCAAATACTGTATGGTATTAATGCACTATATGAGATTGTGAAAGGTTTTACACTTTCTCTCCCACTCCTCACCCTCCCACACCAACTAACACAAAGCCACATTCACAGTGTGATACAAAATGGTGCAATAGAAGAAAAACCAATAAAAATAAACAATCAAAACAGAATACATAAAAAAAAGAATGAAACTTAAGTTTTTCTTAATTTTTTACACATAGAAATCTTGTCATGGTCTCTTGTGTTTCTTTTTCTTAACATATTGTTAGGCAGTTAATTATGTTGACGTATCTTTCAAACTGGATTTTTTTTGATAAATAAGATTTCAGCACTATTTTGCTGATGACACAAGTTTTTAAATTCTCCACAGAAGGAAAGAACCCATAGGGCTCAGTTCAGACTAAATTAAATCATTCTACTGTTACTCTTCTTCCATTTATTTGCTTTGGAGAGACAACCAGGGTGAGCTTCTTCTTTGTATTTAAGATTTCTACCTTTCTGCCCCTTAACTCTGCAGAGACACAGAAAGCTTGAGTCTACACCCATATCACAACAAGTTCTCTACAGGCTAGAAAAGCTGTAAACAAGAACATTAATTCTTGTACATCCATCAAAAGATTTGAAATAAAAACTTTTACTGAATCATGACCAATATGAGATCTAATAATTCCTCATTTGGAAACCTTTTGTTTTTATTATTTGATTGCACTGCATTTAAGTGTATATTTCTGGAGATGGTTTGTCTCGTAAAGTGCATTGAGATAACTTTTAGTGTGAATGGGTTACAATTTAATCAACTAAATTAAAAACTAAATTTTGCCGAAATGTCCCAGTGTCAAAATGTCTGACCTTTAACCTCATGACTACAGTCAAAGCTTTGGTAACTTTGACTGTCGTCAAGGTTTCCATTTAATTTAGTTCATTTAGATTTAATATTTACAGTTCTTCAAGTTTTTGCCTGTTTAATGATTGGACAGTTTAACAGGTCCAATCATTAAACAGGCAGTGATTGAGTGCTGAAGTACGACAATGCTTTAAAAATTGTGAAATCCATATAGTTTTGTTAAATTTATCTCACATTATAGTGTATATCTCTATATGTTTGACCTTACCTTGTGAGAAATAGGTTTTGTTTTGTTTTTTTAATTTTCTTTTATATTTTTACGTATCTCATTGCCGGTCATTGTGTCTGAAAACATACACTTATCAGCTATAAAGGGTGCAGCTGACAGCTTCAGGCGGCTCATTGTATGCTTTAAAGCTGCTGGGAACAAGCCAGCCTACCTCTGTAAGAGTAATGTCGGCTGTATCCTGTCAGTGAATTCAGAAAGGCTGCACATATTCACTAAAGCCAACCAAAAAAACATCCCTTTAATGATGAGGTCATGTATTTGATGCGTCACCTCGCTTGGGAGCTAATCCTGATCAATCAGGAGCTGTATGTACTCTAATGACAAAGTTGTGGATGAGCAAGCTATCTTGTGCAACAGAAAGTACATTATGCATCTGTCTCAGAAGATAGGAGGTGGGTCTTGCATTTAGGGGCTCTAAAGGGCTTTGCAGCTACTCCTTTCTGATGGTATTAGGTTACCCCAAAGTGTTGTGGCTCTGATTATGCACCAAACTCTTGGTTAAAAGCCAGAAGTCCCCGTCCCATGAGCTTTGGTCCTCTGAGATTAAGGTTGAGATTCAGTTGAGTGACGGCAGGGGATTAAAAAGGAGGTCCTGCTGACTGACTGCTGAGGGTATGGCAGAGCTGGTTACACACCTGTGCCTGTATTCTTTGTGCATGTCAACTCCTTCATTCAGGGTCTTAACCCTGAATCCACACTGAAAACTACACCTTCAGTTGATCGAGTCAACACTGACCTGTGGGCCAAGAAACTTTAAGGTGTTGCTTTTGTGATATGTCAGCATCCTGGCAGTACCACCTGTAATGCTGATCCTGTTGTTGTGTTTCTGAGATCTGATGGGTTACAATCGACATGTAAATATCAGGCCACCTGAACCTAATGAGAAATTGGTATTTTGAAGATTCAGGGTAGATAAAAAACTGACTTTATTAAGAGAAGTTTTTTTGCATGCTGCTTCATAGACTGACACATTTTTTACTATACAGTTAAAGCTGTCAAGTGTTATCTAGTACTGAGATCAAATGGCTTAACAAAAACCTGCAGAAAGAACACTATGGCGGTATCTCAGTCTGATTGAAAAAGGCCTCCAAAGAATTTGAAATCATTTGTTTCACTGTATGAAAAAATTAACATAAATAACCATTCATTCCATTTGAAAGCAAAACATCTTAAAGTGTCATCATGGTATATACAGCAGGCTCATGTGACTGTTGATATGAAAGTGTATGTTTGTACAATTACATAGACCATTTTTTTGCATGTGTAAATCTATAAATCTTTCCTTAAAATGTGAACTGATTTTAAATGTATTGTTTATTTAAGAGCATTTTGTTAATGCAGAGTTTCTATCACATGAGTAGCTCAAAGGTTAAAGCTTGTAGTAACGACAAGGTTACAACGGTTCAGTTACAGTGGGTAGACCCTCATTGTCTCCTTATTTCTAAAAGAGACCAAAGAGAGTTTAACCTTTGAACTCTCAAACAGGAAATGGCTGACACTGTGCTCATACCTCGCCATTGTGGATCACCTTGAGTGGAAATACCTGTCATCGAGTGGGTGCCGTGTGTTTCCTGAGCTTCCAGCTGACTCATACACATCCAGTGTCATGCTTGCTGTTTAGATCTCTGAAGATTTGGATGTGTTTCCATTTGGGGGCTTCGTGCAAAAAAGTTTGCGTGGCATAGTTGCATTGTCACCTCAGGCTGCGTGTTAAAATATGTGTAATTCATCATTATCCCTGTTAGTGTTTGTCCTTTGCAACCCTGGGGACAGAAAGAGTCAAGCGCTAATGGTTGTAAGTGGGTGAAATGCACATGTTTGTTCCTTTCTCCATTCTTGTGTGTTTCTGCTCTGTCATGGAGGTTAAATCAGGTTTGTCTTTCACCGTGGAAGTGGTTACATGAGACGATGTATAAAAGTTAAATCTGGAAAACATGTAACTACCCACACTTTCTGGAGACGTGAAAGTGAAAGATATGTGATGTGAGCCGTCAGACTTGTTTTTAATTTTTCAAACTGCTCCAACTGTCAAAGCATGGAGGAACCATCATTTGTTCCAGACACACTGCAGGGATTTTACCTGCACTGCGGTTTGGCTCAGGTAAGCAGCCTCGGGGGGGGGGGCCACTCTGACCTGTGCTGAACTGGTTACAATTGGTTTCAGTTGCCTAATGATGTCCAGAATCATAACCATGCAATGTTTTTTATCTTTAGGTTTTACTGTTACTTTTGGACGTTTATTTTTTTTTTTAAGATTTACATGGTGAAAAAAACACCACCTCTTTTTATGTAATTCTAAGTTATCTAATGAAGAGGATCTAGCACAGAAGATGGATAGAAAAAAAATTCATAAGAAAATTGCATAGGTTTAAACCAGTTCTTGATTTTTCACAAAACTGTCTTATGCATGCATGTGGCAATCTAGCTCCCAACAAGTAGAATGCTTTGAGTAATATTTTTGACACAGGAAGTCAACTAAAGAATATGCCTGGCATTCAAGTGACAATAGAAATCGACGTCAGTGGAAAACTTGCAAAAATATCTCAAGTTGTCAAGTCAGAAGCACAAAAACTAAATTACTAAGACAGTTTTAAGGGGATTTCAGGTAAAATGTTATATAAATGGTCAGATGAAAACAGAAGCCAAGCAAAGCCTTATATTTAATTAAGCTCTAATTACTGCTATAAACCCAATTTTAGATCATCTCGTTCTGTGCTTTAGAGAGCACGGCTGTTTCACTTAGGCAGTGCCTGCATGCTGACTCTTGTGTGCGTCTGTGCTAATACAGGTTAGCTGTCATATCTCATAGTTCATTTGTCACTTCAGGGCATAAACTGCTGTGGGCTGAGTGACAACTCCGTGGTTCCTGTCCAACCTCTCACACCAAGCAGGACGACTGGTGATAAATGGGAAGCTGTCTGTCAATCTGTCTTTAAGCCTCCTCGTCTTGTCAGTGTGTGCAGTTTTCCAAAGCCATTTCTGCAACTTAGTCGGTTGCACTTCTATCTCTGTCTGAAAAAATGCAACATAAGAATAAACTCAGCATCTGTTAACTGTTACTAGTTTTAGAAAAGGTAGAGTTGTGCAATCCATTTGTATCTGGCATCTACTGATAAATAATATATCGGAGGACACAACATGTTAGGACTGTTATATTTGTTATCAGAACTTTCTGGGTTTCAAAGCATAAAGACCAAATGGTTACACCCCTGGAAGCGACATTCCCCAAGCAAACACTAGCTCTAATTCAGTATGGCTGCCATGAATATTAAATATTGTAAAAGTTGCAAAAATAAACAGTGTATCTGCAGCTTGTATTACTTGTATTGGATTGAAAGTGTTGGAACACATCACTGTTTTAACATGTTTTGTTTTAGTATACATTTAATGTTTGAATGCATAACGTGGAGAGAAAAGTAATGGCATAGGCTTGTTTTAGTAATATCAATCAATGTTTTAGCATTTTGAGCATTGGTCGCTCCCAGATCCAAGTTCTGATTTTGAAGATTAATCAAGCAAAGCATACAATCATACTATAAACTACAGCTACAGCCATAGTAGACAAAATGTTTTATATTTTGATATTATTTTAACACTAAAATGAATGTATTTTGGATTCATGTCCTTTATTTAAGGATTGCTCAAAATCATGATTGTATTAGATACAGTCAAGCTTCTTTAAAACTTTACTAAAACCATTGACTGTTTATTACATTCTCATTAAAATATAGTACCATGATATGGCCAAGGACAAGACTATTTTGGAGGCTTTTCTGCTTTTTACGGGTGAACCACTTCAGTCATGTCCCACAGCCAGCTGAGCTTTCATGGCCACGCTTTTTTTTTCCTGTAGCAAATCTCTCATTGTGTGCCTTTCATTTATTGCAAGAATATGACCCCACTAAGCTAACTGGCAGCATGTGATTGTTGTGGTTAGTGACAGCCAAAGCTAATGCAAGTCTAATTCAGTTTAGTTTATTTTTATAACATCAATTCACAAAATCATTGTGTGGAGGCTCTTTGCAAAAAAAAAAAAAAAAAAAAAGGAAATTTGGTGCATCATAAATCATAAATACTATTTATCAAACAGTGCATCAAGTTCAGTTAATTATTCAAATTAATTTAACAAGATTATGGTCAAAGGAAACCCAGCAGATTGCATCAAGTCACTGACTTGCAGCAAGGACAACCATGGAGAAACAGAAGACAATCTCTTGTGTCATTGACTTAACAGTAATCCTTTTCACTGAGCATGCATGTAAATGGTAAATGGACTGAACTTATATAGCGCTTTTCCACTCAAAGCGCTTTACACTAGAGTCACATTCACCCAGTTGCACTCACAAACACGCATGCATTTATAACACCGATACGCAGATTGGTTGGCAATTTGGGGTTAAGTGCCCTGCCCAGAGGCACATCGACATGTGGCAGGAGGAAGCTGGAATCGAACCTACAACCTTCCGATCGCAAGACGACCACTCTACCAAAGAGCTACAGTCGCCCACTGAGCATTGTCAAGAAAACCCGAGCTCATCCCACTTCCCCATGCTGGAGATTTTAGAAAAGGAGGAGACCTCAACAGAACTGCATCAGCTTCTACACAGCTACTGTGACTCAGACCTGAAGCAAGTGGGGAAACTGGTTCCAAGAATGAGGAACTGAAACATCAACCCCTGACAAAGAAAAGCTGGCTCACTCTTGCTGGAGTGGCTCGTGATGTAATGCTGACCAGACCAGCCAGCAAGCATGCAGCAAGCAGCATTACATTACTTCAGTTCTGGACAGGGTAAATCCCAGCAGATTTAGGAAACTCAACGGACCCGTTAGACGGAGAGCTGGTAGCACATCTCCCCTCTCAGAAGAGGAAGTACGAGAGTGAGAGAGTAGAGACAGAAAGGAGGGGGGGGGTGTTGCGCAACAACAGCATGCATGTAGCAAGTTTGGAAAAGAAAACTGTCCTATAACAGGAAGAAACCTCCAGTAGAACCTGGCTGAGTACAAGTGGTCATCTTCCACAACCGACTGGGGGGTTAAGAAGACAGAGCAGATACATATGAGCTGTTGTAATACTTTTTAAGTAAAAAAAAAAAGCAAAAAGTTAATAGCTTAGAGAGGAAGAATATTTGGTAGTTTGCAGCATTATCACAGCTGTTACTCTCCTTTCTTCCAAAAGGAAGACACCACAGCCAAACAGAACATCAAACCAGATGTAACTTCTATGCAAAGGAAAAACATCTTAGAGAAACATAAAGTTAACTGATGAAATAAAAGCAGACAATACAAATTGGAGAGCAGTAGAAGAAGAACGTTTACAAAAGAGATCAGTTTTTCCTCCAGCAGCCTACGCCCATAGCAGCATTACTAGAGAGAAACTGTAGCTCAGAATAACCTAACTCCTTGAGACAGGCAGACAGGAGAACTGTCTTTCTGGACAGTTCCCTGTCTAACGCCACACACAAGTAACACTATTAACAAGAACATCAATTTATGAGGGGCTAGAGTTTAAAGATCCACTCCATCAAATAAAACACTCCTCTGTAGATATCTACTTCTTGGTTATTCTCAAAAAGGCACAAGAAAAGCCATTGCTTTATATTTGGTACATTAGGTCAATGTAGTTTTTAGGTTAATCAATGCATTGTGCTGATAAGTGAAACAAGTATGCAGATTTTTTTTTCTCAAATGCATTGTTACAGCTTCTTTTGTTCCCTTTTTGTGCTCTTGTGTGGCAAAACCAATAAGTCCACTGTGCTGTTGGTTAAAAAGCCATGTACTGCACCCTATCCCAACTGTTTCACACCTATTTGTCAACTTGTTTCACAGCCAGCTCAGTTATAATAAGGCCAAGTTGATTTAAGGCTGAGGGGGTGGGACTACTCTACCAATCCCTTCAGGTCTGGTGAGAGACTCGAAAATCACTCCTTTAACATTTTTAACTTTTTTCATCACTGGGATCAGTCCTCTCCGAAACTCTGTTTCTTTCTCTGTTGCAAAGAAGCACTTTCAAAGAATTTAACTGTTACAGCTATGATTCCCTGTGGGGATTTTCTTAGACAGGTAAACATTAGTGCTTGATGTTCCACCAACATAATGTTTGGACATCTGCCGACATTCTGCCTCATTTTTTGTCTCTTCACACCTGAAGTGGTTTCCTTAATCTTTTCAGGATCAAATTTAGTTTGGCAAATTTTTTCACAGCTTTTTATTCAGTCTAAATTCCATCTGAAGGATGAGATAATCATCCTTTAGGCTGTCTTTCAGTGATTGCCAAGGATGTCTGACATCTGAAATCTAAGTGACTGTTTGATTGGTGCCCTTGCTGAGTTTCAGTGGATTTTCTCAATGATTCTAAAGCAGAGATGACAGCTGTGTGGCTCTTGGGCCATCCGAGGCCCCTAGCCTGATTTTTCTTCTTTTTTTTTTTTTTTCTTTTTTTTGTGATCTCCATCTGCAATTCAATAATGGTACAAATCTGGCCCACTACCCCTGGTGGTTAATGGAAAATGATATGTAGAGTACAAAGTATTCAAAAGTTAGTGCTTTAAATTTGCTTCTGTCCAGTAACTTTTTGTCAAAGACAGAATTTTGTATTTACAAATCGGCTTTTGGTTAATTTACTTGTCAAACCTTCTCCAAAACCGTGTACTGTATAGTTATCTATTATTAAGGCAAACATGCAAAATCAAAAAAAAAATATCTAAATCCATTTAAAAAACATTTCATTCTTTTTTTCTTCTGAGTACTTTATTTGTTTAATCTAAATTTAGCTTTTTCCGGTTATTGTAGACAGTAAAATAAAATAGCAGCATAGCGTTTGTTGATTTAGTATTTATTTTATTATTTTTGTGGCTTGTGGGTACTTTTGACTTGAATATTTTGGGTGCCAGTGACAAAGAGTTTGGACACCGATGATTAAGCAAATTACCAGTTAGTATAATTGACTTTTACACCTCTGTTTTTTTCCAACGTCTTTCACATGAAGTGCCTAAATAGGTTCTGGTCCCCCGGTCTGTGAGAGTCATCTGATATCCAGAAGAAGTGTGTCAGAAACTAAATTACCCTTAATCTCTTGATGATTGATTTGAGAGGCAAGTAGCAGACACGACAGAAGACAAAAGCTGTTTACTGCAAGTTATTACTGGCGAAGTTGGTTCTACTACAATGTACATAATTAAAGGGTGTGCTTACATTTTCACACACTAATTTTTTGTTAAAGGTCACGTGTTGCAGTTGTAGTTAAGCTGAGTTTGCAATTGCTTGATTCCATTATTACCTAAAATCTTGAAACCATAGCATGGAGTTGTTTTCCTATATCTACACCTGATCTGTGGCATTTTACAGTAAAAGCATGCTCTGTTTATGACATCTTTCAGCCTGGTGCTCAGTAGCAGTTCATTTCAGTTCACCGGGGCGTCTATCGTTAAGATCTAGATGTCATCTTGGTATATTGACAGATTGGGGAGATTTTCATCTTGGCAGCTGGGTGTGTTAGGTAGTAGCACCTGTTCTTGACTTGCAATGTTAAGTTGTTTATTGTATAATATTCTTTAGCATGTTGCTGTTGATCAGATTTGTTTTGAAAATTTGATAAGAAATTCATATCTCAAAAATTTTAAGCACAATATTCAATTAGAACCTCCCAACAAAGATAATTAGGTTTTTATATTTAGGAACAAAGCACAGCAGCTTAACTCATTAGAATAAAGAGAGGTGCAGTTAGTCGTTTTCTTTTAAGTCAGTTAAGCCTCTCTCTATAAAACCAAATTACAACAGGATTGCATGATCACATCGGAATGCCAATTTGCAGTGGCATGAGTGGGAGGCTTTTTTTTTTTTTATCTCCGTGAGATGTTTTGACTGATGGGAGGGAATTATCACCACAATTCCCATGTATTAAACATAAATCAGGCTTTCATAGAGTCACGTACCGGCATTCCCTGCAGTGCTGTCAATACATGACGGATTATCCTTTTGTTTTAAACAAGTTTGCAAACACGTTTGTGCTTGTTCAGTGACAAACAAGTGCAAATGGAAGGAGTGCTGCATACCATTGATGCAACATCTTTTAGTCTGTGTGACTGAGCGAGACACCTAAAAGGTTACAGTTTCTAATTGCAGGTCAAGATTTATGTGTTTACATGCAAAAGAAAGCCTTTCATGAAAGTAATTCTTGTTGTGTTTGCTGTGGCCCTGTACAACTTTCTGTAGCAACATCTGATGCATTGTAGCTGCTTAGTGGTGCATTGATCATTGTTTACTGGCTCTAGGGGTAATGCCCTTGAGCACTAATCGCATTGCTTTTAAAAAATAAACACAGTCCAAAGCTGTAAATTCAGATTTTTTGTAAAGATAAGATGACATCAATTGAGACGTCCTAGAAAACATGAGAAAATTAACTTCTTCCTTCTGACCTAACACGTAACACGTGGCAAAATGCATGACAATTTGCCAGAGCAGTTTTTCTACCTTTCTCTTCCAAAACCCAGGGAGCAGTTATGGATAAAAAGCTCCTAAAAATAACATTGCTGACATACCGCCCCTCTGCACCTGTCAACTGCCTGGCCAGGTCCGCATGTGCGAAACTCGCAAACCTAAGCTTCCTTCTTGCCCCAGATGGCTGTCATACCTGCAGTGAGATGAGCTTAACGAATTCAGCAGAGCCTCTCCTGCTTGCATATTCTCTCTCGTCATCAGTCATGTCGTCACATGATGAGAAGCTCAGACAATGGTTCCAGTGATCCAGTGAAATAAAAAACGCTAAGTGTTGTAACTTTTTATGACAGTTGGCAGCATAGCTGACCCACCTGTTGAGGTAATCAGTGAGACAAAGGCATACCTGACTGATGTAGTTTCTAAATAATGCTTGGCACTGTCAGGCGTAGCTCAGCCTAAAGGACAATTGCACTCTTGTATGCTATGACACAGTCAGATATCAACATTTATCTTGAATGCATTCCTTATGGCTTTCAAATGAAGTGTTTTGATCTGCCTTTTTTCCTTTTGGTGTGAATCCTTTTGACTTTCTTTCTTTAAAGGAGAAACTTTAATTTGTTTCTCCTTTAATTAGGATTTTGTTAGCAAGAAAAACTAGATGTGTTGTCAATAGACCTAATTAAACAGTCAACTCTAATACATCCCGTAAAACTCATTATAATGATCGTAAATAGTGCTAAGAGATGTCTGGACGAAATGATTAAAAAAAAACAACTCATCAGCTGTTGTCTGCAGCCAATTAATAAGCTTGTTGTATAGGAATACCCTAGTTCCACATAGGGCTGGGGCATATGAGGAAAATCTAATATTCTGATATATTTTTGACTATATCACGATACACGATATATATCACGATATTCTTAAATGAGCTATAATGTTATTTTAAACTATACGCCTTGCAGCATGATGTCATCCACACAAGTTCCAGCTCCCATTTCCCTGCTAGATTTAAATGTAAACTCATATAAAAAGGGATTCAGTGTTTTGCTATGAACTGTCTACACTATGACTAGATAACAAGGTGAGAAATAAGTTTTAACTAAGACAAAAATAGCGAGGGAGAGAGAAGTAGGCCAATGATGGTTGACTTTGACAAACTTAACATATAGATGTGTTGTGGCATAAGGTGTGTTTTGGTTCAGCATAAAAATAAAAAGGCGACCTACACACAAACTGACAGAGCATCAGTAAAGCAGGTGTTTAAATGATCTAATCAACCACCGCTGTGTTAGGTGGCTAATGGCGGCTAATCTATCACAGTGATCACTTGTTAATAAAAGCAAAATACACATCAAGTCTAAAAGCATAAAACTGTAATTAACTGAATGTTGTTTTCTATGTGGGGGAAATGTTTGAGTGTTTTGGTTCTGAATCCTAATACATAAAGTTGCGTTGTCAGTTGCTATGGGAACGAGTCTGCATGTATTGTAAAGCCGACAGAGAACAGAAAAAAGAATGAATGGTTTTGAGTTATTTTTCCCATTGCACAGCACTAAATGAATCATACCTACATCTTCAGGTTTCACTTTGACGAAATAGTTTTACCGCGGCAGCGTGGCTATGAACGGCATGTAAAAGAATAGTCTGATTATTCGGTGAAATACAACCTTTTGTCGCAATAGTTGTATAACATGTTTCACAAATTACCTAATTTTGGCAAATTAGGGGGTTACATTTTGAATGAGAGGGTTAATCCTAACCCTCACGCCTCAAACTCTTGCTGTCACCATGTTTGTTTTCTCCGCGCAGCGTGATTGGTAGAAATTTTTCAGGTTTTGAGGGGGGAGGCACTAGTGATGCATTCATAGTCGCAGTGAATTTGACGGCGAAAGTTTATTATTTGAATGACTATTTATACTCGATGGTTGCGATATAGCCATTTTAACTATCGTGAATTGAAAATATCGCGTATACTCGATACATCGCCCAGCCCCAGTTCCACATTAACCTGCATGCCAGAACATCTAGGCTCTGTGCTCAGTAATTCAAAAGTCATCTTTCAGTCAATTCAACCATTTGCTATTTTGTACCGCCATTTTAAGCAAATGGATTGCCATTTTGTCTGCACCAACTTCCATTTTGTACGCACATACAGTACTTAACGATTGTATTATCAATGTATTTATCTTGCTGGTTTTAATTATGGAGATAAATAATCACAAAAAAGTTGCAATCCCACATATAATTAATGCAACTATATTATTTTTTAGGAGATTTATTAAAATAATACACTGATTAAATCAGAATAACTGAGTATGACTTTATTTCAAATTGTTTCTGTGAACTACATAAGTTCGGTCACCTAACCTTAAAACTAGCTTTTATTAGCTTAGGCATGATAATTTGTTTTAACTTTTATTTTCTTTGTCTTCTTTATAAATAAATAAATAATATGCAATGCATGAGTTTGAATAGACCTAAATATCATACACCATACGTACATACATTTTCTGTTTTTGAAACCATGAATGTTTCTCAATTTTTGGTTTAAACCAGGAAAATAAGATTAAGTGTTTTGTTTTGTTTTTATAAGTTTAACATGCCTTACTCCGTTTAAGCAGCCTACACTTATGAACGTTTTCAAGAACACATAGACATAGATTTATCAAGCTTTAATGTTTTATGTCACTTATTATTAATAAAAATTATTTATATTTGCAAAGTGACAAGAGCAAAAGAAGATTTTTTTAAAAACAATTGTGAATATCTAGATGATGTTGTGGCTTTATAATCTTCTGATTCTGTTCAAATCTTTTGAAATTGTCATTACAAACAGGCTAGAACAATTGACTGAAGTACAAATTGCAGCAGACTGTTAAAGCATCCCAGCATTCAGTGCAGTACCTTGGGTAGTAGCAGAAGCAAGGCACGCTGTGCTAAGGCCTGAATGAAAAAAACTAGTAGGTTTTGAATTTCATTTTATTCCATGCAGGCGGTCTAGACCTCATAAATCCCGTCCCAGGGTCCTTGTAGTGCAGTCTCTAGCACACAAAATGAACAGTCTAATTTTTACATATGATCAAAATGTTATGAGCTTTTTGAAGCAGGTTTTTTGTGCTATTTTTTATGCGACCCCATCTTCACGTAAATCGTAGCTTTTAAATTCTGATGCAATTAGGGAACCTGGGTTGAGACAGCCCATTCAGACGTAATAAGAAACCCTAATATTCTAGAAACCACATTGTCAGAGCCCTCTATGTTGGACAGAATTCATCCTAACAATGGGAAAAACAGGTCTGCCCTGCTATACATGCGTGCTAATAATATTATGGGTCCTGGCAGGCAGTAACTCATACACTGTCCCTGAGCACCAGAGATTCTAAAACTTGGTCTGCTGTTTTTGCCTAATATCTGTTACTCAATGAAGCCTGAAATATGGAGGCTATTTCAGTTTCCCAGTATTAGGTCGAAATTCTGCATGGGTATCCAATTCAGAGCTTAGTCTGAAGAGGCTCCTAAACCGATGGGACTGTTTGACTGCCTGTATCTTACCTGAAACTTCCCTGCTTTGTGTTTTGCATTTGAAGCAACTAGTTATAATATTACAAATATTTCTATGCCAGTCTCAAGAAAAAAAAGAATGCATATCTCCAAAGCAAATAATTAAAAGTTGTGCTCTAGCTCATAGCAAACCATATTTTTGACAAAGACAAAAGTAATTTATTCAAGTGTTGCTTGAAATAAGTTACAATTAATTCTATATTATTTTGCTCATTCATTCTAGGTTTCTGTAGAGCTAAAAATCAAATACAAGTGCAAAAGTGCCAGGTTCAATTGTAAACCGATTTTACTAAATTACAATTACACTTAATTACAATTAGGGGCAATTCATTTAAAAAAAAGAAATACATCTTTCCACATGTTGTGACTCCTCTTGCCCAGGCTGGATACAAGACTTTTGTAACCAGAGTTAGTCCAAAATAATGCATCTACAAGCTGCAGATTGTCACATACCTATAATGTCAACCAGCCAATGCCAATAGATCTGGCTTTGGCCTCAAGTCAGGAAATTCAGTTTGAATCAGGGAAATTATAAAATTCAGAAAATGTATAACATTTTTTACTTTACATTCTATGAATTTGGTCAAATGACTTTCATTTTTTTCCTACTTTTCACATCCAAAAATAAAAATGTCCTACCCCCAGCAGATTTGATTACTTGGAAGACATATAATCAGGAAAAACAAAATATGGATCTCATAAGGTCCTAGCTGATGGCTTTGGGTCATTTTTCCTCTTGATTAATTTGTACTCTTGTTTTATAGCTTGTCAACAATTTGTTTCAGTGACTTGCAGCTATGGTAGTGATACGTTACTTATTTTTACTCGCTGTCAATTTGCACCTGCAAACAAGCAGCTTAATGATGCATCGGGCTGCACTCTTCTATAATGAGTAGACCAGAAGCTTTCCATTTAAAGGGACTATTTTCTTACCAAGCTGTCACAAAATCCATCAGTCAGAGTCAGTAACCTGCCAAGATTATGACCCGCTAAATATGTTTAACTGGAATCATAGATCGTATTTCACTGAGGTTGTGTGCTGAAGCGTTCACCTTCATTTGTCAGTTATCATTCACTTAAATATGGTCTTTGACGTTCTGACCCTGTCTGGGCGGCAGGGGTGGAGAGGAATGAGCAGCTATTATTATCCAGCTTTACGTCCCTGGCAGTGCAGCGGTGTCAGTCAGAGGCTGTGGCGGAAGCCAGGGGGCCGGTTAAGACTGCTGGCTCTCTGAGGTGCTTCATCTCAGGACTAAGGCAGCAAGACCTCTTACTGAACCGCAGCCATTTGGATGGAGAAGTGCTGAGGCAGCAAGCTCGAGCTGTTTCACTGGGTGGAGTTCCTAAGCTGCACTACAGGTCTTAAAACAAGAGGTGGCTGTCGGCTGCCAGCCACTTTCTGACTTTATTATCATGTAGACCTTGTCCCTGCGCTCAGATTCACACATCATCGTCATTTATTATGTTTTTCTCCACACTTGTTGCTTTGCTGCAGTGGTTAGTTCCAACATCTGGAATCAATTTGTTCGAATTATGTGCCAGAAATTAGTCTGTGTTTTAAAAGAAGCACATGTCTGTGTTTCACCTTGTCATATTGGGTGTTGCGGAAAAAGATGGAGCTCTAGGATTCCTCAGATTCCTCTCAGTGGAAGCCAGCGATAAGGAGAATTAGAAGCGAGACCTTAGAGTTCTGACAACAGCTTGGCTCGGTGATGGATGGAGGTGAATGTTTGAACACCAGACAGACACAGAGAAGCAAATGTCTTTTATGAGCAGCGTGATTTATCCACTGAACAAGCTTTATCGAGCCCCACCGCTGGAATTTATGGGACTTGAAACACAAAACCGGCTAAGAGCGTTGAGTTTGGATGTTTGACAGAGGCCTGCAGGACTTTCACTGTAACAAAATATTAAATATAAGCATTATTTGAAATGGTTTTCGTAAACCCAAGAGTTGTGGGGGGCTGTTTTTGGGGTGTTTTTTCCAAGATGATTCACTGTAATGAATCTAGTTGTCTGGAAATATCGCTGACAGCCAGAGTTACTGTGGGCTGGCAGGAAAATGATGGAGAACAATAAAAGACATCCTAGTAGCAGTTTCACATTTTTATGCATGCTTTTTCAGTTTTCATACAGTTTGAGCTGTTCAGCCATATTCTCTTCTTATTAACGTATCTAAATATGAGACAGCTTATTGTAATCAATTCCTCATGTTGTTAGTTTTATATTTTTATTTTTCATATTCCAGTTTTTGTTTCATGACCTTCCCAGGCAGCTTTTAATCATCTTTGTGACATTATTATATAATAATTACAAGGTGTCTGTCTAAGGGACCTTGAATTTCATGACTTATGACATGGAATTTTGAATACTCTTTATTATCACTTTTACAACATATTACCATGAACTCTGAGATCACGTTTTGTTGTGCTTTTTGTTGACCAGTGCATGTCTTTGAGAATTTGATGCAATTTATTTATTTTTTTCTTTTTTAAATAATCAAATCGAACCGGGACGAGGGGGCAAGGATTTGATACGGTTTGCTATTGTAGCACTACTTTTAATGCATAAACATACTTATGGTTGGATTTCCCCCCAAAATTCTTTCCAAATGCATAATTCAAAATGTTTAAGTTATGTGTTTGTAATGGCTTTTGTAGGAACATATATTTCTATTCAGTTTGTGAATTTGTCGATTGGCAAGTTAGGGAAACCATACATTTGTTAAATCTACTGGATAAATGCTTCTGTAAGTATTCAGGTTATTTACCATTAAATTGAACGGGTCACTAAGGTTTGATTATGTCCAGCTTCATAATAAAGGATTTACTGAAACAAGATTGATTGTCAAATATTTTGGAATGCTAATTGGAGTTTTAATCAGCTTTTGGACATTATGTTCCTCATCTCAGCACTCAAATTTCCATATGGCCGCTAATCTGACGATCTCAGAAACATATCATAGCTTCCTGTCTGATTATGTGGGGCAGTGTCATGAGACCATTATGCATTTTCCTCCCTCTCTACTCATTATGTAGCACTTATTTGCTCTGCGCAAGTACATAAAAGTGCTGATGTACTGTGCTAAAATAAAACTCAGCCACAGAATCTAGTTCAGGGTAAACATACAGGGATTCTGTGTGGAAGTGCATTTAATGATTGCCTGCCAGTTTTATTGATATTAAACTCTAAGCCTCATGTTATATTCACAGTCAAGCTGTAATTGAAACAGATTACATCCTGATAAACCACAACAGGATCAAAAGCAGGTTTGCTTTGAGGACACCTTTCTTCCTCAGCTCAGCAACCTGCACATGTTAATACTGAGATCGATGTTCTACCATATAAGCTGTGATTTGAGAGGCTCTCTTGCCTTCGGGAACATGTGTATCATGATTTTCCACATTCTTGAAATAAGCCAAATCTAAAGTAAAATAATGCTATGGTGCATTTCTGTGCTTGCATGCTCTTTGTCAGCTTGGACACATACATGTGGTAGATCAACTTAATAGGAATTTGACCCTTTTTAATGACTTAAGCACAGACCTTTAAAAATGATTTACCCTCTGAATCCACATACTTTTCAACAAGAGTCTTTTTGGAAGTACTTGTTTATTTGAATTTGTATTGGCCTTAATGGTCACATGTGGACACTCATTGTTCTTTCTTTAACAGCTAAGATCCAAGTCATTTTTGTCCGTCCAAGCTGTGGAAATGCTCCAATATTCAGCAGTCAGCCAAGGTTTTAGCCCTTCCAGTTAGAACAATGCAAGTTACATGTTTTGCAAAATGGAGCTACAGCATGTCTTAGTTTTTCTTTTTTTGTTGTTATTGTCTTGTTTATTCATTTATTTAGAATTTTGGTGCTTTAATGAAGGCTTTAACTAGATGTCATTTCCAATGGAACATTTTTTAGCTTATTTCTGGCAATCAACCTTTTACTGTCATTAGGTATACCAAACTTTTAAGCCGTTATGGTTTCAAAAACAACAACAAAAATTCATACAATCCCATCAGTTTGAAGTCCTCCTATCCTAATGATATTCCAGAGAAAGTACCAAAATGACTTGAGTTTTTTCAGCTGTAAAGTAACGTAACATTTCCCTTCCCCCTCCAGTTGCTGCACATTGCTGGGTGAATTGGCTGAAAGAAAGCTGCTAGGCTTTCTCTCTGTTTCAGCTCTGTTACTGAGAATTAGGGATGGTATGCCCTCCTACTTAATGGCTGCACCTAAAACATGTGGAAATAGGTTTATACAATGGTGTCAGATCAGCTTAACCAAAATATATCAAATTAGTTTAATTTAGGTTTTCTGTTCAGTTTCTTTTTTATGCCATTCAAAGTATCTCAGAGTAAAGATAAATCCTTCTTAACTTACAGCTTTGCTAAATAGTGTAAGCCATCTCCTCTCCGTATAAGCTGTAATCAGCATGCTATGTGTAGCCTCTTGTTGAGCTGAATAGAAGGGTCTCCTTCTATTATTGTTTCAGAAATATCTATTTATTCCAGATCTAACTATTTACTGTTTTCATTTTGTAATTATGTATTATATACCATAGTACCAAAGATATGACATGGTTTATTGCTAATTTGCAGACCATTTAATAAATAGTAAAACTATATTTATTACACGTTTAATTTTATTTTTTTATTCTCATTAACACAAGCTGTAGATAAACATATTTAGACTTTATTATCAAATATATATTTTGGAAGGGTAACCATTATTATCTTGCAGCATGAAGGGTCCTGGGTTTGAATCCCATCCTGCTGTCTTTTTGCAGGTCTGGACCCCCCACGCATTTGTGGGTTCGCTCCGAATCCACAAGCTTCCTCCCACAGTTTAAAAATATCTATGTTAGGTTTAATGGTCACTCAAAATTCCCCCCAAAGGGAGTGTGTGCATTTTTTTTCTTGTACTGTGAAACTCTGTGATGCCCTATGATCTGCCCAGGGTGTTTGCCACCTCTTCCCTAATGACAACTGGAGATAGACACCGATTTCCATATCAGGCCATATGTGCAAAGCCCCAATTTTTCAATTTTCCTTGACCTAAATATAAACATGTATGTCGTGTACAGTAAAATATGATAAAGAAAACTGTTAACATATGCACAAAAATTATCTTTCCGGGAATTAATCACAAGCAAATTGTTTATAAAGATGATATACATGACATTCACTTCTTTGTCTTAGTTTCTGCTTCTCCTTTTTTTTGTTCAATTATATTCAGTGAAAGGTTTTCTGTGCAGGAAGTCGGTAACTTGACCCTCTGCTCAATAATATTTGACAGAAACACATCAGAACAGTAACGGAGAGAATCCATCAGTGTTTTAAGCATGTTTTTAACCATGTCCACATCTTTGTGTGAGTGATCCCAGAGATCAGAGACCTGTCTATCAAGAGGACACTAAAGAGGGTGTGTGGGCAAGGAAAAAGGAGGAGAACATGTGGGAGAGGAGATGGAGGGTTTCCGATGGACACCACTCCCTTGCCACGTGTGAACTGATGTGAATTTAGGTGACAGGAGCCTGTAACCCCTGGGAAAGAGTCTACATGGGGGGAAAAGGGTGAGGAGAGCTGAAAAATGGGATTGACCCTTAACCCCCGGAGTTGGTAATGTGATCCCGGTATCTCTATAGTGGAGCCGAGAGATGGGAAGGAGGTCAGCAGGGGAAAGGGAAGCAGCAAAGCCACACTGCTGATTAGAATTTCCTGTGGTCAGCCGCAGAGCTGCAACTTAAAATTACACAAAAGATGAAGGTACACAAAGACTGAAACACTCAAGAAAACCTTTTGGCAAGATTCTAGGCACTGCAATAAATCTCAAAGCATTTCTGTTGTTTCTTTTGAGCTTCAAACATGCGCCTCTACAAATGGGCCAAATATTGTGCAATCTGAGGAATCTTGCAAATATAAAATCTCCTTCTAATTAAGTCAGAGAGAAAGAACTCTTGAACTCATCCAATAATATTGAGTGTTCAAAAATATAAATAATACCTGACATTCAGGAATCAGATGAATAAAAAAATGTTGTATGTTATGTTTCCCTCAATACTGACCTTTACTGTTTTATCTCGATAATTTTAAGAAAGTATTAAAATGAGCAGAGGCTTATCTGCAGAGAACTTTCATCCTAAAGAGGAGCTGAGCGTCACTGATAACAGTGGCCGAAAGCATGCAAAACAGGCTGCGATTCCTGCGTCATTCCCAACGTATAAGGATTTAAATGTCAAGGAAGGAGGGTAGAATATTCTTTTTTTTATCTTCACTTGCTCAGAATTGTCCTGAAATCTGATGCATCTGGAGAAAAAAAGCTGTGAAAGTTTAACCTTTTGACATTTTTTCATTTTTAGTAAAAATGGTGTTTGAATAAGTCAAATATCATCATGGTAGCATAGTGCTTTTAAAGCTGTTTCAACAAATAAAGTGCAAGGCTGCTTGTAAATTCTCTTAAGATTTCTTGCATGCTAATTTCCATGACATCCTCACAGTTTTAGCAGAAAATGACTCTGTGAGCTTTTACTGGTCTTTGTGGAAAGGTTTTGCTCTCAGGGGCAGAAACTTGGCTCTGCTGTGATTTATTGTTTAATTGAGCCGACTCGTTAAAGTTAGCTGTAATTGATGCCATAAAAAAGACTGGCCACCAGCCAAACTCTGGGTTGTGTAATCCCGCAGGTTCAGCTTGTGCACTGACATACCTGAGGATATGAGACCACACGGAACAGAACTGTGCACTTCTTTTTTTGTTTCAGTGTAATGCTTCTTAAAACAGTGCAGTCCTTTTAACCTGAGCAGTTTGTGGAAAGAGTTTAGGTCCGCTTGTACTAGAAAAGAAAGAAAGATTGTGGATTGTGTGTGTATGTGTGCGTGTGTGTCTGGCAGTCTGGTATTTCCTGAAGGAGTTTCCTCCTACCGTCAGAGCGGAACCACCCTGGGCCCCTCAATAGTCCAACCCAAAGTCTGACCCGGTACTGCTCCCATAGAAAAGCAGAGATATGTGGCTGCAGAGAGGAGCTTCTCTGGATTTCAAGGTGTTTAAACTTGAAGACACACTGATGAAGTTGTTGGCAAATAGATAAGAAGGTTGTTGAGACAGGAAGACTCGTCTAGCCAAGACGAGGCAGTCTCTCAATTTTTTCTTGCTTCGGGCAGCTTTCCATACGTCTGAGAGTGTGAGCCATATTTGAAGTGTGTTCTGTCTGTAGTTTGATAGACAGCTGTTTTCTAGCCACCTTACAGTAAGTTGTTGGCAACAGTGTACCATAGAGATTGTGAAGGGGCATAGAGGATCCTAGGATGAGATTCCTGTGCTATCAGCAGGCCGTACCGAGGCCTGACGAGAGAAACCTGCCAAATGAGGAGGAAACACAGAGTTGGAAGAGAGCAAAAATGAGATTTGTTGACAGGCTGAGGGAGAGAAAGGTGAGTTGTGTCAGCTTGTGTCTTTGCCCCCTCGTCCCAGCTGGATTTGATTATTTAAAGGTCTCTGCTAAGCTGTGCTGAGGTGAATGTAGATGATGGGAGACTCTGGGCTAGTGTCTAAGTGACCTTCAACCCGCACTTCTGCTACTGGTAAAGATTATCTATAATAAATAAATACATCTCTGCTTCATGAACATGGGCATAACATAGATTATCTACTAGGCTATCAAAGTTACATGAATTAATCAGTATGTTGAATAAAAGCGTATAACGAAGCCCAAAGAACATACCATACAAGTCAGAGGTAAATTTTTAGCACCACAGTATAAAGTTTTATTCAGAAAAAAATGACAAAGCATCTAAAAGAAGAAAACATTGAAGTTTGGGATTATAATGTGACAAAATGTGAAAAAGTTCAATGGATATGGTCTTTGCTTGTGGTTAATGTACTCTTACTTATATCCTCAAGCTGCATATAGCTTTTCATTATTACTGTTGGCGGACACAACTGAGTAAAGAAAAGAGGGTAGTTGTAGAAGGAGTTGCAGCGTTGGCTCGAAGCGAGTGGCTGAGATTTTAATGTGCGTTTCTGAGAGTTTGTGTGTCCCATAGAGCGGTGTGTTTATAAATCACAGAGTCAGGCAGTGTGTGTCTTGCAGGGCCGGTGTTTCCTGCAGTGTAATCTGAGTCTCTGGTGGAATGTGTGAACCACATCCGACTCCACTCCACTCAAACCCCGCGCCTCACTCAATATCCCACTGTAAACAATGCGGCTTTGCCAAAGTTTCTGGAACAGGACAGGTAGAGTGGCTTTAACTGCCCCCAGCATCCCAACCCTCAGATAAAAACAATGTAGTTGGATGAAATGCTTCAAAATAAGAGCACTGCAGACCCTACAGTTATTATGTTTTTTTGTGCCACCTTTTTCTCCTTGACTTTTTTATAGTTTCTCTGTGGGGGTGTGCGTGGGGGTATGCGAGTGCGTGCGGGGGTGGGAGTGTGTGTGTGTGATTTAAACTAAGAGGTTAATTGTCCTGTGACCTCCCTAATGTCTTTCCCTGGCTTGTTATCTTGATTGGGTAATTAATTCTATGGCTACTCTCCTCAGTCGCCCCACTATTCTCATGCACACACACAGACACACACACCCCTTCGATCTCTCTTGAACTCAAGAACCTTCACATTCCTGTAACCCTAAGGCAGTTCTGTTGCATTACTTTTCCTTTTTGTGTCTCCTCTTTACTCCCTCCCTTACTCTCCTTCGTTCTCACTCTTGCTCAATTTATTTCTTTTTCTCATCTGTCATTTCAAACTGCCTCCCCACTCCCACTTTGTTACCTATTTGCCCAAAAGTCAAATTTCTCTGCTTTAAAGAAGCAGCACCTAAAATGTAAAAGCAGTCATCTTATCTGGTTTGGCTGGTGGAATTGTCTAGTTTAATTTAAATGTGAAATACTTATTTTATGTAGTCTTTATGAATTAGTTATAATAAATTAGTTGCTGTATCAAAATAATATAGTTAGTATCCAGAACATTTAAAGAAGGAACCCAAAGTTTCTGAAAGTTTTTTTTTTTTTTTTGAGCAAATATTGGAGTTCACATCAAGTTGTAAACACACAATAACTAGACAAAAATACCTTTATCAGATTTATCAAAACCATGGTCTGGGCTTAAAGAGACAGTTGAGTTAAATCTCAGCTGAATCCAAAGTTAATTTCTGTCTGGGTGTGTGGAGGAAGATCCATGCAAAAAAGAAAAGCCAAAACTGTGTTGAGATTCTTGTTACATATGATAAAGCATAAGAGTTCCCAGAATGTTTTTACATGCACCAATTCTAGATCAAGTTTGTGGCTATTTATTGCAGTGGTGGCATTTTACTTGGGTCTGGCTTTTATTGTTGGGCAGTGTTGCTATGGAGTTCAACACCACTGGAAGGATTTGGTTAGCAAGAGACATGCAGGATTGGTTGTGCTGGCGTCATGTCAAGGCTACAGCTGCACCATTATTTTAACTTTGCGATTTCCTTTTTTACAAGAGTGTTTCTAACTTGACATAGTCAAAGAGTTTTGTCAGCTATAGCATGGTGTGATTGTGGTCATACATAGTTGGATCAACATCAGGAAATGCATTTTATGTGTACAACCTAGAAAAGAGCCTCTCCTAGAGGAGGAAGTTAGTTGGGAAAAGTCTTTTGGTTATTGCAAAGAGCATATCAGCATCACGATTGCTTTCAGTCTGAAGGATGCTGTCCAAATTTGCAGCAATCTAGCCACAGTCAAGATTTGTTTTTTAATAGGACCATAACATAGACAGCATGCTGGCAGGATCCTGTGTAGAAGGTTAAATTTAGTAAAACACAAAGTATAAAACTAATTGAAAGACGAAACAAAACCGGCAGAGAATTCAAACCCACAAGTTGAACAGCAGGAAGCATGACAGGAGAAATAGAGGAATCTGTTAAAAAGTTAAAGAAATGGAGAGGATATTTACTAGGAGGTACCATAAACATACCATTTGTTTAACATAATTAAACAAATGTACCGCAGGTGAACTTCGCCTAATGAGAAATGTTGACTGTTGACTGAGGAAGGTTGAGAAAAACAGAAATCACAAAAATTAAAAGATACGTATGGGAAATATTTGCCTAATATGAACACAAGGATGAAGACAAATTCAACTATAAAGAAACATAGAGCTAAGTAACCAAATACACAAATAATTAAATATACACAAAAGTTCCACAGATTGGGACAATCAAGTTCTAATATTATGTGGAGAGTCTAGCAGCATGTTTATCCAGTTTTAAGGCACCCAGAGAGAGCTCTTTCTGCTGCTGCAGTTGACTGAAAAAACCCTGAAAAACATTAAAATCTAAGTCCACGTTGAGCAAGATCTTTCATATTCATATGTTTGGTCACAAAAACTATGAAACATTAAATCCAGTGCATTGGGAAATACTTTGAATGGCCCTGCAGCAACAAACTCATCTGGAAAATTTCCGTAGATTTTTAATAGCTCTGCACGCAACAAGTGAACTCAGCATCGTTCAGGGCAACTGGTCACTAGTGAACGATGCACTCTGAGTTTCACAACAGCCTGAGAGTTGTGTTGGTCCCACCAAGAGTGCTGATTAGCTATGCTTCCCACTGGACTGTTTGCTTTTAAAATGGAGAAACTACAGTTTCATGTCAGAGAGGGAGCTAAATGAATACAGGGAACCGTTTTTAGTTAACACGGGTTCATTTTAAAAAGATTAGGTTACAGAATAGGGAGCCCTGCTTTGTGTTATTTTAATGATCTGATTTTCTGGAGCTGTGAGGTGAAACATATTGATAGTATTCCACAATGACAGTGTATTTTAAACTCTGAAGTAGAATCTTTCATTGAAGATCTAGATTTTTTTAATTATAAGAATAATCCTTTTAACAATTAGTCCAAAAGTTCAAATTCTGTAAATATAAACATTTCCACATTTCTCTATTTGCAACCACACAGTTCTGTATATTTTATTGTAACTTTATGTTATCAACACAAAATGGGGCAAAGTGGAAGGAAAATGGTACATAGTTTTCAATAGTCTATCACAAAGACGGTTTTGGAAAGTGTGACTTGCATATGCGGTGTCAATGCTTTATAGAAATCATCTACTACAACTGCAGGTCTGGTAACAGAGTTTTATCTGAATGTTGCTGCTTATAAAAGCCCTCCCACAGCATAATGCTGCCACCACCCTAAGAATTTTAGATTCAGTGTAATGCATAGTTTTACTCCACATTTAGCTTTGCCTGATAGCCAAAAAACCTTTAACGGTTTTTGACCATTAAATTTCTTCCACATTTCCTGTGTCCCTCTGGTTTACGGTAAACTTCATATTGGACTTTTCATGGCTTATTTTCGATACTCCTCTACTATGAATATGGTACATATTTGTGTTGCATTTTAGCTTATAACCACTAGTTTAATTTTGAACTAAGTCAAAATAAATATTTAAAGTAAGAGAAATCTATCAAATTATGTTTTAGTTTCTTACATTATTCTACATTATTAAGAAAAAATAAACAAGTTCCTTTGTGTTATTGAACTGAATTGATTTCTTTAATAAGACAGAACATATTACTGATTGTGCAATATTTGATGTAAATATTCAGAATTATCAAAATGCTGCAAACAAGATTATGTAAACAAGAAAATTTTAGTTAATTTGGGTACTATTTCCACTATATACTCTAAATGTGTAAAATAGTTTTGTGAAAAAAAACTACATTGAATTTGTTGCACAATTTTAGCTCAAATCAAATAAGTTGATTTTTATAGTAATTTTTTTAAAATGCATTGAAACAGTTTTCAAACACCTGTAAGAGCAAGAAAGTAGAGAGCATCACTTAAAAAAATTGAATGTAAAGAATACATGTGCAGAGAACACATGTACAGTATATCATGACTTGAAAGTACTTGATTTCTTGCTCTGACACCGCGAGACCCCATGTGGTAGAAGATACACACTGTCAGATTTAGCACGTTCTAGATCAAAACAATTTCAGTCTTCTTTCTGTGTTACTCGCCACTACTTGCATTCCTTCTTGGATTTTGGAGCATGCTCAGTATGCTGGTTGGAGCAATCGCTTCCTCTGAGTGGCAGAAAGTTTGCTGTTTTCTTCTTCATCTTATCACCCCATCACCAGCCAACAGACAGGGGGAGCTGGGAGCTACAGAGCAAGTAAAGGAGACACTTCACACTCTCTCAGGTTTGGCTCCTCTCCCTGTTTGGGCACGATGAAAACGGCTGATTATTGGGGCTGATAAGACGAGGAATGTTGCTTCTAGAGGAAACTCCACTGGATGAGATGTGGCTTACAGAGTACTGTTTCCCCGTCTCCACTGCTTGCCCTCCAACACCAGCATCCCTGCTGGTCCCTCTCCTCTATTTCTATCTCCTTCTAAGCCAGGTTTAGAAGGAGATAGAATGCAAATATCGTGGATCAAAACCTTCCTACGTTTGCTGGTTTTCACTTCATTTGTTTTACTTACTTTCAGTTTATGTAGCAATATGGCAGCTGTTTAATTCCACTTCGCTCGTAAGAATAACTTGAAATAAGTGAAATCAAAGTGGTTAAAAAACTCAGAGAAAATCAGGACTCAAAGTGCAAATATCTCTGTTACAATGACTAGTTTTAAAGACATAAAAATTCTAACCATGATTCATAATTTCTCATCTTTAATGTATTATTCAACCCGTGAAATTCAACTTTATGTCCAAAAATCTATGATGGGAGACATTTAAGCAATTTAAAGAATATATAAAATGGTTGCAAAATACTAAATTTTTCATTCATGTCAAGCCTTTAGATGGAGCATTCTATGTAGCAATCAGAATATTCTGATGCTGAAAACCAGTTTAGCTGTCATGGTGAGATTTTCCTAAGGTTTGCTCATTTACACTCTTCAGATAAAGTTTGTAGAAATGGAACAGATGTAAGGACTGTACCTTTCAAGAGAATACAGTATAGAGTGATGAAACCAAACTTTAATCTTTGGACCACATGTTTAGTTTGGCCAAAAGCAACACTTAGCATCACCAAAACAATGCACAAACTGAAGGAACTTTTATACGGCAGAGTCTACAAATATTTCTAGGTCAGATGTGCTATGCAGTTAGACTCCTACCAAAGAAGACTGAATATGGAAATTGAATCGAAAGAATTCTTAACATAGTTTTAGAATAATAGAGTTTGCACTTATACAACTAGCTTTAAGTTTTGCAACTTTCTTTTTAGTTTCTGATACTAGTGTTGGTCAAAGTGTTATTTGCATAATACTTCAAATTACTCTTATCAGACAAAATCACTTGAGATAGTCAGGTTTTAAATCTTAAACAACTAAACAAGGCTATGATTCTACAAACAGATTGGCTTTGTGCAATTTGTTTTTGTAAAGATGAAAATGCTTCCGTCCTTTGCGCAAATGCTTGTGAATGGCTTGGATATCAATTTGTTTTTACTTTGTTTTACCAGTAAAGACACTCAGAGTAGCTGGTTTGTGCTGTACAAATCGCTTGCAAAAAGAAAAATTGCTTGGATGATGATGTGGTCTGTTTGAAAAACCAATTTATGAATGGCGGCATCACCATTTCATTTGCATTCAAGAAAATCTTAAAACAACATTGTGTGGGAAACTCCAACACTGAAGCAACACTTTATTATTCTCCACTGCTAAAAGCAGAGAGAGGGGCAATCCTGCAGGCTGCAAGAGACAATAAGTGCAGGAACGAGCAAAAGTAATTGACACTTTTTTTTGTTTTGTTTTTTGGACTCTAGATGCAATTTGTTGGGTTCTATAATTTTCCAGGATATGCATGACATGATGCTGCTTACAAATAACTAATATAGATTTCCAACTGATTAGTTATTTTGTTACTGTCACCATATCACAAATACAATGGGCACATTCCCTTTAGCCATGTTCGGTATTTTAGAAAGTTCTAACAATTACACAATGAGGACTGTGAACAACACAGTAGATTTTTACTCCTGTTGGCTTAACATTTATGATAAACTGAAGGATGAGGTTTAGGGTACATCCTGCATCAAGTCTTTGGTGATTTTTTTATAGTCCTGAATTTTAATCCTATAACTAAAATGTTTTTGGATGACAAGTCCCAATTTATTGGAAATCATATCAAGCCATTCAAACTGCCATTTTACTCTTTCCTTGCACATGCAGCCATCCATTGTCTGTACGAGCTTATCCTTGCAGAGTGGGGGGTCACCATTCCATCACACAACAAACAGGACAATTTATAGAGACCAATTAACCAAAGAGTCACCTTTTTGGACTGTTGGATGAAGCCAGAGTATCCTCTTGCATGGGGAGAACATTCAAACTCTATGCAGAAAGACCACAATTTAAACTTTGGGCCTTTTTGCAATAGTGCAACTGTTCCAACATGCAGCCTGATTTTTCCAATAATAAAAAAAAAACCCACATGAAACTAAAGGAAGGAAATTTAAGGACCATAAGAATATCATTAACGATGCATTCTTTGCCACATTCATTATTCCACTCAGTTTGATGGCAAATGTTTCTAAAGGATATTGGCTCAGTTTTATATATGACACACTAACAATATTTATATGTATAAGGACAGTGTGTCCGGGTGTTAAAGCCTAGACAAATTCCCTCAGTGTTTTCACTAAGATTACGCAACAATTAAGATAAGACATGACAGTTTCCTCTCTCTCTTTGCCTCTCTCTCTCTCTACCGTTTTTAGTGTGATTGTAAAGAATGTTGTTTAAAACCTGTTTGTAGAAGGAAAGCTAAGTTTGCCTTTGATGTCTTCTGAAATACGAAACACCCAGAGGCTTTGCAGAACGCCCACAACACACTCTCACACACATGCCTTGGTGCACAAAGCACTGCTTCAGACAAGCTTTATTATCCAATTGCACAAACAGACCAAACACACATTTCACTTTTCACTGGAAATTACTTAACTGCGCAGTTTCAGATTGACCTCGGTGGAAATGAACATTCACCTGAGCCCCCCTGCTACTCTCTCTGCCCCCCTCCCCCTCCCGTGTGCCCGCTCCGTTTCCCTGCCTCGCTCCATCTCTCAGTCTGCAGCTTTCTGCTGACTCCAGGAATTATGATCCGTTTCCCGTCCGCGGGAATAATAGAATACGGGGGAGCATGGGGGGAGTCTGCAACAGCTCTGTGGAACAGTAGTGAGGAGTCCAGCTTCACTGTGGTTACATCGCGCGTGTGTGTGTGTGTGTGTGTGTGTGTGTGTGTGTGTGTGTGTGTGTGTGTGTGTGTGTGTGTGTGTGTGTGTCTGCAAAATGCATTCAGATCCAGATGTGCAAACGTGTTGCGTTTTCCTTTTTCATTTCCATAAACTTCACACGGAGACAGAAACACATTTCGGCCTCTGTTAATGCTCATAAATCTTTGCCCTCCCTCTAGTTATCTTGACAGTAAACGCCTCGCATACACAACCACGCGACAGGCGGCGGGATCTCTCTCCGCCAGAGCCTCTGGGCACTTAACACTATCGGCAGTCAGATCCAGCCACTCTAGTGTGTTTGGAGTGTGTGAGGAGTGTGTCCTCAGCCGCGTAAATATTTATCACACAGCTACCCCTGGAATTTTAATGAGCACTGATGGAGAGCAGTCAACACAGCCTAGCCAGAGGAGAGACAGACAGGGAGCGAGAGTTTGTGAGCCTGAGTTTTGGCTTCTTAACATCAAAGTTTGTCTGTGCTGATTTCCTGTGGAGGATCAGGTCTGATGAAAATGTTGCACAATAATTTCTTCTCCTTATTTTCATTCTCTGTCCACCCTCACATAGGGTTGTGTTGCAATCAAAAAAAACATTTTTTGTTATTTTTCCATGTAGACGGGTTTTTATGCTGCTTAATGCGCACGAATAAAAACATTTTTGAAGACAAAATTATTTTAATGCCTGTTTTGCACATTCAATGTGATCATTTTTGGATCTTAATCATCAGCTGTATCTTAACCTTAGAGTCTTCAGACTTTACAAAAAATATATGTTGCCAAAAAATTTATAAAATTGTCCAAAAAAGCTAAAATCATGTATTTAAAAGAAAACTTATTAAAATAATTTACTTTATTTGTGGTTTGATTGTGTTTTTCATTTTGTTTTTAGAAGACTATAGGTCCATAAGTAATGTTACCAGCATCTATGGTCCACACATGGATATAATTCTTTTTATTTATTTATTTTTTTTAAAGAAAAGTGTCAAAACAAGTTTGAAATATTATTGAGAGTAGTCTAGGTAAAGTAGGTAAAACTTCGCAACTTTGCTTCCTTTCACTTGAATGTTTTAATTATACAGCTTTTACATATTTTGTGTAAGTGTGGTCATGTGAGCAGGGCACGTACCCATCAGGGTGACAGGGCCACCCCTTAGAGGTCACTTAACACATTGTGCGGAGGCCAAGCTGCATGGGGAGCCAGGGAAGGAAACCTGAGCTGTAACTCTCACAGCTCTTTCTCACACAGACACGCAAACACACGCATAGAAAGAGACACACTGGACCTGACCCTTTGACTTGTAGCTGGGAGTGGCTAATAACTGTCTTGAATTCCCAAAGACCCAGCACCTCGCTATTCATTTACTACACTCATGCTTTATTGCTTTGATGAAACGATGGACATGAACGCCCCGATTTGTGGTGCCAAAAGAGCCGGAAGTCAAATGGTCAGGTCGTATTTTAACCCCTCTGGAAATCCCGAAACATTTTAAATGGCAACTATGTTTAGATAAGATATTTAAACTTCAACATACTTGCATGTTGAATGGCTTCATGGTGTGTAAATCCTTTAGGTAAGAATTAAATATGTTGCATGATGTAAGACAAACACTGTTGCCATGCAACTCATGCACTTTATATTTTGCTTAGTATCAACTTCATTAGAAGAAATATATTATCCTTTTTTTCCATTTATGTATTTGTCATAACTTTTGGATGTTTGAAAACTTTACCGATTTGTTTAAAATTCAGTCAGATATTTGCATATATTTCCTTAGTGTTTGGTAGATTTGTTTTTTCAAACATTCCAGGTGTCCCTCCACAAGCTTCTGACAATAGTTTGCTGGATTTTTGACCCATTCCTTCTATGTAAATTGGTGTAACTGAGTCTCATTTGTCAGTGCCATTGCTTGAACACACTTTTTCACATTTGGCTACAAACCTTTCCATGCCAATGAGGCCTTGAGATAGAAAATCTAGACAACTAAATTTGCTGTCAAAAATCCAATTTGTAATTGGTTTGGTGGTTTGCATGGTCATTACTTCACTAATTTGTGAAGCACACCAGTCGCTCCTGCAGCAAAAGATCAACACATGAAGCTGCTAACCATCTTCTTGACAGTTAGGATGGAGTTTCCATGTTTGCTTTCCTTCTTTGTCCTCTAAATGTAACACAATCATTATGTTCAAACACTTTTATTTTTCTTAAAAAATCTATTTATCCCTCCTGCTATGTTTGTTTCTGAGGTACAGCAATAATGCTCGTGGGTCAATTTTACCCGGGGAGTGTTTAATCATGCAATAGTGTCAGAAACCAAAAGATTCCTCCAAAACATTTTTGTATCTGATTATTAACTCCAATACTAACCATTTCAATCAATATTTGTGCAATGATGTTTTTTTTATTTCTCACAAATAAAGGACCAATGATGACACCTTACTCATTTACTCATCTGGACATAAAAAATTAAATTTACATTTTTTATGTCCACTGAAAAAAACCTAGAGACAAAAAAACAATAATTTCCTTGAAATTGATCTTTTGTCATTTTTTTTATATTTTGATTTTTTTTTCAATGGGTAATCTTTATAATTGAACATGAGACACATATACTATTCTGGATCAAATTGACCCACTGATTAAAATCAAGATAAATGAGTCATGCAGAGAGTATTTATGTTTTCCCTCCACTTCTGCTGAGTGTCACTCAGTGTGGGTGGAGTTTGTCCACGGGAATAGAAAAGATTCCCGTCAAAAGTTGTATGAACACCTGCTTTCTCGCAGTTTCCTAGTGAAATAAAGAGAATAGTGAGAAAGTGGGTTTGTGTGCGTGTGGGCGTGCATGCACGTGTGTGATGTGGTGTGTGTGTAGGTGTGTGGGTGTGTGTGTGTGTGTGTGTGTGTGTGTGTGTGGTGAAATGTGTTTCATAGCTTCAGGGAAACATGAAGATTTGGACATTTTTTAAAATCTTTTTTACCCTTCAACTTGACTCCCGGGTCAAATTGACCCGAACAGTATCCATGTAAAAAGTAGACACAGGGGAGGCTGCAAATGTTTAAAATGAATAAATTTTCAATTTATATGTAGAGTGCACCTATTTAGTCAAATAGAAAAGGTTTCATGCAAAAAAATACTTCCAACTATTTTAAAAACATTTTTAAACTTTAAAACGGGTCAATTTGACCCGCAACATAACAGGAGGGCTGAGTAAATTTTTAACCAATCAGCATTTTATGTTGCTTTTGAAGTAATGATTTCTTCCTTGCTGAGTGATCTTTTAGCTTTTTCCTGTACATGACATGTTCCTCTGGATAGTAACAACCTATTGCAAGCATCTTCACAAGCTCTTTTGCATTTTTTCTGATGCTGACATGAACATTTAGCACAAGAGCACATTAATTTATGGGACACAGAACTGATTTTCTTCGACTAAGAGTAAAACAAAGTAGTTTAAACTCTATATTTTAAAAAGGTTAATCAAACTCAATTCTAATTTTTGAAATAAATTGAACTCAAACTCAAGCTGATTGATTGACCTTCACTAGTTGCATAATAATTAAGAAAAACTTAAATAACTTTAAAAAAAAACAACAGCTTATCCAGATTAAGTTATTAAAAATATATATTTTACTTGTTAATAATTCAACATAATGGTATCTGGGATGCCACTACTCTCTTCCTGATATCTGGGTGTGTTTCTTTTTTTTTTGTTTCTTTAAATGACACACAAGGAATAATTGTGTTTGAGATCTCGCCTTAAGATAAAGTACAGCCATAGGTGAACCTAAAATAAAGCCGTAAGTGACGCTGAGATGTTGCATATTTACCTATCAGCAGCTTACAAAACCACAGTGTCATCTGGACATAACAATTACTGTATGAAAACATCTGGATTTAAAAGACAGTGGGTTTTTCCTGTATTTTTATATGGTGTATGTAAATATTTGATATCATCTGCATGTGTGTCTGTATTCATATATATTCAGCTTACATTACCACAAACAGATCACATGATTATCTAAGATGGTTGAACTGCCAGAGAAAGCAGCACCTCTGAGGAAATGAGGCGTGACTGTCAAAGGTAGGAGGCCTAACGCTCAGCATTCAAGATGGATATAGAAAAAAAATAAACAAAAATAATATGTATGAAGTAAAAATTTCTTTCACGGTGTAGGAAAGATAAATTGTTTATCTAACTAAGATGAGAGACCACAAAATATAAATGAATGTAAATAGATAATAACAGCAACAAGAAGAACTTCTTAAAATAACAAACATATTAAGCCTTATGTAAACATTATTTTGCCAAGCTTCATAAGATGAAATGCTTTCTGTGCACAATGATATCAATTAGGTCAAAACAGAAATTTGTTAAAATAAAAATTATATTTTACAATTAAATCATCACACATTAAGAAATAAGCAGATTTAATTGCATTTAACAAAATCACTTGTACTACATTTTTTTGGCACCCCTAGCAGTTGAACTGTTGAAGCTGTTTTGTATATATGTTGTTTTCTGAGTTTCTGAGCTTAGGACCTTTAATAATTTATGACTTCTTCTTTTACATTATAAGGCCCATTCATCTTAACGAATCTTGACAACTGGGAAAGAGAAGAGAACATGCCATTCAAGTAAGGCAGATGTTCGTTGATCTTCATAGCTCAGGAAATAGCTGCAAGAAAACTGCTTCTTACCTAAGCTTGTCCATATCACTTAGAGCAGTAATTAAATGTTTACAACAATTGGAATTAAAACAACAAGGCTGGGCACAAGTATAGCTAAGCTGTGTGGGAGGTATGTCTGGAAAAAGAAAATATATGTCAAAGAATGCACTTTGTCTAGGAACAAAGTCTCAAGGTGGGTTTGGTGTGAAACAGACCCACCTCATGTCCACAGTGAAGCATAGTGGAGAATGTGATTCTGTGGTGTATGAAGAATAAATAGCTGTGATTCGTGCAGCTATATAATTTTAATCTGTGACGTGCTTCACGTATACAGTTTTTACATAAGAGTGCGTTTTTAACATAGGATTTCCCCTGCTGAATAAATAAACTCAATTTCAGTATAAAATAATGTCATTATAATAAATGACATTAAAATTACATAGATTTGAACATGTTAAAAAAAAATAAAGCAATTTTTACATTCAAAAGTCCCAAGATTGAAACCTTTTCTCTGGGTTAATTTTTGCTTCAAAATTTGATCTGATAAGACATTGAAAAAGACTACACTTTTGTGTAAAAGTTGTGCAAAAAGAAGTCGGCTTATCTCCGAAGCTATTTAAGCCTAAAATACCATTTCAATGCAAAACATGTTGCGGCAGCACAGACAGACGCTAAAGTCAGCGTCCACGGTCCACATTTCTAAATAAATACTTTATTCAAAGAAATTAAATAAATGCTCAGGGATTCCTGGAACACCTGAAAGCTTAATCACTTATAATAGCACTTTGCATTATTCTTATGGTTGAATAACCGCAATAACATATTAAAAACAATAAGTGTATTTGTTGTCGAGCTCACATGTCTATTCAACAATTAAACAGTGAAATAGATTTTTGAATTGAAAATGTTGCTTCACTATACAAACTATTTTGTTTCTATAGTTTTTGATAAAATGTGTTAACTTGCAATTAATAAATACAAACCCTTCTATTAAATCGCATAAAAATTTTAATTGAGTCCCACCTCTACTTTTTACACATCTGATATCCATTTGTGTCACTAACTATAGACTTCCACAAATACCCACAATAGCAGCTCAGTAACACCACTATTAATATGTGAAAAGGTATTAAGATGTATGGCATTTTTGCATATTAAACCTTATGTTTTTGTCGTGGTTTTTTTTGTATATAAAGACATCTTAAATTAACAAGTCATAATACTTACAGATTTAATTGCAGTTTACACATATAAGGAGACCTAAAGTAATGATTTCACTTAATCTTGATTAATTGCGATGGTATATGAAGCAGAGAAGAAACATATAAAAATTCTTAAATGTTATTTAAAACAAATCTACTGTGCTTTAGCACATCAGTCTCTGGTTTCAGATCTCCCTCTCCCTCAGTCCTCACTTCCTTCCAGCTGAAACTGAGGGCCTTTTGTGCCGTAAAGGAAGTGATAAGTTGAGCCGATGCAGGCGGAGGTGTGTTAGAAATTGACCAGTGACAGATTTGTGACTGTATATTCAAGCAGCCACAAAGCGATGAGATCCTCTCTGTTGGCTGGGAGTGTGTCCCCGCCTACACACAGGTATTGGCTCACACACCTGTTGGCACAGAGAAAGCTCTAACTGACACGTTTTTGCTTACCATCTAATTTTCTATTCCTCTTTGTTACGCCTTTACCTCCTTATTTGTGCTGGAGATTTTTTTTTTTTCATTGCGGTTATGAAAATCGCAGGAGCGGGGTTGAGGTCTTCTATCCGTGTTGAGGCAAGGTCAAAGATGGGAACTAGGGGCCTGTTTCGAACATCTGTGTCTGCAGAGGGACACGCAGTGACTGTGGGCTTCAGACTCTCACAGTGTTCTTTATCTGATTTCCTTGGAAGTCTGTGTATTTCCAGCCTCAAGTCCACTGCTGTACAAATACCAGAGACATCACTGGACTTCCAAAACCACATCATTCAGTCTCCCAGCATGGAGCCCTCAGAGAGAGGCAGAAGAAAGGGTCGCTTTCTGCAGAATCTTTGATCTGTCTCCATAAGTAGGAAGACTTGCAGTAAGAAGGAAAAATAACTGCAGTTCATGGACGTTTTCCCACCTATAGGGATGTGCAGTTGTAATTACTGTAGTGTGTGCATGTGTGTGTGTGTGTTCACACATGTGACATGTTTGTGTGTGTGCCCCGATACGTTCTGAGGTCAGCCCCTGTGAGCTCTGATTTATTGAAAGGCCTTGCAGTGATACCAGAATTCCTTTGCGTTAAATGCCTGCTCTAAGGGCCTTTTTACTGCTTCTGTGCTTTATGGACCATGATCGCTCTCCATTTGTCTCTCACCTCCACATTTCTGTGGATTTTTTATGGCTTCTTCTCTTTATTGGAATTGATCTTATCAGGGAACCTTAAAGCAAAGAGATATGGGAAATGGGTAAGATGCATACTTGCAGCTTGAGATGAAAAAGATTTGCTTTTATTGAGTATAAAAATTGGTCTTATGTTTTGGAGTTTCCCGAATTTGTGCTTCTTTTAAACACCAAGTCTAATTTTTTTCTGAATTTTTAGAAAACTCTACAAATCCTGGCAAAAAATAAATAAATAAAAAATTGATCTCTCATATATAAAGACAATTTAGCCAGAATGTGTTTGGACTGTTGAAGCCAGGGTACCCAGAGAAAACCCAATCATGCACCGGAGAATATGCAACTCAATGCAGAATGTTCATGCTGATGTTTTTAAAACAAAACCCATATTTTTGTCCAACTCTCTACCTGATAGTCATGAACACTCACTCTTTAGCCTAATTTTAGTCTTACATAAGGATTATTTATAGGTTTATTGACATTTAATCTTTTAAAATGAGAAAAATGCTCCCACATTAATCCCCCCGTACTCCAGCCCCTTTTCATTTAACTGCTCATTTTCAGCTTTTGTCCCCCAGTTTTCGCTACCATCACTTCTCCATATTTTCAGTTGCTGGCAGCTTTAAACAGGATGCACCTAAACGTTGGGTTTGGTTCCAAATTGGATCCATATGAAGATTATATTGTGCCCGCATCTGTTAGTAGTTCATGTTGAATTATTCACTACATGCTCTGTTTGAGGAGGGTTCAGTCGGCCGCAGAATGCTCTCGTTAGCAGCTCAGAGTCGGCTTTTCTTTCACAATACAACTCTCCGTAGGCAGGTTTGCGTCGAAGAGACTGTCTGTCACCTGTAGAAATCCTGCCTGACAAACACCAGATGCAGGATTAACTTCCTGGATGCTGAACTGTGTGGCTGTGTGCTAAGCAGCGAGACTTAGTGGACAGGAGTCTGATTTCAACAGATGCTAAGCTCAGATGGAGAATTCAATGGTTTGTCAGTGCAGCTGACAGGAATGAGGACTATAAAACAGGATACAGCTGCTGCTTCTGTTGTTCTTTCTTATGTAACTCGTGTTTTTTATTTATTGTTCTCTTTTAACTTTACCTGTAACTTATAAGCATGAAAAACAAATACCTGAAAAACTGAAAGCTCCCTTTTTGTTACTTCTCCTTAAAAATCAAACAAGCAGTTACTCTGACTTTGGGTTTCTGCAGCAAACTTGTATGCGTTCCTAATTGCAAAGAAATTAAATAGTTTTTGCAATGTGAAATACAAAATAAATAGGTTGACTGGTTGGACTCTGAACACAGCTTTCTGTGGGGCAATGATGGCAATTGTGGTAGAAGTTTGTCGTCTATCCGGTGGGTTGCCCAATCAAACCCCACCTCTGTCTCAGCAGTGTCCTTGACCAAGACACTTCACCCACCCTGCCTGCTGCTGGTGGTGGTCAGAAGACCTGGTGGCGCCCGGGCATGGCAGCCTTGTTTCTGTCCGCCTGCCCCAGGGCAGCTGTGACTACTAAAGCATGCTTAGGAACCTTTTAAAAGTAATTCATCTGATTTTTTTTTTTTTTTTTTTGTAACAGTTGAATTCAAGAAATATACAAACCCCAAGAAACCTTATGCTGAACACCTTGTTACATGGAAAGGTTATAATTGATTAAATTCCATTTTAATCATTTTACCTCTATTCTCATTGCTTTTGTGTGGCACACAAATAGCTGGTAGTCTTTCTAGATACACATTAAAACTTCAAAATCACTTGTTTTCAAGGAGAAGAGCTAATGAGCAGACCGATGGGAGCCCCAGCTGGAAAAAAGCCAAACAGGCCTGTCAATCAGACATGTAATGTTTCTGACTGTTTCAAAGAAAAATCACAAGTGAAAAATAAATCAGTGCAGTCTTGTTATATATTTTGTTCTGGATTGAATGGATTCTTCTCACCTTGAAAATGAAGATACATTTTTAAGAAGCATATGTCTATAATTAAAAGATTATGATGTGTTTAGCTCGAATGTGACTATAGTAAATAAGTCAAGAAGCATTTTTGCTGTGCCTTTGATTCATCATATAACTGTTAACCTGACTTGATAATTAAATACATACCTTTTGGAGCTGATTTAATTTGTTATGAATTAATAAAATCCTAGTTTTTAAAGAAGCTTGAGAAAAGTGAAGATTGTCATTTCTTTACTTCAAATGTAGTTCAAAGGTCCAATGAACCTGAAGGAACCTTTATAGTATTGGAGAAAGGTTGGGAAGTAGTGGCAGCTTTTTGATTTCAGCCTTTGATTGTGCAGATCTTGATAATTTTTTCATGCATGAAAATAGATTAGTTTAAATTATAGCCTAAAGCTTTAGATAAAACTGATTCTTACTATAGATCTCAGATTCAGACTGCATGTCCTTGGTGAAATATACAATGCTACAACCTCCAAATTCCATGAACACCCCACATATGACCTTTTGAATGCCTTTGTTCATTATCTATGATCATAAACATGAAAAAAAGGGAAAGTCACAGTATTAAAATAGTGCCTTGGTTGGCTGTTCTTCAATCGTAAAAATGTCTACCTTATCACCAGAGAAATCATACACACTGGTTGGCAGTAAATAAGGTTCCGCCATGATTTGGGTCAAACATAGTTTAGCTTATTTCACCAACATTCAGGGCAGCGGCTAACACGACGCTGCAGTGCTGCTCTATGTTTCCAGCACCCCTCTCAATTTCCTCAGTTAGTTTTGTGGTTAGGTCATTTTGAGTTGGATCATAGTGGATTAGGGCCTACCATGCAGTTGTCCTGCTCTGCTCATTGTGTGATGCAGCAAAAGCAAAACCAAATGGATTCCAGTTCCAGTTGAGGTTGTGTGAACTTCATATAATTAATCTAGAGGTTTCAGTTTTAGTAATAACACAAATCAGACAGTTCTTTTTGCCCTCAGCATAAGTTTAATAAATGCTTTTTGATTCTTTTGGGAGATATCTGATTGTCAAATCAGGGTCTTGAAAGAACTGCTGATAATATTGCTTCCAAGCAGTCTGACATTGTTTTAAAGTGGTTTTGTTCTCAATGTTTTCTGCAGGACTTTGGATACTTTTTCACTTATTTGACGATAGAGCCATTGCATAGTGATATCACAAACATGTGCTAACTCTGTGTCCTTTTGGTTTCCACCATCACAACGTCTCAAAGTTTACTTTTAGGTTTAGAGTAATACATTTACACGGATTGCCTTTCTGTGACAGACTTCTAAAAATATTTGAGAATATTCTGTTTGTTATACAAAATAACAGTTTCATGGTTTAGTTAGTAACATTCACTAAATGACTCAGATTTAGTAACTGGGATTAAAACAGCTCTAATGTGTAGCGAGTCTACAGAATAACCTCAGAATACCTTCAGACAATAAACTCAATAAAGAGTTTATAGAGCACATTTAAAACATTTCAAGAAGGTCGGGCTGCTTGGAAGTAAATACCGTCCATAAGGCAAGAAATATTCAAGTAAATGAGCCACAATAAACTCTGTTTCTATCCAGCATATTGCTTTTTTTGTTTTTCTACATCTTAATAGCAGTGGGACTCGATTAAAATTTTTAACCAATTTAACTGCAGGGTCTGTAGACATCCATTTAACTTCTTTGAAAAAATACTTGCTTAGAAATGTGAATGCTGAAATTAACATTAATGGAGACATCTGTGTTTGCTGCTGTTAGGTTGTATCTGACGTTTTGCATTGACATGGTAATTTAGGTTTGAATAACTTTGGCGATGAGTAAACTCCTTTTTGCACAACTTGCACACAACAATAGTATTTTCCAGCGTCCCATCAGATTTATTTTTGAAGCAAATATTACATTAAAATTGCATTAAAATGTATTTGTTAAAATCTAAGTAAATAATTAACACAATAGCAACCCAACTCTGCATAATACAGAATCTAAAAAACAAGAGCTCGTCTTTTTCTTTTAGCAAACAGTCACGGTCCATGTGACTTATGTGATGCCAAATCAATGCGAACAGCAGGTGTGTCTGCAGCGTTTCACCAGTGTTCGTGACGAGACCGTGCCAAGCTGCAAAACGTTCTCCATTACAAATCCTAATCAATATAATTATGAAGCAAGTGGATTATTTAATGTAATTATGGAGTAAGTCACCCAATTATAATTGCATTCAGATCCATGATAAATTATGTCTCATTGCTGTAGGTAATTAGTCTGAAAATGTTTCCAGTTATGGCTTCAGAGCCAGAAATAAAAAAGCTTGTGAGTAATGTACAGAGCTGCTCACATGAGAAAGAGTTGTTTGTCCTGCTGTTACAGACTGAACAGGAAAAAGGCCTTTCGTGTACTGAGCTGTGTTTAGACCGGGTGCAGTTAAAAATAAAAATTAAAAAAAAGTCAGCTCACCCGGAACTGAACCAGGTTTTCAGCTTGGGCCGGATAATCTTAAACCAAAGTGCGTCAGAGTCAGAATCGGCCTGTACTTGTTCCCGCTGTGTGTGTTTAGTGTTCTTGCCTTTGTGTGTAATCAGAAGAGTGTGATTAAGCGCCGTGGAGCCTCTCCGAGATGTGGGTCCCTGCTCTCTTAAAGGCTGAGCTATGCCAGCGCTGCCGTGTGCGTTCCTCTGTAATAAGATCACCCAGAAAAGACGTTTTTAAGAGGTCCAGATCCAGATAACAACGCTGCTCTCTTTTCACATTTTATGCTCTTTACACAAGACCTTTTTTCTGAGTTGGAGTGAAGCACACGATAAAACCTGTTGAAGCTGCCGCAGTAAGCTTTGAGCTTTACACTCTCAAGTTGATCCTGTTTAAACAAGACACTAACTTCACGCATAAGTCTAAGAAAGAAATTAGGTTCACTGAACTCCTCCGACTCCTGAATTGGTCTTTTCATCCATAATGGATGGTTTATCAAGGTCCAACATTTTGTGGGAAAATTAGAGGTTGATTATCAAGAAAAATCTCAAATTTTCAGTTTTTGGTCGCACTTTTATGATGTTGGTTGAAGGACACAACTCAAAGCTTATTTACATATTTACTCTGAATTACAGAATTACTTCTCCTGAATCTCAGCCCTGACCTCTGTAAAGGACATGGCCTTCCATTTATTATTTTGTTCCTTTTTTATTTTTTCACTGTAGTAGTCCAGCTAAGAGAACTTGCCTTGTAAGCCCCCAAAACAGAGACTTCACATGCCCACTTGAGGAAACAAAGAGATGTAATCTGTGTGTGTGTGTAGACATAAATATGCCGGTTCTCGGTTAACACACTTGAATGGCACAACACTGTCTTTTAAAAGTGCTCCAACATATTACTTTTCAATATTGTCAATCATTATAAAATAGCAAAGATCAAATAGTCCCTTATTTAAAATTAGTTGCATGCCAACAACTATTGGAATATGTAGTTTATTGCATGTAGTATCTGTCTATATAAAATATGTTGTAGCATGAACAATAATGGAAAATAAACTGTATTTTGATTGCTTCCGATGTTAACATAGTGAAACATTACCACACATATCGTTATGACATTTGTTCAAATAAATATAATTCCATCTAAATATTTTTTTTTTTTTGCGGTAAAACAGTTTTGGCTTTTCTCTTTCTTAACATGCATATATGCCGGAGGATTGAGAACTGCTTGCACGATACAAGATGAGCATATTACGTCACATAAAGGAGTGTGAACTGATCATGCTTCTTAAAGGAGCGTCCCGTTCCTCGGAAAAATTTTAACCTCCCTGAATTAAGAGGGAGTGTAGAGCTGTGGCCCTAGGGATAACTCCAGCAAGTGGGATTCAGCTTTAATTTCATCAAAGTGCTGATTAATATATGAAACATAAAAGCAATCATGTCTGAGTCAGAAATAAAAAGAGGACTCTGCAGAGTGCAGTGAAGGAAGCGGTAAGAGTTGCTGGTGTGTCTCTACCTTTTGTTCAGGAGTGATGTAAGCGTTGTCAGACTCTCCTCGTTCTGCTTCATGAAGGTTTTGAACTGCTGGGGGCCTCATCCTCACAAACCGACCCACCTGACTGCTGAACAGCTTCCTGCTTCAAGCATTGTAAATTCTCAACTTCTGTCAAGCTGTCTTGTTTTACATGATATTTGACCTTTTTTAATTAGATTTTCTACTAATTTTCCAAATGACTCAGTATGCTGTCATGCAACATGATGTTTTGTTGCTTTATATGAGTTTTAAGAAACTTATTATAAATTATGAAATATTTAAATAAGTCATCAGGGCTTACTAAGTAAGATGTAAGAAATTAAGCAAATGCAGATAGTACTGAGAAGAGATTGGATCTTGCAGAAAATAGCTCAAGCTTATGTAATATGCAGACTTCTGTCTTCTGGCTGAAGCTTGATGGTGCAAAAGTTTGAATGAATTAATATGCTGCCAAACTATCAGTGCTCTTAAAAAATCATGAAAATATTTGACTTGGAAAAGTACTTCTTGCTCTTTTAAATCCAGAATATCTTTCCAACACAAAAATCCTTTTTAAGGATAATTTGTTTTCCTCATTCATCCACACATTAACCATGTGTTTTTCATCTAAGTGGCCTTGGATCAGTGTTTGTCCTCCTTCAGACTGAATCTTCACATGAGATGTGCACAAAACATTGAACATTCTGGATCTTGTTTTATGAATCCCAACTCTTCCTGCAAAGTTCTTCTTTGTGAAATTTATAATTATGTATTTCTTTATGTATTTTTATTAATTGCAAATAATGTGTTTTAAGATCAAAGAGACTGAAATAATACATAAAGAAACAAAAGAACGAAAAACACGAACATGAACATCTGACATTCCGTTATTGTTCCCGACAGATTTTAAAGTTTTAATTGGGTTAGCCCCTTCTTATCGTCATGATCTTTTGAAACCACGCTCTGTGTCCACAACTTTGAGATCAAATAATCAGTTGCTGTTAAATGTCCCTCGAACTCGACTTAAGAGCAAAAGAGATCGGGTTTTCTCTGTTGTTGCTCCTGTTCTCTAGAATTAGTTTCCTTTTCAGACTAAATCTGCCCAAAATCTGAGTCATTTTAAATAATTTAAACTTATTTTTATTTGTTGGCATTCAGTTGAGGTCTAATTCTGTAACCTTTTTTGTTGCGATGTTATTTTACTTTCATCATTTTATTCCACAGCAAAGACGTTTTTATGTGTCTTTGTACAGAACCTTGGTGCAGTTTCAACCTGTTTTTAAAAGTGCTATATCAGCACATTTGACATTGACATTAGAGTCAAAGTTGACTTTATATATATATGTATATATATAAGTGTTATAATATAGCTAATTAGATAGCCAAAAAGTTTTAGCGTTTCTGACTTTGCTTGAGAATTAGATAACATAAAGTAATAGAAATAAAGAGCCTTGTTCTTGTCAAGCAACTGTAAGCCATCAATGTTTCTGACACTTATATAAATGAGTGAGGAGTGATGGATGAAAAAAGGGAGAGTTTGAAGAGGGAGTCAGCGAAAAGTGGGGAGCTTTAAAAACAACGTACAGGAGAACGTTTTTGTTTTTTTTCCCCTCCGTGCTCTTTTTCTGACTCTTTGGTGGTCTGAAGGAAGGTCTAACTGGATGTTGAACCCAGAGCAAAACACAACAGGGGGGGAAATGAGTTAGGGGTTCAAGGGGGGGGTGAGTGGGGGGTCCTGGGCTGGGGGTTACACCACCAGAGTCCCACAATTCATCATGCTTTGGCACCGACGAGGGCCGTCTGGACAGATCCGAGGTGGGGAGCCGGGAGGGGGGATTGATGGCCAGCGAGACTCTGTGACCTGCTTTTCCCCCCACGAGAGGAGATAGTGTGTGTCTGTGTTAACATGTGTATGAATATGGAAGGAAAACATTAAAAAAAAAATGGCGAAACAAATCATTACCCTCCAACTTATTTGTCCCGTTGGAAGTTTTGAAGCTGAATTCAGAGCGTCTTCATGTCAGCAGGATTCCCCTGCTTGCTCCCAGCCATCAGATCAGACATGACACATGATTTGTTTTTCTTTCTCCCTCTTTCTCTTTCCCTTCCTTTCTCCTCTTCCCTTACTCTCCTTCCTTTCTCTCAGGACTTCCTGCAAGGCGACAGCACCAAGGCGTATCAGAAGCTGGGCTGGAAACCGCAGGTTACTTTTGAGGTGAGTCATAACCATTTGCTTCACACAAATGCAACACTTAATGAAAAACACATTTATAGATATCCAAAAAAAAGTTTAATAAATGTAATGTTTGTGGATAGAAAGTAAAAAGAATACTTCACTACCAAATTCAGAACAGATTTTAGCTGGCAGTTAGATTTTGTTTGAGTTATTGAGAATTCAATAAACATTTAAAATATATTTATACTGAATCCACAGATTATGGAGTGCATTTGGTATACTTAAACAGGCAATAAGAGTCCTAAAACTGACTAACAAAAAATTGTATTTTAAACCCAACAGCATAAATGCTTTATAGTTGTAGCTAATCTAATAAAATGATACTAGTATCTCAGAAAAAAAATACTGAATGTTTTTATTCATCTGGCGTCCAAAATGTGCAAAATTGTATAAGAAACTATAAATACAGTAAAATAGTTTTCATCTATTTCATTCTCTCAGCTAAATTCCGTTTTATATCAAAAAGTAAAATATTTAATGATATGTTTTCATTTCTTTTCCTAAAAACTTGAAAATTTCATCTCACTCTAACGTAAGTTTGGTTTTGCTAATTTGAAGAGGCAATTTTGTTCAACACAGTAAAAACATATAATTGTTTTCAGCTGATCACAAGTTCTGCTCAAGCAAAAAAAAAAAAAATAATTACGTAAGAATAAATTGGCTTCAGCTAAAATAACACTAATAGTTTTTTTTTTGGTTTTTTTTCTCTTATGTCTTGTCAACTTTTATAAAAAGTTCAGAGGACTCGGTGAGCGTTTCTCAGCTCCTGCTCTTTTTAAGCATACCTGCTGCTACATGTTGTTAAACTAAACGATCCTCCTCACTGCTTGTCACAGAGAGTTGGGATCCACGTTCATTTCAGGCCCTGGAATCAAACCCGCTCCAGTCAAACAAATACAAATATTTCTTAAGAGATTTGTTTCCATTTGACTCCTTAACTATTTCCTGTGAAAATCTGGTGTCTCTGCAGGAGCTGGTGAAGGAGATGCTGGAATCTGACATCAAACTCATGAGGGAAAATCCAAATGCCTGAAAGCAGGACAGGATGGAGATGTTTTAGCACTCCTTGGTTTTACGCTGAATCAAACAGCCGCAGAGCCAGTTTTTATCTCTTCTTCTCTAAATGAAGTTACTGTTGTTCTTTTGTTTTCTCATCAAGAGCCGGTTGTTGCCTTTCTGTCTTATTGTTACTGTGTCAGATTGATATATTAGGTTGTTTTGTTTATTTAAATTCAAACACTGATCATGTAGGGTTTTATGTGAGAGGCAAATTGTAAGATTTTATGTGTCTTTTCCCTTTGTAGTGTGGTTAATTTAAAGGTTTGATTTGGGCGCTTTTTTAAAAGATGACCAAAAAAATATAAGAACGAATCAAGTTAGATATTATTTTTGACTCATATGTTAATGAGATTTTTGCTTCAGTGGGTGCCATTCTTTTAACATGTTTTTTTGTTTGTTTGTTTGGGGTTTTTTTTACTTAATGATGACGAAGGGCTATGAGGGGGGTAATAAAATATATAGAAAATGATGTGCATTTGTCTTTTTCTGTCATTTTTGTTTACTGAGTGGAAATATAAGAAATGAAACTGTAATTATTTATTTCTCGTCTTCCGGTTCTGCAAGCATTTCCTTTATGTCATCTCTGCTTCCTCTGATCTTCCAGGTTTTCTTTTTTGCCGGCGCTCTTATTTGGAAGAAAGCGCGAATTTCTCGGTTTGCCAGAGTTCCGCTCTCAGGCGGTTCTCTGTCCTCACCTATGAAGTCCCTGGTCCTGATTCTATCAGATGGGATTGTGGCATATTTGCACGAATTCTGAACTGACGAAGTTGCAGGTAGATTCCACAAACGTACGTCTGACCTCTTAAAATATATATTGTCATGTGAGTTGGAGTTATCGCTAATAAATGTGATATTTCTTGCCTCTTTTTCTAACATTAAGGACTAAAAGAACCTTTCTACTGACCAATAATAGGGAAGCTATTTGCGTTTTTTTTTATTTATATATGTAAATTTATTTTATAAAAGTGACTCAAGGAACAAAATGTAGAAAATATTTAATTTTCAAAATTCAAAATGCGCTGCTTTTCACTATGTTTTTATGCTACTTTACGTTGATTTTTCTTTTTTCTTTTAATCCCTGAATAAATTTTCCTGCAGGCGAGATTATTTAGTAAAACAATTAATTGAAAGTAAGTGGCTTTAAAAATACTAAATTGTTTCGAAGCGAAATGCGAAGCGAATAATTGAGAAAATCTGCCCCTTTACTGGATTAAACGCTGTTTCTTTTCTCCACACTGCTGCCTGCAGTTCAGCTGGAGGAAGGTTTGGCATTCAGTCGAGCCCTGCAGGCGTCAGAGAGCGGCTCTGAGCAGAAAGGGGACCACCTCACAACCCCCCTCTGTCTGTTTGCGGGACAACACCTCCAACACGTCTCAAGTTCTCCCTGTGATCGTCCAGAACGTCGCTGCGTCTGTGCGGAGCCCGAATAGGAAACAGATGTGGCCCTGGCGTTGTTTTGGGCCCCTGTAACCTCAACACACACACGCACGCACACACCGCTAGTGGCCTCACACAGGTGCACCATGTATCCCTCAACAACAATTAAAGCCAAGTCCTGTGATCAGGTCTACTGTTGGCGCACAAAGAAACGGCAGCTGACTGAGCTTTGGAGCTGGAGGAGGAACAAATGAAAGCGTCCAGACAGCTAAATAAAAGTTTTGGAAGATTAAAGGCATTTAATTTCTTCGGAGTTTTCAAAGATATAAGCCTTTAAAGAAAAGTCTAAGCGGTAAAATTGCGTGTAAATAGATTTTCCCACTTCTTTCCATCCCTTCCCAAACATCAGCTTTCAGGTACACATGCGCAGACTGAGCTTTTGTTTACTTCTAGCGCTCTACTGATAGATAAGCTGTGCGGCGATTATCTGCAATAGGCTGTAATTTTATTTTCACTTGCAATACTCTATAGAGATGATATTTTATTTTATTTTTGTACACAGTGTGAAATGCACTATTATACCCGCGTGATAATTGAAGTGTTTAATTAATGTACCAAGCTCAAATTAATTTACCCCAAATTCAGGTAAAGCTGAATTAAATCCATTTTAAATCTCCTCTAAACGGCCGGACGCGACGCTCGGCTAAAAATGAGACGTAAAACAAAACACCAGAGTTTAATCCGACACACATTGAACCTTTTAGGGCCCATTCCTCTGAGGTATTAAACTGGTCCGATATATGAAGCAGGTCGAAGTTTGCTCTCAGTGGGACTCCTTCACAGTGTCAAGAAATCCAACAGAATAAAGTTTGTTTGTGTGACAATCCTGCAGAATTAAATGCAGAAAGGGCCGATGTGCTGCTGCTTCTGCTGAATATTTGCCTCTGTTCCCAGAGACTCAGGCGGCTGGTTTCAGAACACACCTGAGTCTTCAAGCAGCCACGCAATTACGCGTTTAAATCGACCGCATGTGTCATTACATGCGGTCGATATGTTTTTAAAGTGAGACGTTAGCAGGATTTTGGGTCTAATTTAATGGTTTTACAAATATTTTTCATATTTTATTTTTTTTTTTATCTAAATTTGGACATTAAACACGCAGAAATTGCATCAATAATTAGGTTCATAACTATTAATGTTTGGCCTCTTATTGCAGTAAAAAAAAATATATATATATATAAAAAGGTTGTGTTGCCTTTAAAATTTCCGCTACATTAAGTTGTGCTGTGGGTGGTAAAGTAAAAATTATAGTCAACCCAATCAAACAGAAACATTTCCCGGAAAAGTAACTTTTATTTCTACAGCTTTACTTCCTGATAGATCCCACCTAAAATCTGCAAGAACTTAAATAAATGTCTTATTTGGTTTCTCTGCAGAGAACCTTTGTGTAATTGTGGTTTTGCGCGCTGATCCTTAAACTCAGAATTCGACGACACGCAATTGAGCCATTGAAACACACCTATGCACGCCTGAAGCCTTGCAGTAAGTGGTCCAAGATTTGTGTTTTTTTTTTTTTTTCTTTCTTTCTTTTTTTTCTTTTTTTTAAGTAACACTTCCAACCCAACACGGCTCGTTAATGTCTTTATAAATCCTTCTGGATGTAACAACGCGCGTTAGGAAAGCGGCTTGGAAGCAGAAAGGTTCCCTGCTCTGGAAGTCTTCAGGGGTTTTCTGCGCTGCAGGCCTGCACAGCCGCACCGACAACAACACGAGTCCAGAGAAGGTGCTTTAAGATAAGGCAGTGACAGGCTTCTCACCGTCCTTTCCTAAAGTGCATTGTTGACATCCTCTCCACTGACCTCCATCACCCCCCTGTCTTGTCCTCAGGATGAAAAACGATTCGCCCGGATTGCCTGGGTTTCCCTTCCTGCGCAGGAGAGCCGCATCAATCACAAGGACGTTTGTTTGGGAACGGGGGGAAAAAAAGCGCTTTTCGGCATCATTGGAGCACCTTTATGCACACAATACGCGTTATATTGGGGAGTTAGAAGAAAAAGAAATGCATGTTACATTTGAGCCCTTTACCACCCCCTCTCTTTGTGGAAAGTGTCGCGGTGAAGCCAAACAACGCGCTGTTTGCGTTACAGCTCCGGTGATCCTGACTCATCCTACTGTGGCCTTAGGGGAGAGATTGTGCGCTGGAAATTGCTCTCATTTATTGTTTTACAGCAGAGTCACAACCACACAGGCCTCAAACCGACTGTCAGCTTTCACTGCAGCTTATTCAGCCGAGGAAACACACACACAATTACCTTCTAGCACATAACACACACTCTTGTTGAAATCCTAGTCACCCCTGTCTGTGCCTGCAGGCTGCAGAGTAACTGCAAATACATTAAACAAATAAACGATTTAATCTGGAAATTACCATTATTACTGTTATTGGCCAGAATATAATGTATGTTTTAATAAATTCCATTATGAGTCCACGTCAGTAGCATCTAAGATTATTGTGATGTAATTTCTCTGATGATGATTTGTCTCATTATTATTATTAATAGCAGTTGTATAATTGGCCTAAGGTGATGTCGTTAGATTTTTGTTAAATTATTATTTCCACTGTTATTATTTTTGTTAATATTATTTAGCAATTGTTTGCAACATATGACTATTTTTAACGAACGTATTTTTGGATAACGTCACCAATTGCATTAATATTAATTAATGCTGTTGTTGTTGTCTTATGCCGGTTTATAATGTGTCCCCTTGTAAGTAATTTTAAAATGATTAGTTATAATAATGTTCTGTCTGGATACTGAAATAGAAATAGATACTCCCAATGGGATTTTTTTTCTGGTTTTAAAAATGTTTTTTTTTCTGGTTTTAAAAATCAATTTAAAGATTCTCGAAATACATGTATTATTAGTTGTATTAGTATTACTATTGCTATCTCTGTCTCTTTCTTTGAAGCTCTATGTTTTTTCAACTGGGGGTGCCGGTGGGGGGTAATTAAGGAAGTAGTAAAAAAAAAAAAAAGAAAAGAAAATAAACATCTGACAGCTGCCATATTCCAATCAGCCACCGCTGCCTGCCGCTGTCTGAATGCAGAGCAGACTGGCCTGTAGCTCGTCCCTACGGCCAGATATCTCATCCATCAGAGCGCACTCATCATGCGTCAGCAGGGACATTTAGGGTCTAGATCTGCAGCAAAAAAAAAAAAAGAGAGAGAAAAATCTCTCCACCCGAAGACGTCCAAAACAAATGCAGCTGCGACCGTATTTTTTTTTTTTATTCTTCTGCATCCAAACGCTCCCATCGTTATGAAACAGAAGCCAGACAGAAGCCTGATGTGCGCTTTGTGACTCGACTGATTTGTTTAGCTGACAAGGCCTCTGACTGAGCTCAGACCGCACTGATGCCACACGTGAGTTTGTTTACCTCCGGTGTTTACGCTCATACACTGAAAATACACGGCCTACAGGTGAGACCAATGGCGGGCGGGGGGAGGGAGGGTGTGGGGGGCGGCTGCAGAGTTCACCTCATGTTGGGGTGAACAGGAGGTAATTGTAGCTGAGGGAAAGTTTTTGGAGAAAATTCTCTTTTAGTGTAAAAACAGCTACGTAAGGCGTTAGGATCTTTGTCCCATACTCTTCAAAGTTTAAAGAAAACTCACTAATTAGTATTCACATAACATGTATTTGTACAAAACATCCCCAATATTAACACGCTCGCTGCCCATGCTGTAAAAAGAACTATTTACATTTTAAGTTCATCGAAAATAATTATTTTTGCCTTTAGCGATTTGTAAACACGTTTTTCTGTTTTGTTTATTTTATTTTACTTTTGTTTTACTTTGAATGTGTTTTACGGCCTTTTCTACAGCATACTGCTAATAAATCACTCCAATTAAATTCAAATATCTGTCACTTTATTAAACAAAACAACTTGCAATGCCTTCAGAATTTTTTTTAAACAAATTACAGAATGAATAAAATAGGCCAGTACAGGCTACAGAGTCTTTCCCCGTAAATTTCTATACAACAACAGGGACAGATTTAAAGGCGGCAAGAAAACTGGAAAAGAGTTTGGTCCTCACCATAAAACCACCTGCTTTTCCTCCAAAATAAATTACTATATTAGGCTATAATTTACAGTCTATTCATAAAGGTGGTAGGAGCAATTCTCAAAGTGAGAGGGAAGGAAACTTACGTGCGGTGGTGTTACACAGCTCACGACAAAAGAAAGGAAAATCTCAGAATCTCTCGTGTCCACTCGCAGAGTAAAAGTACAGCCAAAAAAAATATAGAGCAAATATATACTCGAGTTATTAACTTAAAGGGGACGTTTTGGCTTTCAGAACTTGCTGCAGTCATAAACAAACGCTCCTGAGGTGCGGTAGAGTGACTGGCCGGACGGGAAGGCCATCTGACAGCTGTTATTCCCGCTCACCGGGGAGCCGTTCAGCCCGATCCGCTGGGACTCGAACATCTCCCGCACAGCGTGGAAGTTCTGCTGCTGCGCCGGGTAGGCCGGACTCAGGTGGCTCAGGTCTCCGTACCAGGACGCGAGCCGGCCCTGGTGCCCGTGGTGGCCCTCCTGGCCCGCCTGGCCGAGAGGGGACGCGGTGGTCGTAGTGATGCAATAGTCAGGCAGAGCCTCCTCCACCGTGGTGGAAGTTGCCAGGGGCCCCCCGGACGAGCGGTCCCCGGCGTACAGGCTCATGGCCTGCATGTTGCAGTGATAGGTGGCGTTGGAGCTGGAGGAGATGGCGCTCTGGTTGCAGGTGGCGGAGCTGTATGCGGGAGTCTGGTTGGGGGAGTAGTTGAGCGACAGTGACGGGGTGATACCTGTCCGAGAGGAGGCGATGAGAGGCGGAGAGAGCTCGGCCTGCGGGGAGCCCCGCAATGAGGTGATGATGTTGTCCACGCTGAAGCCCTGCGCCGGGGCCTGGCCGTGGCTGTGGTGGTGGTGCTCGGCTGCCTCCATGCTCAGAGACCGGGTGGAGGGGACGCTGTGCGGGCTGCCAGTTGACATGCTGCTGCTGCTGCTGCTGTCCGGGCTTTCAATTTTAGGCACCGCGCCCAGGGTGGGTGACGCGGCCTGCGGAGGCGACGACGTTCCGTTCTCAGTCTTAATGTCCTGGATGCGCACCGGCTGAGCGCCCTGCATCGCCGGGTCCTGCTCCCGACCTGCGGGCCGCGCAGATGGATCTTTCCCCTGCCTGTCCCGCTCATCCTTCTCCCTCTGCACGTCCTTCTTTTTGAACCTCCTGCGGCGCCGCAGGAAGCTCCCGTTCTCAAACATATTGTAGGAGTCCGGGTCCAGGGTCCAGTAGCTGCCCTTCCCGGGCTTCTTGTCGTCCCGGGGCACTTTGACAAAGCACTCGTTGAGGGACAGGTTGTGCCGGATGCTGTTCTGCCAGCCCTGCTTGTTGTCCCGATAGAAGGGGAACCGCTCCATGATGAACTGATAAATCCCGTTTAAGGTGATCTTCTTCTCCGGGGAGTTCTGGATCGCCATGGTGATGAGGGCGATGTAGCTGTAAGGAGGCTTTACCATGTCCTTCGGCTGGTGCTGCGGGGTGTACGGTCCGTACGCGCGGGCCATGCCGGCCTGGTACTGCTCGTGGGCGGCATGTGAGTACATGCTCATGGGCGCGGGCATCCCGGTGTATCCGCTGCCGGGTCGGTAGTAGTTCTGGTCACTGCTGATGTAGGGAACGACTCCCAGAGAGTTGGGACTGGAGACGGAGTAGCGCGCCTGCATCCTGCCTCTCCAAAACTCTTCCCCGCAGAACGTGTCACAACTTCAGCCTCTAGGCTGCTCTCTTTCGGTTCTCTGTCCTTCCTATTTGCTTTTTTCTTTTTTTTCTGTATGTAAGTCCTTCAAGCCGCAGCTCGCCACGGTGACGCGGACAGAGCGGACGGTCACGCTGCAGCACGGAGCATTTGGGAAACTAAGAAAGCTGGAGGAGCATGAGTCTGACACAGCGAGGAACTTTTTCCTTTTTTTTTTCTTTACGCCTTACATTTTTCCTTCCCTTTTGGCTCCTCCAGCTGCTCCACCCCGAATCCAGTGTGCTCCATCATCCAATGGGGGACGAAATGAACCTGTGGAAAAGAGCACAGCGATAAAAGTTTCTACCCCCACCTTCTTCCTCCTCCTCCTCTTCCTCCTCCTCCTCCTCTTCCCCCTCCTCTTCCCCCTCCTTCTTCTCCCTGCTTCTCTCTTCTGTCAACTCAGAAATGAAGTTATTAAAATGTTTTGAGAGTGTGCCCAGAGTGCTGAAAATTTAACTTAATGACCTAAATCTGGATTTATCTTAGAATGAAAACTATAAAGTTACTAAGCAAAGGCTAGTTGTGACTTGACGCCTCTAAACAAATTGTTCTGTCCATCATTCCGATGTCAGATCTGTGCGTAAAAATTAAAGGGGAAAGTTTTTCGTCATACTTGTCCCTGTAAACGATAGTAGAATAACCTCCTTTAATTAAATCTAATTAGAATTTATGCGTTGTAGATTAGGAATGCAAAATAAGCTCAGACCAATGAGTCCTCCGGCTGAGAAGCTCTCAGCTGCAGTTCAGCCTCTGAATAAACAAAACGGACATGAAAGAGTGAAAAAGTGAGGATGCCTCCGCCCTCCACACCCACAGTGCCGGTGGGTGGTGTGTGGGAACTAATTATGGGTTAAACGAAGATCATTTGGTCGAGACGGGTGACAAAAGATTCACAGTGTGACGAGAGAGAGGCGAGGAGCTCCAAATGTCCCGGTACAGACAGACTGACAGGTTTTTCATTGGAAAGCTGCGATCAGGTCACGAAGAGGATCAGATCCTCTTCGTGACCTGCCTCCGGACCTATAAGATTTACTCCCGGAGAAAGCAGATAAGATCAAATAAAAAGCAGAGATCTGTCATGTGTATCATAAGAATGTGGTCTATAAAAATTCTGACATACAACTAATAAATAATAAAATAAAATATTACTCAACAGCAAAATTTGTATGATTAAAATGACTAATTTGTTCTTACTGTGTGTATGCGATAGGCCAAAAACCTAAACAGAGATCTTTACGTAGCTTTTTAGATTAATGGCTCAGAATCAGCATGACGCCTGTCAGCTTCTTCTTCTTTTTTTCGCGCATTTTTATAATGGTTATAAATCAGTGAGAGAAAACAAAAATAGTTATTTTTTATCTTAAAAACATGGGCCAATGTGCATTTAAAGTTACACGTGCGCTTGAAGGTGGAAGAATGCAGCTCTATTTATTTATCTATTTACTATTATTAGGGACCACAAAATAAGAATTTCGTATATTTTAAATAGTTTTATAATTCCGATTAGTTAACTGAGTGTGACGGTTTAAATCATTTTGTTGATTTTACATGATTAGTATTTTTTTTATTGCCCATCCTTTAAAAATATTCTAATTCTTAAAAATGTATTTTGACTAAAAATGTTGAATGATAAAAAAAACATGAATGACTGAGTCGCATTTTAGAAAATATAAGTTAACTCGTAAATATCTGAATCTAAACAATGTAAGTGTGAATAATACGTTTTTATAAACTGCCATGACAGCAGATTTATTTATTTATTTTCCTAAACTCAATGCGTCTTAGTTTATCGTGAGGTTTTTATTTAGAGAAATATGAGTTCTTAATTTAAAGTAAAAAAAAAAAAGTTAAGTTATTCATATATATATATATATATATATATATATATATATATATATATATATATATATATATATATGTATATATATATATATATATATATATATATATATATATATATATATTTCTTTCTGAGAACTTAAGTAACCTGAGTATTTTTGGTTTGTTTGTGTTTGTAATGTCGGTGTCTGTTCTGTGATTTGCATGTGTCCGCAGGGCCACATGAGGAGCAGCAGCAGCCGGATGAGGAGGTGGAAACAAACGCCGTCACCTGTGAGGTCCCCCCGCACGGTGAGCGCTCCGCAGCGGGTCCAGACAGAGCGGGGACCCCTGCTGACCGCAGCGTTCATCAGCTGCTCCGCACGCAGCGTGACTCGGTGTGACAGCTCTGGTAAAACAATCTGTTCCTGATATTATTATCCCTCCCTTAGATGACGGTTCAGAGAAAAATAGTCTTAATATGTGGCGATGCTTTGCTAAAAACGCAAATTACATCGAATCAACCTGCTTAGTAAATAAGCTTGTTGGAACATTAAAAATAAGTTATAAAACTGCACTTTACTTGAGACAGCCATAACCACTCATTAGAACGGCACACTCCTGCCTCCTTGTGGTAAGACTATAAAAATACACGATGGTTAATTAAAAAAATCTATTGTTATTATTATTATTATTATTATTATTATTATTATTATTATTACTGTTATTAGTATTATTATTATTACTGTTATTAGTATTATTGTTATTATTATTATTATTATTACTACTAGATAATAATAATAATAATAATAATAATAATAATAGTAGTAGTAGTATTCCTGTGACTTTTAATATATAAGCATTTTATAAATTGGATTACGATTTATATGACAATGACGCTGCAATAGCTTTTCATCAGTTACAGACACATCCTGAGTGATTTTCAACTACTACAACTAAGAATACTAAGAAAACATAAAATAAATGCATAAAGATAGAATTACTTAAAGATGCCCCCAGTGGGGAAAACTTGCACTTTCTATCAGGTGTGGTATCGTAACAGATACACACTCTTTCTCATCTGCTTCAGATTGAGCTTTTTTTGCGTTGGTTTAATGTTCCTCCGCATAATAGAACTTGCACTTATGTTGCCGAAAGCATGGCTATTTGTGAATTTTAAGGAGGGAATTGCTGATTGCATTAGAACCCTGATGCTCTTTCTTAGAGCGTGTGGCTCCTAGGGAATTGCTTATGAACTTCATCTTACAGGGGCTTCAGCATCACCCGCCGTATTTATATTAAGTGCCTAATTAAAGACAGAAGAATTTCCCCCAAGATCCCCCCTTTTCTGAGAGCTTCGTGCCCAGAAAGCGCTTCGAAATTGGTTTTCAAATAAATAGCTGCCAATCATTCATGTGCACATTATTTTTCTGTGTGGTGGTCTGGCTCGGACTAGGTAAAGCTGTTCTCAAGGCCACTAAGTGCCTCTCAGAATGTCACTTTTTCCCTTTTTACCCCAAACTGGATATCTGAGAGCAGACAGCTGGATGACAAATGTTGCTTTGGAATAAGGACCAGGCGCAAATGTTCCCAGATGGATCACTTAGTTAGTGACCTGTTCGAGGGATATGTTTGCCTTCTAATGTCTTGGAACACCATTTAATTAATTCCTAGTTTGCTTAACACTCAATAAACACTTGTAATAATTGGTAAAATACAAAAATACGGATTTGCATTCATATCACATAAACAGATCTGCCAGGCCTATTTGTTTTAGTATTTTTGTCAAAGTAAAGCGTTTTGATATAACTGCTAATGTAAAGGTGCCCAAAATGTTATAGGTAAATGCTGCCCTCTAGTGGAATTTCTTCGAAAAGCATTAACTCGATTTTATTCTTATTTCGGTTTTAAATTTGTTCCTCTCTTAATCTTCGTCTTTTAGGATAAAGCTAAAAATGTATTTTAAAGTTATTGATAAAGATCCCCAAAATCTGAATTGAATTAAAAACATTATTAAAAAGCTGTAACATCTACAAAGATGGACTTTGTGCCACACATTAAATGCACTTTCTAAAAAAAAAAAAAAAAGGCTTATTTGGCAGGGACTTGGTAGCATTTCTGCAAATGCTTTCTTGAACTAAGCCAAAGTCTAATTCATTTTTAGTTTTCAACAAAAATATTTCCTCATTGTTTCCTTCTGATCAGTTTGTAATGGCAGATTGAAAACTCCATGAGTCAACAGATTTTTACATAATAAAACGTGGAATTTCACCTGCACTTGTCTCTCTCATCATGGCTTAATACAATCTCAAATTTTGTTTCGACATATATTATTCTGCATCACGATTTTTAATTTTAGCAGAGATGTTCTTTGCCTAAGTTTTTGGATGATTGTCAGTTCATCTCCCCTCTTCTCCATGAGACCACAATATATGGAGTGCATGAGTAGTAGTTTTCCTGCCAATAGATTACTAACTGAGGAAATGCCACTGCAGCTCCTCCAACGTTAGCATAAGTCTAAAGACCACTTGTCTGATTATTGCTTTGCTTGCTTGGCCTGACAGTTCAGGTGGACAGCCATGTTTTGCTAAGTTTGCGGTTGAAACATGGTGATATGAGTTAAATGCACATTTCTTCTCCATGTTATGGAAGCTATTCATCAGGGAATTTTGAGATTAGCTTCATCAACAGTTGTCAGAAATGTTCACATGTTGACGTCTGATGAAATTTTTTTGTCTCTGAAAAAGAAAGTGATTTACCTGGGCTGTGAGAGCAAGATGATCATCAAAGATGTTTTTGCTACCTGTAGACAAAAGTTTGGACATCCCACTTTAAAATAGCAAGTGTGAACTCTTATCTCTGAAATAGCTGAAATAAAGACCACTCATTTAAGTTTTGGTTTGATTTTTGATTCTAGTATTAGTTTTCTTTCACCCTGTTTATTTCCTTTGTGTTCAGTTCTTTGTTTCCTTGTCCCCTTTCCTGAGTTTCCTGTTCAGGTTCTTCCCTGGCTTCAGCAGGTCTGATTAGACAGACCACGCCACTCATCAATGCTCCTGTAGGTTAAACGCCTGTCAATTTTTTTATTTCCTTGCCAGATTCTTCTGTGCCAATTTTCCTGCAACCCTGGCTGCCTGCTTGTTTCATCTCTACTGTCTTCCAGTTTAATTTGTGCTAATTCCTTGGTTTTTTTAAGTTTTTCCAAAACAAATATGTATGAAGCAGTCATCTGCTCTGCATTTGAGTTTATTTTCTCACCTACAATTTATATAAATGACTGTCATGCAGTACAATGTAGACAGTTTGATATGGCACATATAACAGTAAGTTTTTGTAGGGTGCACTACAATATGTTGTGGTATTATACTGTACAGCATTTTAAAGTAAGGGATGATAATACACTATGGAGTATGGTACAGTACTTATCTCTTATTGTAAGTTCAACATGGTTGAATAGCAACATGTAGTGGTTTGCTTTCACCACTACATGGTGCTAATTCCCAACCTTTGGAGCCCATGCCCTGAAGACGGCTCCAGAGAAGTCAGCAGGGGTGAGGTTTCTATGACAAACAAACTTTCAAAGCAATCTGAGTCTTCCTCATTTCTCCGTTATGTGGATTCTGAGCTTCTTGTCTAGTCGACAGCAGAGAGCTAGAGTTGGCTGTCAGACATCTACCACCCTCACTGTCAGCACTTGTGTGTGTGTGGGGGTGTACATGTATGTGTGTGGTGTGGTGTGCATGTGTGTGTGTGTAGGGTGAAATATGGTTCATAGCTGCAAGGAAACATATAGAATTGGACATTTTTAAATCTTTTTTTGCACTTCAACTTGACTTCCGGGTCAAATTGACCCGAACAGTATCTATGTAAAACGTGGTGGGGGGAGGGGGGGGGGTGCAAATGTGTAAAATGAATAAATTTCCAATTTATATGTAGAGTGCACCTATTACGACAAATAGAAAAAGTTTAATGCAAAAAAATACTTCCAACTATTTAAAAAAAAAAAAAATTAAACTTTAAAACAGGTCAATTTGACCCGCAACATAACAGGAGGGTTAACCTGGTTACATAAAAATACACACCCTTAATACTTTGCTGAACCATCTCATGATTCAGTTTCGGCATTCAGTCTTTAGATCAGGGGTCTCAAACTCCAGTCCTCGAGGGCTGCTGTCCTGCAGTTTTTAGATGTGCCACAGGTACAAAACGCTGAAATGAAATGGCTTAATTACCTCCTCCTTGTGTAGATCAGTTCTCCAGAGCCTTGCTAATGACCTAATTATTCTATTGAGGTGTGGTGCAGCAGAAGCACATCTAAAAGTTGCAGGACAGCAACCCTCGAGGACTGGAGTTTGAGACCCCTGCAGGCCAACTAGTTCTCCAAATACCTCAGATCATGACGTGACCGCGTGTCTAGAGCCCTCTGCTGGTGACTGTGCATATTTTCTTTCAAATTTAGCTCTGGATTCCAGCTGGGCCAGACCAAAAGTTTATCCTATCATCAAATCTTTTTTTGTTGTTATTGCTTTTGAGGTATGCGTGGGATCACTGTGATAATGAAAAATAAAGTTTGTCGCCATTTTCAGCTTTCTGCAAAATACTTAAAATCTATTAAAAAAATGGTATGTAGCACTATTTACATTTTGTTTCCATCTTGTCAACAAGTGTTGTTCCATTGACACAAAAAGCAACCTCAAAGAATCATAATGCACCCTCCATTTTTAACTTTGTGTTTGACGTTTTACCAGTAAAAGCTAATACCATTTTTGTACCAAACATCCCTTTTGGAGTTTTCCCTAAAGGTTCAAGTTTTGTTTCATCAGACCACATTGTATTTATTTCTAAGTTTATATTGACATTAATGGATTTTTTTAAGTAAATAATTCTGTCTACCAGTCTTACTATTTAGTCCAGACCATTGGTGGCCAATATCAGGTCTCAAATGCATCTGTCCTACACATTTTAGAGTTTGCCCTGGTTTAATGCAACCAAATCACATGAATAGTGCATTTATAGGTATCTGCACAATGTGATAACATTTGAATCAGATGTGTTGGAGGAGGAAAACATCTGAAACAGGCAGAAATGTAGCTCTTGAAAACAAGTTTGGCACGCCTAGTACAAGTAAAAATAGAGAAAACAGGATTTGCTGGTGGTCTCCTGGCAGCTTTCATGATCAGTATCCGTCTTGTGTTATTGGAGAATTATTCAGTTCAAAATTGAATGAACTATTCGACAGCTGAACTTTAATTGAGGTTCAGGAAATCCAATATGACTGCTTGGCACATATGAACTTTTTCTTCCAACCAGGAATATCTTCCTGGTTGGAAGAAGTTCGACCATGGTTTGCAACAGATGGAACCATGGTCAGGTCAGTGTTAAGGGGTGTGGTTAGTTTGTTTTACTGTAATAAATTTACTTACTTTTTCCCATGAATCGTGCACATAATGTATATAGGTGGAAAAACATTTAAAAGCTTACTTTAAACAAAATTGTAGCTCTTATTTTCATAGGTGGTGCCTAAATTTGAGGTTTTAAGTTGCAATATTGTGAATAAATATGTTTTTATACATATGCAAACTTTAAATTTTATTTGGTCTTGTCTTGCTGGAAGAAGTTGTCATTAACCCAACCAGGCATCAGGGCTTGATTTATGTCAGTGAAGCATGTCAAATAGTAAGTTACAAATAAATGGATGAGATATAATGATTTCAATTATTTCCCTTTGCTTTTAGATGTTTACAGTAACTAATATTTGTTTCAATCTACACTAAATGCAACAAGCTTTAAGCCGTATGAGTTTCTTACAACTTGACATGATGTTGGTTTTGGCCACTAGATGGCAGTGTAGTCTTGTTTATTGAAGGGAATCGTCTTCACAGAAGTCCATAATTTCCAGAAGTAGTGTGTGTAACCTCTGTGCTTTAGAGTTATTGGATAAAATCCACAGAAACTTAATATAATAATTATAATTCAGGTTTCCGTTCTCTTAGACATGTAATCTGCTGAAATTTGATTTTTACCAAGTCAACACAACATTTTTTATAAAAGAGTCCTGAATTGCACCAGTCTGTGTTTGAAACTTACGCTAAATGACTATGAAACGTCATTAGGATCAGGATTTTGCATAGATTTTTACCTTGATAATTCCGGCCCATCCCATTCCAAATATAATTTTACCTGCAGCTTTTCATGACATTTTATAGTTTATTCTTTCCAAACGTCTTATACTGACTCATCCTTAGTGTTACCACACATCGCTATAGACATGTTTTTCCTGGTTGGAAGAAGTTTAACTTGACAGATAAACAGTGAGGTAAGCGCAAAATCATTTTTTTCTCACATGTAGCAAGAAGCTAAAGACGCCAGTGGCTGAATTTAGACCTGCAGCCTGTAAACCATCTGCATACCTGTGTTAGAGATGTGATGCAGCAAACCCAGAGTAAAAGCCACGTCTGCTTTCTGTTTGTGTGACGAAGCAGCTCTGTGTCAGTCTCATCTGTTTACTGCCCACTGGAAATACCACGTCCTTACATTACCAAAGACTCGGATGGCTCATTTGTTTATGTGGCGTCTGGATGTTGACAGCCCTGGATGGTCAGCATGGAGATTGTCAGTTGTGCAAAACAGCCTGGTGGTGACATTGACAGTCACGCAATGATGCCTAAATTGGATTTAAAAAAAGTCTTTCTAGACTTTAATTTTGAAAGAGGTTTGGCCTCCTGAGGTTCACTCATTGCATCAGTCTTTTTGATGTACTTTTGTACTTAGCAAAAAGTGCAAAAGTACTTCTTTACACAAAGACGTAGCAAAGTAAAGCTTACACGTGAGCAAACGTTTTGTAATTTTTTGTATTTATTCAGTTTTCTGTTAAAAACTCGCTCCAGTACTTGTTTTGCTCTGGAAAATATATTTATGAAGTGAACTTACTTTAGAAATATTTTTTACACTTATATAGTTACCTAAAACAAATCTGTTTTAACCTTAAAAATTTCTGCAATATAAATTTATTTATTCTCAACCTCAAAATACATTAATGTTGATATATATATATATATATATATATGTATATATATATATATATATATACATATATATATATATGTTTTTATTACTGCTTCATTTTCTCTGTTTTTACACATTTTTTTTTTAGATGTCTGTTTTTGCTTGGTGATTACTATTACTTATGCAACAACTGGCAATTAGAAACACTGCAATACTTCAAAAATTAAATAGCTGAAAATGTTTGCAGCTAAAACGTCTTTTATATCACAGTAGTTGAAATCTCAGTATTATTTCGGTAAAATTATTCTATGTTTGGAGAAGAAAAACAGTACCATCCTACTTCTGAATTAAAATTAAAAAAAAACTTTACAAAAAGTAAGAAATTTGCATTAAACACAAAAATAATTAGTCAAAGAGAGGATTTCAGAGGTAGTGCTCAGATTCAATCGCTCCACATATTTCAGTGAATATTTGCTGAAATGTTAGTATTTTCAGGAAAATCCTGGAACTCAATAGAAAGATGGAATAAAGAAAAGAAAAATTTAGGAAGATTTTAGAAGGACAAATTCTGTCCATAGGCCTTAAAATATGAAATATTTCAACTTTACCTTACACCTTACATTGAAACAACTCCTTGGTGATCACAGAAGCAAATATTAAAAAATACTAATAGATTATAGTCCTAAAGAAAATACCATTGTCTTGATTAAAAAAATGCTAATATTTAAGAAATAGGCATCATATGCAAAAAAAAAGAAGAAAGAAAAGGAGCTGAAGAATGTAGTTGGTACATTCCAAAAATGTTACTCTTTTTAGGAAAACAGAATGACAACCAGGATTTGCTGAAAACCAAAGAAACAAATAAAACACATGTTAAACACAACAATAAAAATCTGATCTATAGTTGGAGACCCAGCATTTAGTTTTTCTGCTTCTCAGCTCTCAGACAAACTCATTGAAAACCTCAACCGTCTGTTGTGTCTCCAAAATCAGAGCTGAACGCGACTGCTTCCTGCAACAATCCCATAAAGGTCATCATTTATTTTATTTTATTTTTTTTTCAGTTCATTTTCATAATCTCATAGCTATTTGCTTGTTTTATATTTCTTCTTCCCATTTGGTTGATGTTTGATTGTTGAATTATCACTTTAGAGGAATTCTTGTTTTTAATATAAGTTTGTTCACCCGTGTCCCTTTAGTTTCAAGTAAAGCGCTTTGAATTATTTTGTGTATGAATGGTCCTATGTAAATAAACCTGTCCTGTGGTCAAAACCAAAAGGCATAATATTTAAATTGCCATAAAGACTATGGTTATGAAATAAATTAAATTTAACATTATTTGATGGAGAAAAAACTTAGATCATACTCTGAAACCACCGGATGTCTAAGGGATATTTTATCTATTTTTAATTGTATTAATTTAAGTATGTTTTTCCAGTCCAAGTTGAACATAATTGATGTTGATTATCTCATTTGATCAATTCCGACGAATTTTCCAAGACATTTAACCTTCAGTAGATGTCAGACGTATTTTCACCCTTCACTTTTGAACCCGATTTTCGCGGGGTTTAGGCGGAAAATAATTTATTTTTAACGAATCTTTGTCTGGTTTGAACACGACTGACCCACATTAATTATCCGCCCTGTCTTGGAGAATAACGAGTCTCTGTTGCCAGTATGTAATTACACTTTCTGCTCTGCTTTGGAGACTCATCTCTGTTGTCACTCCTGTGTTTGCAATAATAGGGGCATAAATCCTAAAATATATATCAGCTTTATTGATACCTTTTACAAAGTCAAAAAAGTTGGCAATGGTTATACAATAAGTGCAAGATTTGTTGCAGTTCATGGAAGTCTAAAGCGTTGTGTGTGTACTTATACAAATAATGTAAAAACAACAACAAAAAAATCATAGTTACATGGGTTATAAGTAGTTTGCGCGTGTTACAAGGGCAAACGCATTAACAGTCGGTGTTTCTGAGGCTTCTTTGGAGGAAGAAAGCTCGTCAGGGTTCATTAAGGCGAAGTGGTTTTTACTAAAGATGCCTCTGGGGTTTCTTCGTTCGTTTCCTTCAATGCATTTTCTCCTGAAGTCCAACAGAAATAGACATATTTAAGTTGCACTCAAAAGACAAACACGTGAAAGTGGACGCGGGTGCGTCCACGACTCCTTCAAAATCGACATGTCCGCTTGTTTTGCTTCTGTTTCTTCAGATGTGACGGAGCTGCAGTTTCACTGTGACCGTCGGTGCCCCTCCCTCCCTCTGCGGGGAGTCCGACTCACATCACGCACGGTTTGATGTCCTGACACACGCTCTGCGGGTGGTGGTGGTGGTGGTGGTAGTAGGATCCGCTGGCCGAGGGGTGGAAGGACGAGATGCCGTTAAAGTTCAACACAAAGTCCTTCCTGTCGCACACCGAGGAGTGGCTCTGGTAGCGCGGAATGCCCACTGTGGAGAGAGACACGGGGTGCAGAGTTTTGAGTATGCCGTCATCATCAAAAAAACATTAGCTTTAATGTTCTTTGCATAAATAACATTTTAGAAATCATTGTTTTTGTTTGTTTGATTGTTTTCTTAACGCGCAGAAACATTTTCTAAAATTCTAAATGAATACAAAATCGATAAACAAAAACATCGGATCCAGAAAATAATAATAATAATAATAATAATAATAATAATAATAATAATAATAATAATAATGCAACTAAGAATTTTAATCGTATTTTATAACGTTACAGAGAGATCAGAAAATTATTATTTTTTATCTCTGTTTTAACAGCGCAGTAATACCTTTGTTTATCTGGTTTTATTGAGGTTTCCTATCATGCAAAAGAATTTGTATTTTTATGATTTGTTCTATTAGTTAACATTTTTGAATCAGTAAGGGAATATTTGCATATCTGTATTTTTTTATTATTATTATTTTTGAAAACCTGATATTCATTGTAGGAAGAATGACTGAAAAAAGTGTATCATAAGTACGGATAGGACATCATACATGCATTATGACTATGAAGCAAGAAATACTGTGCCAAAATATGACTGTTGTTATTACTACTCTGATTGTATCTTTCAAATTAGGCTTAAGGTCTTTTTTATATATAAATTATGCTGAATAGAAAGTAGACATACTCTATAAACTCACCAAATATTGTCTTAATTTCAGTTTAAAGTTAGAAAATGTTTATCTTTTAAAAAACAAAATTAAAGGTTCGAAATTAAATGGATTTATTTCTCAAAAAAACCAAAAACTATATTTTCGAAGGCAGCTCATTAACACAACTAACTATGTTTATTTTGATTCGTTTGATTCAGATATGATTGAGGTAATCTATGTTTGTGTCCAGTTCCCATAACGTTCCCAAAACATATTTCCTTTTTTAAACCTGATCTGCTGAAAGTGAATTTGGAATTTGAACGCGAGCTTCTGTTTCCAGAAACAGAAAAAAAAAAAAAAAAAAAAAAATGCGGACACATCGTCGGGGGTCATGAGGACTCCAGATGTGAGCGTTTTTCAGGGGCAGACAGCAGGCTTTCTCCTGCGGGCCACAGCTCGCTGCTCTGCGCCCTTCTCCACACACAACACAGCAGCCTGTGTGACTGACAGCACCGTTAACCCTGCAGCTCGCGTCCTCCACTCAGTCTCTGCGCAAAGTGGAACAACGCGGATGCGCTGCAGTTTATATCCAGCGCCGGTGTGGTCCGACCGGCACAGGCTTTGTTTGGTTAACCTCTGGGACCCTTTCTGGGCTCCGGCGCTGTTGGCTCGCCCCCGTGAAATCCCCAGACTTCGCTAAAGTTTTACTCAGTTCAATTAAAGTAAACGAGGGTGAGCTAGAGACGCAAAAGTGTTTTATGTATTTTAATAATTACAAGGAAATGGACGGCTGTCCAGTAATCATACAAAATGTACATGACGCAAACGCTAATACTAAAGGTTATTTTTTCTAAATTAAAAAACCTAATTATTATTTAAAAACTTTCTTCTATTTTATTATAAGACCTCTGCATGCTCATGGACATTTTTGGGGGGTGTAATTTAATCAACCTTTAACCACCCAATAAAAACTTTAACGCTAATATTATTATTTTTGCTTCACACTCAAAATCAGATCCTAAAACCAATTAAAATTAACACTAATATGGGAAAACTAAATTTAATTACTCTGAATTACAAATATATTATCTTACATAGACAAAATCCCTTTTTTAAGATAAACATCTTTTATAATACACACCTAAATGTGGAATATTGTGGTTCGTTATATTTGAACAGTCATCTTGGTTTTAGTGGAATGGACATCTTCCATCATACATGGACATCATACAGTTTCTCCAGCAAATAATATTTAAATGAGAGGTTTAAAAGAAAGATAGTCAATTGGTTTTCTACCCTGACTGCCTCATATCAGACTGGTTTAGTGCTCATCAGTTTGAGACATGAGCTCGTGTTGGTACCTGATATGTCAGCTGAGTGGCTGTCCCTGCCGTTCTGGTGGAGGTAACTCTGCTCCAGAGAATAGGGCGACATGCCGGAGTGTAAACCGGACGACGCCGTGCTGCTGGAGGCCAGGGACTGCTGTTTGATGTAGGGGGAGCCGCCGGAGGAAGCCCAATGCGCGGACGTTGAGGCGTACGGGGAATGGCCGTCCAGTGCACTGGCCATAGCCGGAGAGGACGGGACAGGGCTGCTGCTGCTGTCCGGCCCATACTCCCCGCTCGGAGGGACAGGGCAGCTCGCCATGTACGTAGATCCGGGGCTTGGGGACATGTGGGGGACATGGTGGCCCCCACTCAGGCCGTCGTATCCTCCAGCCATCGAATTGCTCATCATGTCCAGGTTGTAGCTGTTGCTGTGACAGGCAAGGGTGGCGGATGGAGCCTGGAAGTCGAAGCTCTGCGGGAGAATAGAGGTGCCGAAGCCGATGCCGTTCATCATCCGGTACATGGGCTTCAAGGCTTGGCATTTCCTCCTGAAGCCTCTTGGTCTGCGCCGAAACGAACCCTCTTCGAACATGAACTCGCTGCCCGGATCGATGGTCCAGTAGTGGCCTTTCCCGGGCCGGCCTAGTCCTTTGGGCAGCTTGATAAAGCACTCGTTCAGTGACAAATTATGTCGGACTGAGTTCTTCCAGCCTTGATATGAACCTCTGAAGAACGGGAAGCGAGCCTGCAGGAACTGGTAGATCTCACTGAGGGTCAGACGTTTGGTCGGCGAGCTTTGTATTGCCATGACGATAAGAGCGATGTAGGAGTACGGAGGCTTCTCTGGTCGCCTCAGACCCGAGCTGCTCTTCTTTCCCTTGGCGCCCGCAGAAGCGCTTTCCGTGGCGGCCTGTGAGCTCAACATAGCGGGGTGCAAGACGCCGGACGCCGGGCTGGATCTCAGAGGAGGCGGAGGGTCCAGCTGCTGCTGAGTGGTCTCGGTTGTCATGTCAGCACTGACGTACAGCTGGCGTAGATAAAAGAGAGAGGGAGGGAGAAAGAGACTCAGGAGCAAAAAAATATGCAAAGCTCCAATCCAGTAAGCGCTGCACCACCAGTGGTCCCCAAAATCTGAGCGCAAAATGGAGAGAAATCTGTCTCCAGTTACGCACGACTCTCCCGTTACGCACGGTGCTCCTTTGACGCATGCAGAACGCACGGCGGCTACGCACTGACAGAGAGAGGAAGAGGAAGGGAGAGTGGGGGGAGCTCGGTATCCACCGGAGACTGAGTGTCCAGGGCTCCGCTGGGTGTCACACCGGCGCTAAGTGGCGCTGTGTGACGCGCCGGGTGGCCATCGACCTCCTTAAGGAGGAAGCGCCAAAAAACCCTGGGTCTTATTGCACGCAAGAGTCGAGACAAACAAATACCGACCACCTATCATTTCATAAATCTTTCTTCCCTCTGCGGGAGCCCCCCACCCTTTCTCCTCAGCTTCACTCTCAGTGACGAAAACAGCCTCTCCAAACCCCTCCCACACCCACACCAGAACTGGCCCGAGTCCACTGACCGTTTTGAGCTGCGTTAGCGCCCCACATTCTCTCCTCTCCTTGTCTTCTTTCTTCCCTCCCACCTCTTCTCCTCGAGTCTGGACTACACGCAAATAAGCGATCTATCAAACCTCCCCCAGACATCCCAATCAACAGCGCCACACGCCTTCCGCACAAGGTAAAAAAATAAAAATAAAAAAATCCCTCCTTTTTTAAATGACGCAATTTGAGCCACAAAAATTACTCCCACCACAATATCTCTGCAAACCCGCCAATGTGCCCAGAATATACAGCTCTTCATGCAATCCGTCCCCATTTATGAAGAATGCCTAGCTCTGTGGTATTTGTATTATTTTGCTCATAATTTCCTCCCAAAATGGCCCAGAGGATAACAAAAACAAACTGTGCCGGTGCCGGACTAGCAGAGGGGCGAGGAGTGTGAGAGATGGAGGTGGTGGTCTTTACCGTGCGTGTAAGCAAGGGGTCGGGGGTGGGGGGATCTGCTCTGAGTAAATGACTTTGACATGAGTGGAAGCAGGCTTTTTCCATCAAGCCCGGCCCTGGATACCACACACAGCGCGCCAGTGTCAGCTTACCGCCCCAGGGCCGGAGCTTGTCCCAGGGGCCCCGCGTTCATTAGAGAGAGAAAAGCGAAATTAGGCGAGCGGGCGTCGACAGTTTCCGCCCCTATGGAGACATCATACACAGATTTGTCCGACATGATGGAGTTCTCTATCCCATAAAGGTAATATCAACATCCGCTCTTCAACGAAGCGGTGATGAGCACAGAAACATCAGAAACTTCAATAGCTGTGCACCATTTTCATAAAATAGACAAAGTGGGATTTATTATTATTATCAAAGAAGAAATGACCAGAACTCTACATATAAACTATATGTAATTTCAGATTAATTTCTTGCCCTCACATGTTCGTTTACGTACCCTTTTAAAATTTTAGATGGCTCCAAAACACAGCCGCTGCATCAACCTTTGCACTTTACAAAACAAAAGGCTGTGCGTGTGGATAAAAATCAGTTTCTCACAATGACACACACGTACATACACACGCACTAGTAACGGCTCCAGAAATTTCCTGTGACATCAAAAAAACGTATGACCCCCGCTGAGATCAGGATGCCTCGGTTTGCAGAGGCAATCTTTGTTCTGGGGGTCCGCTTTGAAGACGCTGATCCGGCCGCTTTTTACGGACCGCAGCTTCAGCTCGGCTCTAATTTGGTCTGTCGGAAATATCCCAGCGATCAGCGGCCACAGCTCTGCAGAGGTTTTTGGTGATAGAGCGTTCTGGTCATAAAATTTAGAAACGAGGCCGGAGACCCAAATGAACACAATAGCATCAGAATGAAAGCTTCTATTTGTTTTTAGGGTTATTCTCAGGAACCTATATATATATATATATATATATATATATATATATATATATATATATATATATATATATATATATGTGTGTGTGTCCAGGGCAGATATTAAGGGAACTTTAGCACATGTAAAAAAATTACATATATATATATATATATATATATATATATATATATATATATATATATATATATATATATATATATGTAATTTTATATACATATAAAAAATATGTAAAAAATGACATATATATATATATATATATATATGTAATTTTTTTACATGTGCTAAAGTTCCCTTAATATCTCCTTATTATGTTTATACAAAATATAATAAAAACCAAAATACAGCATAATACAGCATGCACTGCCTTGTGGGCAGTAGTGTAATATTTGTTTGGCTACAGTGCTTTTGTCCTGCCTCTCTGCTTGTGCTTCCTGCGGCGGTGCCGGGAGCTTTGGAGCTGCCTCTGCGGGACTGTGGGGGGTCAGCCACGGTTCATTCTGGCCGGAGTGACAGAATGTTTGGACTTCCTAACATTGTGCCTGCCTTATAGTTCAGTTTCAATCCTCTGTGCCTCTCATTTGCAGCCCGAATAGGCCTCGTGTTCAGTCCACTCGGAGGCGTAGCAGCGATGCAAAATTTGAAGCATGCGCATTAACTGTGCAGAAAAAAAAAATTACAATAATGTGAGATGCTGTGAAGGCCTCGAGTCACGTGACCGCACCTAAGACAGGTGTGTTGTTCCGGAGTTTCACCTCCAGGTTGCAGCATTGTCCCTGCAAACAGAGAAGAGTCTCACCTGTCACCTGGAGCACTTCTCCTCCTCCTGCTCCTCTATTCGGTTCGCAGCTCCTTCAAAAGGTTCATATTGTGTTGGATAAAATCCGCAGTTGGTATCTTAACATATATTACGTCACAATAGTTGACCAAAGTTAAGTATTTAAATCGCCCATATGAATATCAAAGATATTGTGTAATTTATCACATTAACGTTTGCTGTCCTCATTTATGCTTTACAGCAAAAGCATGAAAACAACCCAAACCGGATCATTTAGCCCGGTTTGTTTTAAAACATTTAAATGCTTCAAAAATCCGTTTTTGATTTATTCAGTATTTTATTTAGTAGAGGTTAACTCAGTAATACCACATTGAATTTTTTTCTTTCTTTCTTGGTGCTAAAATTCCAATGCTTTAATTTCTTTTAAAATTGTGTCTTAAATAATTAAATGAAAGGTCCTCAGCGCGTAATTTTAATTTGAATTATTTATGTTTTGATTCATGTCACATTAAACCGAGAGCGTAACAGACTCGCCACTGTTCGGAGAAAAAACAAAAATTGTAAATATTGAATGGTTCCAACTTAATTTGGCCAGTTTTGATTTTGTATGTAAGTGAATATGAATTGGCCTTATTTGTTTTTCAGATGACGGCATGGGGACAATCAGGAGCAATCGATTCCTAATTTAGTAATTGTTCATTCCCATACGCTGTGGCCAAGAGTTTTTTTTCTATTTTAAGTCCTGAGTTATTTCTAAGAAGCACACTGCTTGGATGTTGTTTGTTTTGCTTTTCTATGTCCCACTGTTGGCTGCGGAGTCGGAAGTCCGTTTCAGGACCGTGGAGAGCAATTGAAGCCCCTCCGGACAGAAACTCTTAACAAGCTGGGGGGACGTGTACGTAGATTGATTTCTACATTTCTGAGCAGAATCAAATAAATATGACATTTTTCCCCATTTGAAAAAAAAATCCACTTTACTGAGTAAGACACATTCCACAGTGCCTGCAGCATTTTTTAGGGAGCGGGGAGGGGGGGGGGGGTAAATTAACTATAAATTGATCACATTATAATTAACTCTTAAATGATGTTCTATCATAAAAAAATAATAGCAACAGCAGTAATAATTTAATTAAAAGATCCTCATGCTGTCCTCATGTTTAAGCTATTTCTTTTATGGTTGTAGACTTTTTGTCTGAGACAGATAATTTGTTGTGGCTCTGAAAGCCAAAAATGTTGTTTGTTTCAAATGCGTTGTGCAGAATAACAAACATCTAGTTTATTTTTTTGTGATAAACAGCGCAGAGATATTTTTGGTGCATTATGTCCTCAATGTACGGTGTGCAGACTTTATATAATAACAGAGCAATCTGATATTTAAACCGTCTCTATGTAATATTCACTCTTTGATTCAATATTCAATGTCCTCCTGATTATATGTGTTTTTCTCTCAGTTTGCCCTTTCTCTTAGAAAACACTAAATTGTGCATTTTTCCACATTTACATTTAAAACTCAATGACATGAAGCTGGATTTCCAGCATCATTAAAGCTCTACATGATGTGATTCTGCAGCAGGTGTTTTCCTCCCTACCTCATGTGCACCTGTTTCTATTTCAATATTCCCCAGCACAATTCCCTTTGATTGTTTTGAATGAAAAAGTCACCAAACAGTATGATCCCATTTTTGTCACGTTTTTATTCACAAAAATATCAAGCATGCATCTATCTATCAATCAATCAATCAACCATCCAGTCAATCAGTCTTAGGAAAACCATTTCATGTTTCCATGCCGTTTCTTGTGGAGCCGCATAAATACAATGCAGCTTCGTCAATATTTAATATATTATACATATTATACATTACAGCAGTTCATACAAAATAAAACAAAAATATAAATAAAGTGACATATTTATATTATAAGAAACAAAAGAAATGACCAAGGAACCGTGGATACATAAAGACAAACACAACTAGTGCGCGCGCACGCATGCACTCACACACACATTCACACACGCAGAAAGGAACAAGCTGATGACACTATTTTTAGTTTGTCACCACACAGTTAGATCTGTTTTGACAACACAAGCGTTTGCTTTCGACACGACAGTAGTTTGGTCACTATGAGTCCCGCACAGTTAAATAAGTGAAGCGCTGGATGTAGAGAACATCCATTTAGATGCAGTTTGTTTTTTGTATTTTTTTTATTTTTTTTATGACAGCAGGGAGTCTATGTGGAAGCCTCGGGCTCTGCTGGGCACCTTGAAGGCAGCTTCAGGTGCGACCCTGCCCACTGCCGTCGCATGCCGGTAGGGATCCCTGCCGGGCTCTGTGCTGCTGTACGCCGCCTCAGACAGATATGGATGATGTACCGGATAGTTCAGAGCGTATTGCAACGTGTGGGCTCCTGAGGGCCAGTACATCTGTGGGGTGGGCTTCTGTGTGTCAGGGTGGCGCTCCTCTCTCCTTTTGAACGGCGTGCTGAGGATGCTGTCAATGGCGAAGGAGCTGGTGAACTTGGCCCCCACTCTCTCCTCTGCGGCCGGGAACCGGGTGTCTTCATTCAGCATGTCCGGGCTCTCCTGCTCTTTGGGGCCCCTCTTGGCGATGCGCTTCCTTCTGCGCCGGAAGACCCCATCAGCGAAGGTGTATTCGCTGTGCGGGTTCAGCATCCAGTAGTTGTCCTTCCCCCAGGGCCTGGACGGGTCCCGGAGCACTTTAAGGAAGCAGTCGTTGAGTGACAAGTTGTGACGCACGGAGTTCCTCCAGCCGGTGTAACTGCCTCGGAAAAACGGGAACTTCTTCATCAGGTAGTCGTTGATCTCTGCCAAAGTCAGACGGCCGCTGCTGGACTCCCGGATGGCCATTGCGATGAGGGCAATGTAGGAGTAGGGAGGCTTTGGTCTGCGGGTGTACGGCTTCCCTTTGCCGCTCTCGCTGCCTTGAGTGACAGGTGCCGGGCTGTTGGCCACGCAGTCTCCGTCTGAGCCGAGCTCATCCCCGGACAGAGGAGAGGGAATCCCCCCGTCTGGCTCCATGCAGAGCTCCAGTGGCTTCTGGGCAAAGTGGTGCGCGGAGAAAACTTCAAGTTTCATTTCCCTGAATCAAAAAAGGAGAAAAATCAGAGTTTGTGCTTCAGCTAATCAGCAAAGCAGGTGGAGCTGCAGGCACCCTGAACCTCGATGTGGAGCTGCAGAACACAGATATGTCTCCCGAGACACGCTAGTCTTGCTTTAATACAATGCCTCCGTAAGGGACAGCCCACGGGCGGAGTTTGCGCGTCAAAACCATTGAAGCGGCTGAGTTATGTATGTGGATGTATGTGCGTAATTGGAGGCTGGCATGCAACATGAGGGAGGGGGAGAAACATAAAAAAGGGTGGATAAAAGAGGTGAGACAAGGAAGGTAAACAATTACAGTCAAAAGCATATCTATCTATCTATCTATCTATCTATCTATCTATCTATCTATCTATCTATCTATCTATCTATCTATCTATCTATCTATCTATCTATCTATCTATCTATCTATTTTGAAGAACCCTGACTAATCTGCAGAAAACCACCAGACAGACAGATTTTTTAGACAAACAGACAAGCATGTTTTTCTTGTTACTTGAACTCTTGTCATTCTTCACTGGAACAAGGAAGAAAGGCAAGCACAGCACAAATATTAAAGAAAAATATTTGGATAAGATCCACCTAACACACAATGACTATGTAAATTCACAGGTTAGCTAACAAGGCGTAGAGAATGAGGAAAACAAATGCTTTAGAAAATTGCCTGAAAGGTCAGTATAAGTTCAAAGGAGAGGCTCAATTAGACCTGCCTCCAAAACAGCATCTTCACAAAATGACAGCCGGCAGTTTATTCTGAACTGCAGCGATGAACGAAGGCAAACATGAACCTCTTCTCAGTTTGATTAGCCTGTCTCATTGCTGTGGTGAAATTTGGTCCTTCTCTACCTTATATTGAGTGTAAAGCTTTTTTTGTAGCACCTTTCAAAAATCACAAAGTGTCTTTCAAACAGAGTGAAAAAACACAAGTTCCATTAAACATAAGCAGATTTTAAAACAAAGAATTTTTAGAGGGTTTTTAAAGGAAGACACTGAGTCCACTCATTGGCTTTAGCTAGCTTCAGACAGGTTACCTCACATACAGAAAACTTTATTAAACAGAAAGTTTTTTTCATTGTGCGTTCAATGGCTGCAGGGAAGCCGTGTAATGAAGCTGCAAAACAAGCCCACACCATTACTCTTCCACCACCAAGCTCGAGAATTGGAATGAGTCATTTGTGCTGATATGCTGTGTTAAATTTTCTCCAAAGATAGCACTTTGCATTACGGCTCAACATCTCTACATCTCAACTGTTCTGGGGACATTGCTCCAGAGGTCTTGTGGTCCATAGAGGGGGATTTTTGCAAACTAAAGTTGAGCTGTCATGTTTTTTTTCTTTTCAATAAGAGACTTCTATCCTTCCAAACAGGCCATGCTTATTCATTCTTTTCCTAACTATCCTGTCAAAAATTGTAACATTTAAGATGCTATGGCTGGTACAATCTGAGATAGAGGTTGTGGGTCTTTGCGATTTCTTTGAGCAGTGTGTAGTTTGTACTTGGGGTGAATGTGTTGGGATGTCTGTCCCTGGGAACGCCTAGCTGCATGAAATGTTTTTAATGTGAATAATCTTTTGCACTGCAAAATAAAGGATTTCAAGTAGAGAAATTACAAGTCGCAAGGCAATTGGTTATTTCCTTCCATCTTGCCATTGTATTGACACTTCTCTAGGCAAGAATTACTAATTAATCAAGTACATTTGATCAGCAGTTATGTTCCCTCCTAAATTTACGTTTTCTGTTCCACGCACAACTTCTTCCTTTTGAATATTTTAGATTACTCTAGAATGAATTTGTGGAATCTGTTGCACAGTTTTGTAAGTTTTATTTCAATATTTCAATAAATTCAGAAGGTAGCAAAGACCACATTATTTTTTTTTTATCAAATCTCGGACGTAAAGCTTAAGAAATGAAAGCGGATGTTCTTTCTTTTGACTATAACTACGATTGGTTAAACAACATTTCATAAGACTTTTGTAGTAGTTCAATTGTATTCTAAATGTACAATGATTTGATTTGAACTGGGAAGAAGTTGTTGCACTTTTGGTGAAGATAAATTACTTTATTACTTTATGGGCAATATTTTGGATTCTCATATCAGTCACACCTTGTTTCATTACAGTAATTCAAGGTTTAGACTTTCATCAAGTTTTCCTTTTGATAAGAGTCAGTCTTATTTCATTGAGTCCACAAAAATTCTGTGACGTAATCCATATTAACCATTGACGTCAACTCATTCCTATCGCTGTAGTACAGAGAATCTAAAAAAACTCTTCAGTGAAAAACACAGGGAATACTGAAGTGTTCACAAGGGCAGGTCTGCAGAGAGGTGGTGGGCCAAACATGAGCTGAAGCCTTTCTGTTTGACTTTGCATATTTGTCTCCAGCATACTTTTCTTCGGGTACTCTGGTTTGAACATTTCTATCATCCTACCCCCTAGTGATACCAACACCTAATGTCTTTAACGTCACCAATGTCAGTATTTCTTAATTCCAATCCTCGGGGACCACTGCAATGCATGTTTTAAGTGTTTCTCTTGAGTCACGCACTTGAGTTTAATAACTGGGTGATTAACAAGGTTTTGCAGCACTCGAGGTCAAGCAATCACTTGAAACAGGAGTTCTGGAACAGAGACACATCTGAAATATAGAGTACACTGCCCTGTACGGATGAGAGCATGAGAGCAAATCTGATGCATGAAATGCATTTCCATGTTCCTTTGAGCTGTCAAAAACTATTTATTAAATCATTCAAAAACAATTACCAAAATTAAGAATAAAAATTTGAAAAATGTTCCCTTGAAGCATGCAAATTTCACCCCTTCTACATATTGACAAAAAGACATTGTGTAGCCATATTTTACTTTCGCCCACTGAAATTTACAAGAGACCATATCGGGAGTCGATATTACGTAACTTCACAATGCTGACGCCTGTAAACCAAACCTTAGTGGCACAAAATGACTTTCAAGCTCCCCTTTCATCACCTCAGTCAGACGACGAAGCAGACAAAGGAGAGCTAACATGAGTTATGAGCTTCAGGGTAGTTAAACTGCCGCCTTGGCCGCTCCTTCTCCCTCAGTTTTTTTTATAGGGGGCCCTGAACACTAACATAAGCTTTAACTTTGTCCACTCCTTTGCTGTCCTGCATTTCCACCTACATATTGCAAATGAAAACAAAAGAAAACAAAAACAAAAAAAAAACCTTGAATATCTGCTTGAGTAAAAGCCAAATAAGTCATGGTCACAGTAAAGCATCTGAAGCCTTAATAAGAGCAGACAGGTTAAAGCGTTCTGTTTAAATGTAGCACTCTAGCACTAATGAAAGACCTGATTACAGACAGTACTCTGAACTGTTTGATAATGGTCCCTTCTGGTTCTCCCTTCTGAAAAGCAGATTTTCAGAAGGGAGTGTAAGTTAAGAATGCAAACTTGAAGTCCCTGTTTTTTTACCATTATGTTAAAAGAGCCTGAAGGAGCCTTTGTTTCTGTGCATTCAATGTTCTCAGGTCACTTTGTACTGTAGCTGTTCAGCTCAAATATGGTGCAATGCAATTGTTTTCTTTACTTTATGGTTGTTGCCTTTTAATTGTTTTACATAAAAGACCCAAACATAGGGCAGCGCTGTAGAGAACATATTAGAGGCGGCAAAATAAATACTGAATTAGAGTAAAATACTCTGGTATGATACTGTGATGCTTTTAAAATCAGATTGTTAAACTGTTTTGTGATTTTTCACTTATTTGTCTGAAGAGAATAGTAATAAATCCACAGATTCACAGATTGTTGACAGTTTGTAGCAGTCCAATTTAAATTTGGCTCTTTACCAAATTCTTTATGACTACACACAGCAGTAATTAATTTCTTAGTTTAGAGCCCTTTCTGTGATTGATTCAGTTTTTTTATATTCAAATGGTAAATTTTTTGGAAGGGTGAAAAAAAACAGTTAATGTCCAAAGAAAACCTCGCATGTTTTCGAGTGTCCTTATCACAACTTGTTTTGCAGAATGATGAATGGAAAAGAAATCAAAGGCAGTCAGATATCAAAGTTAAATCTCTGCTTTTTTTTTTTTCTTGGAGCAGCTGAGAGTTAAAAAACAAATATTGTAGCAGAAACTCATGATGGCGACTGCTGCGCGGATAAATCCAGAGCTGAGGAAACCATCATTATCGCCACGCTGTGGAGATGCAGAGAAAGATGCCACACTGATGGTGGGTGTTGCTGCGTTGTTTTGTTTTTTTTACATTTCTTTGCAAAATTGCAGTGAAGGTGGATTTAATTCCACTTTCTCTGCCAGAATGACTGCACACTCACACATATATGCTGGAAAGAGAGCACACCTGTTCTCAGTTTGAAATCAGAGGTGGATAAACGACTTCCCAGCAGGTATCAGTGCACTGTCACATTATCATTCCTATCATTTTTTTGGGGTTAGGATAGATTTAAATCCTTCACATGTTTTTAAGAAGCAAAAATTAAGTTTCAACTTTAGTTTTTGTTGATATGAAGTACTCCATGAATTTACATAAATGTAAATTCATTGAGCGCCTGAACTTTATCTAATGCACCAACCAGCAGACAATTACAAATGATAATCAAACACAAGATTTGACTGACCAAGCTTGAATTTATTGGAAATTATCTTCAATTCACACATTCAGACTCAAATTTATGTTAAACCTTTCTTCCCATTCAGCTTCTGCAACAACAGCAAAATTGGCATGAACCTCAGTGTTTGCTGGGTTTTTTTCTCAAAATGATCCCAAACACAACAAAGTAAATTTATGGCTGGAATCTATTAATGTAGGTGCATGCGTTTACATGTTTTGAGAGATAGTCCAAGATCAATGCAAATTTGTGAATAGGATTTTTTTTTCTTTTTAGCAATTGATGGTGTTTACTGCATGATCACACCAAATGAAATCAAAGTTAGTCAAAAGTATGATTAAAAGTCCAAAATTATCACAGCACTCTTTTCCATGAGAACTGTATGTAAACTTTTTACCAGCACTTTGAATTGAAACTTAAAAAGACATAATTCTTACACAACCTGTTAATATCTGTCTCCTAAAATTGGGACTTTGTTAGTTTAGTTCACCTTTAGATGTTTCTGTTTTGAGCAGCTGGAGAAATCTCTTTTAATTGTTGTCATGTGTGGAATTCCAGTTATGTAAATTCATTGGGTGAATCCTCTGCTCCAAAAATAGCCCCACCTCTCTGCAGCGGTCTGCGCTCACACGCTAACCCTTGTCTGCATGTCTCTGGATGACTTCTTACCTGTATCTCATCTTTGTTTTCTTTCTTCTCTGTGAGTGAAGGGTGTCCAGCCCCCATGTCTTTGTATAAACAAAGCGTGGGCTGTTTGTGTGTATGTGTGTGTGTATATGTTTGTGTGAGCAGGGCCAAAAGAGGCTCTGCGTAGCTGAGATTCCCAAGATTCCTGTGCAGCAGATTTGGTCTCTGACGGAGGCCTCTGATGATCCGACATGCTCCAGTGGGGCACACAGGTAGGTACAACCGCCTGTCTGCGCCACAGACAACCTTAAGTTCAAGCATTCCATCTTAATTCCACTCATTCCTGCAGCCATGGTGCTGGAGTTTGTTTGTGGGGGAGTGTTTCTGGCAGCAGCTGTTTGTCTGATCAGGTGTGGGTGTTTGGAACTGTGAGAAAATGTTCTACTGAAAAATGGAAGATGCAAGCATTCCATCTAGTTTATTCTTCAAACGGTGATTACTGTAATTATCCTAAAATGCAGGCTGTCGAAATGTTCACTTTCTGTTCTGCTGTGTTCCTGCAGAATCATACCTTTATATTTCAGAAGATGAATTTGGGGGAAGGGGAGGGAGCATATCCCCCCTTTCATATAATCACACCTGAGGAGAAAAAGTTTCCATAAAGCTGTTTCCAAGCTTTCCAACCAGAAATCTACATCAGTAATTTTGGGTTGACACCTGATCCAGACATAAACAGAACAAAATAACGCACCGTGACACCTGAAGCTTGCACATGTGTGGTTTGGTAAGCCCGAATCTCTTGGAGCCTTTGTGTCAGCGATTAATAAATAAAGTCTGTTGAAACAGAGCATCATATCCTGAAGTCTCTTGGCAGCTGCTTGTTGCTATTTTGGTTCACCTATTCTTACCTGAGGTGCTCACACCCTGCCAGGCCCAGGGAGAGGAAAAAAAAAATATAGATACAAACAAATGCACAAAGCCAACAGGGGTGTAATTAAAGTAATTAAGGAGAGAGGTGAAGTACAGGTGAAGCAGCTGTGAAAGTCAGCTTGGTGATGCCAGAACGAAGGGCTAAGCTCCTTATTGTGCTAACATATGAAATACATCATTAAGGTTTTTTTTTAGCCTCAAATTACATGATTTTTAGAACATGGTAGGTTTTTGTGTGTTTGTATTATTCCGGAAGTGTGACCACCATTTGGCTTATAGAGCTGATTTCAGTTTTTTACCATTTTACCATCTTGTTTAGCACTGAATAAGAACTCAAAAAGCTGCATTTTGAAGAAGCCTCAAAATGCAGCTTCCTCTTGTTGGCAGCAAACCAAACAAGAAAAAAACAACTTGACTTAACTACAGCATAGTTGTTTTGGTGCAAAATGTGACGCTGATCAAAAGTGGTTGCTCTTTATTTTTGTGAGTTGTGAAATTGTATTTTTTTAACTACTTTTCCCCCAATTTTCATCATCTTAAAAACTGGAGAGAGCTGTTCTTACCTTAGTGTTGGCAATAGTTGTTCTGGTTTTCTTATTTGACTGTATGACAAGAGCATTAGGTACTGTGATAATGGGGAAAGACTGTGTATTTCTAAATTTGCTCCCCCATTTTACAGCATAATCATGGAGGCTGGGTCATGACAAAATTGCTGCTAAATTGAGGGGTGTTAAACTACAGTCCTCCAGTTTAGTGGTGACCTGCCACTTTTAATTATGTCTATGTCTCTATACACCTGAAACAAATATCTTAGGTCATTAGTATGACTCTAAGAATTCACCAGAGACAGATGTAAAAGTTGCAGGGCAGGACTAGAATTTGAGGAACTTGTTCAAGATAGAATATGAGACATCTTTAAAAGTAACATTTGCAGAGAAACAGCTGTCACACAAATGCACAATCTTTTTACCAGCCTCAATGCAAGCAAATAATGCACGACTATATAGATTTTATTTGTCTGTTATGGTTATGCAGACGTACAGTAACAGTAACAAAGCTGTGTGAGCATCTGTTACATGTTCTGCCTGTGCATGCCTGGGTTCTCTCCAGTTACTAACTAAAACATGCATGCTAAGGTAATCTGAGATGCTGAGAAAATGTTCCTTTGGTCTGAGTGTATGCATGGTTTTTTGTCGTGCATCTTGCCCTGTAATAGATCGGTGACCTGTTCTGGACAAACACCGATTCACACACTGGATATGAACTCCAGCCATCCATGGAACTGAAATATATAAAGTGGGTACAGAGAGTGGATGTACAGATATTCTAGGTTGGCCAGTCATCTGACATATTTGTTAAATGTGTTGAAATATATCACTTTTTTTAGGCCATGCTGTCCAGATTTGACATGTGCAACAACACTGACAGTCAGGCTTGGTCTCTTTGCTGGGATTGTTGCTCATCTCGTTAAGTCAAGTGACAAATTCTACGGAAGCCAGTGTAGTCCCCCTAAGTACTTTAAACATTACATGCATAAATTCTATCTAACAGAAATTCATCAAATAAAACACTGGTCAAAAGTGGTTTACCAGTTACAATAATGAAACAATTTTAAAACATCCACATTTTCAAAGTATTTTTGCTTTCCTTTAATATTTCAAAATAGAATAGAAAAATTGCTTTCCAGACTCATATTTTTTAGACTTTAGGTTTTATTTTCCTCACCTTTTCAGTCCAGTCTTGTACCTGAGTGCAGCAGCAAATAGTGCATTATGTGCCAAAGTTATCTACAGCAAAACACTGTCTGATGAAAGTCATTTATTCCAGAATTGGGAAACAAATCCATCAAGGATATGAAAAATGCATGATCCCCCTCTTGGTCAGGCTAAACTTTAAGAAATCTTTACCACTACTAATGATGAATAGTTTAAAATATTACAACAGTCTTGCTTCATGGAATCAGAATGGAAACACATGACACATAGTGTCATTTTTGACATTTTCAGGGCTAAAGTCCACACAGTAACATAGAAACCTTCCACTGAATCTAAAGAGCTTTGTCAATTCCTAAAATCTGATCACAATCTAAAAATTCACAACAAACCACTCAGGAGGAAATCAGAGCCGACTGCACCCCTTCATCCAGACTGGAGAATGTTACTGCTTAAACATTTCTGTCAATGAACCTCTGTCATGCGGGTCAGACGGGATTTCATACCTATGGTTGTATCTCCCACTGTCGTCCATTGAAACTCTTCACACGCTAAGCCCTCCTATCATGTTGAGTTGGAAGGCTTGCAGAGTTCTCAGGGAGCAGGTATGGATAGGGCGGGGGGCAAAAAAGAAAGAGAAGCAATGATTGATCTCAGCCATAGACACCTCACTTTATCGCTGCGGCTGATAGGACCTACCTCTATTCAGCTATGCTGTAGGCTGTTTTAGTGTAAGCATAAACACAAGGCCAAATCAGTACCTGTGCTGCTCTGTTTACCTGGCAGCCGTTCAGCCCCTTTCTGTCTAAACTTGAAATAGGATCCAAACACTCTACTCACGCATAGCAGTTTGCACGAGATGCTTTCCCTGCCTCCCAACCTACCACAGGACTCCTTAGCGCTATTTTTGCTCTATCTGAACCATAACCACCCCTCTTATTTCTTTGATTGAGAGGTGGAACATTTAGCTTGGGGGCTTTGACTGCAAACAAAACACTGATTTTGAGCGGTTACCAAGGAATTACTTCACTAACAACCCCAACAAACACTGCTGATGGATTGCATTAGTGTGGCTTTACTACTTTTGAGGAGGACAGGTTGGTGGTTGACTTTGGTGGTTATTCAGCACATTTCTCCAACTTGTCCAACAAAGTGTTTCCTACGATCATCAACTTTTGTTAGTGCATAACATTTTAAGCAGGACTTGAAGCTCTACTTTTTTGTTTCTACATTCATTGATTAACTTTGCTTTCTGCAACAAAAAAAAAACAACAAAATAAAAACTTTATGGAAGTTCTGTGGCCCAGAATTGTCTTCTGTGAAGCAGAATTCAGATGTAAGGTACAGGCATCAAAACAGTAATGAAAAATTAAAGTACAACACACTCAAGTACTATTATGTGTTCACCCTTTCAGACTGACCTTTTTTCCTTCCAAAGATCAACTTTCTTGGCACAAAAGACGCTGGTGTGGCCTTTATAAGGTATCATGGCCTTTTGTCACTCATAAACACGTATCGTTAGGAAGGCCTAAGGGTTGGAAGGTTGATTCACTGAACTTATAAATAAAACATGTAGCTTTAATTTGCTTAGAGCTTGCGTGTAAGGTGAAAAGAGTCAGAAAATATTATGACTTGCTATAAAATCCAGTGTCCACCAACTTGAGGATAGAAGTATTTTCCTTTTTCCAGTGTATCTGGTGATATTTCACACACTTTTTAATAACTCCTGCTGCTTTCTTTCATGCTACTTTTCAACGTCTGTATCAAATGCTTACTGATGAAGACTGTATTTTGTGTTAGTAGTTGGAGTGGATCACAATTTGTTGTTTATTCACCTCCTTCTTGAAAATAGGAGAAGTTTAGAGGTTTCAAGACAAGGAAAATATCCATACTACAAGTCCTAAATATCAGTATTCTGATCCTTAATCTTTTTTTTAGTTTATTTTATTTTTTAAACCAGTGGAGCGATTCTCTATCATACCGGGGAACACATAGACCACCATCAAACTGACTGTGAATTGTTTTGGTCCCATTTTTAAAAAATCCATGGCAATATTCTTGGCTTGGACTTTTAAGAATAGAAAGCAACATCACACATGAACTATATTGACTCAACCAAATCATCAGGAGTGTTTAACAGAGAATAGTGACTTCCAAGTCTTCTGCTGTCCATTCTAGTACTTCCTGCAGAATCTGGTTAGCAGAAATGCTCAATGTCTGTTCAGTCTGACCTGTTCTAAATAGATAGTCACTACCTTATACATTTGTGATATGTGGGTCATCGCAAAGTTTCTCAGAGGGAGTCTGGGAACCAGCTCTTTTGGCTCAGCATTAGGATGTCGACAAAGACCTTCGAAATCTTGAAAATAAAGGAGCACTTCATGCTTATCTAAACCCTCCTTAAGTTCCTGTAGGGTGAAAATACAATAAGCCTTACATGAATTTAGCTGTTGCTGAAAAAGGACGTTAATAACTTTGCACAGATTATACAGTATTAAAAGAAGCAATTTTCTAAAATTCCACAATCAGGGATCCAGTTTAAGCAAAGCTATAACGGCTGCAGGCTTTTATTTGGAGATAAGTATTGCTGACACAATTAGTGATTCCAAGCAAATTTCTTCCCGTTTTATTATTTGTCTTCTAACTAGCCTAATTTAATAAGTGCAATGATGCTCATTGACAGCTTTACCACTATACCAAAATACCAACACTATTTTGGTATAGTGTTGATGAAATGACCATACCAAAATAATGTTGGAAGATCTTTTTTTGTTGTTGTTGCTTTTGTTTTTTTTGTTCTTGGGAAAAAATACAAATAATTTAACTTTTAAATTATTATTTTTTTTTTTTACCACAACTTGGCTTCATCGTTTTGGTATGCAATACAATTTTTGGTTCTCTTTCATGCTTCATATGATGACAGTCCAATTTTAAGATGATCATTTTCCTCAAATTAGATGATGATAGATGATAGATGTTGAGCTCAATTTTACCTTGTTCAGTTTGTGTGGTTTTACATGAATCACTGCAAGAGTAATTAGAAACCTGCACAATAGAGCAGCTGTGACTGTTTGCATTATGTGCTATTAGATATTGATTTGGTGATAACACTTATAAGAAAATCATTAGGAATCGGAAGTTTGACACAAAATGCTTAATCTCTTCCAGATGTCCGAGGGGTCATAATGTCCTCCTGCCTCCGGTGCAGCATTGATCCACTGGAGCAAACATCAGCAGCTCGAGTGTAAAGAGAACCACACAGTGCATTTGTTGTAAAACTAGTTAGATAATGAAATAAAACAGAACCTGACCACGAGTGTTATCTGGTGGTGCAGAATGGATATATTGGAGATGCAACACACGTTTGTTACTCCTTTGTACAAAATGTTCTCAATCTAGACAGTATCCATATGTGGACAAATTACGGTGGATGGAGCTGCCAAATGCTGCAAAGCTGAAATACCTGTTTCTTCTCCCCTTAAGAATCTCTTTGGATTGTATTTTTTGTTTTAAGGCAAAAACTCAAACTCTTTTATCTTTCACTCTTTTGATTTAGCTTTCAGTGGTGCCCTACTGTGTCTTACCGTACTTCAAAGAATCATTGTCAAATTAGGTGATAATCTAAATGAAAACAGGTTGATGCTGTACTCAGTATTTGGAGAGCCTGCTTTAATTTTTTTCTCATACATCAAAAGTAAATATCTTTCTAACAGTTTCTTGCAAACTTAGAATTTTAAGGAATTATCTAAAGCTTAAAGTGTATTGCTTTATAATTACGCTTTGCACCAAAGAAGATTTCAAAGATTTCAGAAAGATTAAATAAGAAACAATTTGTAGCCACTTAGAGTCTTCTGGAGAAAATGCTTGCTACATTTTCAGTGTTGTGATAAAAAAAACGTACAAACTCAGTGTGAGTTTAGTCTTTAACGTAAATTAAAGAATATAAAAAATAATAATGCACATAGCATTGTGTGTTTATGTGCTATGTGCATAATATTTTCTGACAGCTCGCTCCTGTCAGAAAGTATGTTTTTGGCTTTTCACTTTTCATGCAACTTTCTCTGTGAGAAAACAGGAGAACCACACCTGACTGGGCATCTATCCAAACAAAAGGTCTTGAACCCAGCCGTTGCGTGCCGCTCCAACCCAGACATCTGATTAATTATAGTGTGGCCGTTAAGGCAAAGAAAAACTAGCTGATGAAAAGTCAGCGAGTCTGCAGGCTCAACCTGCCCAAACAGCATCATGCGTGTTAGCTAGTAAAAGCTCCCGTCTCTCCTCCCTTCCAAGTCTTTTTCCTTCCACGCCCCCTCCCCACTACCTCCCACCTCTGCTCCGGGCCCATTCGTGCCGAGAAGATAAAACATTTTTCCTGCTGTGTCAGAGCCCTGCAGGTGGGCCCAGTGTACTCAGGTAGATTATATCACTGTTACTATAGACTGTGTTTGGGTTAGCTCAAACACACTCTTCACGGCAGGAGCAAAACAAAGTGTTCCACAGTGGATGATAACAGCAGAAGCTGCTCTCTTCAAATTATCCTTTGGAAACACTTTGGCCTCGCACGAAACACAGGCGTAATACCTGCTCTCCCCACCTATTTTTTTATATCTGTAGTAAAGTTTATACAGTCTTTCTCATTAATCTAAAACAGTGACACAAGCCTTTCAGTTAAAGAAAAGAGCTTCCTTATGTCCAGATTGAAAGCATTGTGCTGATTGGATGAGTAGTTCTGTTTCTGATCTACATGTTGCTTGTGCAGTAGACTTTATAAATTGACTTACTTTAAACAAAAGAGGCATGAATTGCTTGAATGTGCTCCGGGGCCAGAAGCCCAGGATGGCTACGATAAACAGATCACCCAGGTGGTCCTCGTGTAAGAGCGGGGCTACAGCACTGCTGCAGAGGCCTGCTGCTGCTGTTGCTGCAGTCACAGCCATGCAACATCTTACTTCAGTAACTGACTCACTGTCTCAGCAAAAGACTGACATTCTGCTGAACTAAGAACAATCTGAAGCTTTTCCAGGTGTCTGAATACTGAGTGGTTTGTCATTGCATAATGACAAACACGTGAGCTGAGAAATCTTTGCAAACCACCTCATTCATTTACAAACAGCACAATGCACTAAAAAAATTGTTTCAATCCTTCGAAAAACTTGTTCATATTGTTAGTTTGCAGAGTCTGTCTGAATATTTTTCTTGGTAGTAGTATACATACAGCTCTGGAAAGAGCCCACTGCACTGAACCCCATTGAAAACTTCATGGATATTCCACCAAATATTGATTCTTGAACTCTTCCTGGGTTAAAATGTTAGTATTGTTGTTTCTAAGTGAATATGAACTTGTTGTCTTTCCATTATTTGAGGCCTGAAAGCACTGACCCTTTTTGTTATTTTGACCATTTTTCATTTTATGCAAATAAATACTAAAATGTTGCTTGGAATTTCAGAGACATGTTGTCAGTAGCTGGTAGGATAAAATAACAATGTTTATTTTACTCAAACATATACCTATAAAAAATAAAATCAGAGAAACTGATCATTCTAAGTGCTCTAAAGTTTTTCCGAAGCTATATATAAAATAACAAATTATCCCAAGATTTTATGTAGCTTGCTTTTTTGGTAAATGTATATATATTTTAGTAGTTACAGTTGATTTACTATGTTGCTATCTTTTTATATGTGGCATGGTTTTTGATTAGTGATCAGTTTTCCACTGAAAGAAGGTTGGAAAAAAAGGTTGGGTTAAAACTGTTTGAGAACCATCGATCAGAACCATAAATTCTTTGCCCATCCATTGTCTCCCACCTTTTCCACATAGTTAGAAGGAAAAGGCAAAACCAGACATCCTG